>NC_090257.1:35717074-35822074 GCF_037325665.1 Littorina saxatilis
TTTCAAGCCAAAAGTTGTAGCTTCAGCCAACCCACAGGAGGTCAAAATCATCAAACTGTGACATAAGGAATTGCTACACAATGTGGTCTCAACCACTTTCGACCTACCTACTTCTGGTACTATCTCATATACTTGGTTCACACAAAATTGTATTCAATTTTGATATTGTGACATATGTACAATACACTGTATTACCATTTAGATTCTGTATTCAAGCATATGCTTACAATTATAAGCGGATCCAAACACAGTATCACATACTTTCAGCGTGTCCAATTTTTCTCATAAAACCTAGACTGTGACAGAGAAGGCTGATGACACTTTCCAATTTGGTGAATGATTTGGTGCTAAAGACAGTTCCCTTTCAGGCTCAAATGAGATTTGTTGGTTGGTTATTGCTATCCAAGACCCGATGCAAGTTTGTTACCTTTCTGGCTCAAGTGAAAGATCTCTCTTTACAGTATACCTGTACAGACGCACAATACAAGACAGAGACACCTTCACCCACCTGGTAGCTCAAGACTGTTGTAGGTGAGGAAGACGCGATGTTGTCCGCTCTCGTTGGGGATGTAAGTGACGTTGTAGCCAGATGACACCTCGCGGATGTCCACTGGGATGTTGCGTCCTGACGGACTGACCACTCGCACAGTCTGCTCGCACTTGCCTGCTCGCGTTGTGTCCACTGCAATAGATTTTCAGAGTTATGAAATGCTTGCAGGGAAAGGATGAATTTACTGAGTCATTTTTTTTAAAGCTTAAAACAAATGAAATCCAAAGAAAATTTGAAGTCGTGGTTTTTGAATTCTACAAAACAACCTTTTCTTTTAAGCTTAAAACAAATGAAATCCACACAAAAATTAAAGGCGTGGTTTTTGAAGTCTATAAAATAACCAGTTCTTGAGTGTATTTTGGACTCTGGTGTACCCTTGAAATTTGACCAATGTCACTAAAACTTCGAGGATGAAAGTTGTTTGTTCATTTTAATGTTTTTAATTCTCAAGGGTGCCAGGACAATGGTTCCGCATCACTCTCACCGACAGCTGTGGTGTATCTTCATCACTCTCACCGACAGCTGTGGTGTATCTTCATCACTCTCACCTACAACTGTGGTGTATCTTCATCACTCTCACCTACAGCTGTGGTGTATCTTCATCACTCTCACCTACAACTGTGGTGTATCTTCATCACTCTCACCTACAGCTGTGGTGTATCTTCATCACTCTCACCTACAGCTGTGGTGTATCTTCATCACTCTTACCTACAACTGTGGTGTATCTTCATCACTCTCACCTACAGCTGTGGTGTATCTTCATCACTCTCACCTACAGCTGTGGTGTATCTTCATCACTCTCACCGACAGCTGTGGTGTATCTTCATCACTCTCACCGACAGCTGTGGTGTATCTTCATCACTCTCACCTACAACTGTGGTGTATCTTCAGAGCGCTTACACCTATTTGTTTCTTAGATATGACCAAACCTTGTCAATAAAATTCAACCCTCGATTGTTTTGTAGCAAGAACGGCTCAAAAAAACGATTGCGGGGAGGAAAGTCATCAGATGACCTCTGACCTTCATACTAGAGCTAGATCTTGCACGTCATCGGTGAACCTACCAGGCAAATCCGTTTTCTTCTCAGATATTGCCATTGTCTAGGTACAACAACTGCCAACAGAATAAACAAATAAAAAGTGATACGGGGAAGGTAAGATGATGCATGACCTCAAAGTAACCTTGAGATAGTCGATGTTCGGAAATAACTTTTGCTGCGAAAAAAAAAGGGCAAACAAACCCGCGTGACTGATGAGGCGTGTTGCTACATGTTGTCCCGAGCACATGTAAGACACGCAACTCAATAGTGATTGGCCTATTTTGTCACGCCGGTTTGTTTGCAATCTTTTATTCTGCAGCAAAAGTTACTTCCGGAATTGGTCTCTTCAAAGTGAGGTCGTCCACACTATGACTCAACCTACCAGAAAATCCTGCCTGTTCCCCAACGTTTCCATTGTAGAAGTTGTCGACACGGATCTTGGTGACGTCAAACACCTCGATGTAGAAGGGAGCTCCCTTCACCCGCTGGCCAGCGAACAGCACGTCCACCGAGTGACGGCCTGCAAAACACACACACTTTCTAGCATTACTGTCCATGGAGGAATAATAGCAATCTGAAACCTTTTTGTTTGTTGCTTTGTAACTCATACACACACACACAAGCACACATGCATGCATGCACACACACACACCAATGAATGTAGGCGCACACAAACACACACACACGCAAGCACACATACACACACATGTGCGCAAAGACACACACACACTCACACTCACACATATGCATGCAAACACACACACACACACACACACACACACACATGCAAACACACACACACACACACACTATTTCTCACCTCACAAAGATTTACATACAAACTCATTGAACATAAATTCTTCAGACAAGTTTCAAATCCTAATATCCAAAACAATCTCTACTAACTTCGAAACGCAAAATGTTATTGTCATTCACTGTAACAACCTCCCCACCCCCCCCCCCCTCCCCCCATACTTCGCAGAAAATAGTGCACAACAGAAAAAGAAGAAAAACAAGACACACCTGGCTCCTTAGGGGTCCACTCCACCTTATAGTCCCCGTCTGTGTTCTGGATGAGGTGGGCGTCCAGCTGTTCCCCCGTGGGGGCTGATCAACAAGACACAAATTACGCACATCATTAGCAACACACAACAAAACAGACATAAAGGTGTAACGATGCATGCCCAATAGGCTCACTTAGAAAATTGCTGTTCAGTCAAACTCCCTTTTGAAGACCTCCAAAATCTGACAAAATCACGTCTTAAAAGGTAGGGGGACGGGCGCTGTGGCGGGGTGGTAAGACGTCGGCCTCTTAATCGGAAGGTCGAGTGTTTGAATCCCGGCCGCGGTCGCCTGGTGGGTTAAGTGTGGAGATTTTTCCGATCTCCCAGGTCAACTTATGTGCAGACCTGCTTAGTGACTTATCCCCCTTCGTGTGTACACGCAAGCACAAGACCAAGTGCGCACGAAAAAGATCCTGTAATCCATGTCAGAGTTCGGTGGGTTATAGAAACACGAAAATACCCAGCATGCTTCCTCCGAAAGCGGCGTATGGCTGCCTAAATGGCGGGGTAAAAACGGTCATACACGTAAAAATTCCACTCGTGCTAAAACATGTGTACGTGGGAGTTTCAGCCCACGAATGCAGAAGAAGAAGACACCCCTATTTTAAGACTTCCTCCATTTTCAAACCTTGTTTTCAAAAGATGTTCTCTTCATAGAGTCTGCAAATTTACCTCTATTTTAAGACTCCCTACCTTTTCTTCTTCTTCTGCGTTCATGGGCTGAAACTCCCACGTACACTCGTGTTTTTTGCACGAGTGGAATTTTACGTGTATGACCGTTTTTTACCCCGCCATTTAGGCAGCCATACGCCTTTTTCGGAGGAAGCATGCTTGGTATTTTCGTGTTTCTATAACCCACCGAACTCTGACATGGATTACAGGGTCTTTTTCGTGCACACTTGGTCTTGTGCTTGCGTGTACACACGGGGGTGTTCGGACACCGAGGAGAGTCTGCACACAAAGTTGACTCTGAGAAATAAATCTCTCGCCGAACGTGGGGACGAACTCACGCTGACAGCGGCCAACTGGATACAAATCCAGTGCGCTACCGACTGACCTACATCCCCGCCCGGGGTGTCTTAAAAGGGGGGTTCCACTGAACAGTACTTACAGCTGAAATGGTTTGAATTCCATAAGTAGCAGATATGCATTAGTTATGTAGATTGGGACTTTGGACTTGTAAAAAAATAAACACTTTTGTAAATTAATTCAAGATCATTCACAGAATTGTTTTTATGTTTTTCTAAACTGTGTTAAACAGTTACACAAATCATTAAAGTGAAATCTTAAAGTTACTTAGATCTACTGTATAACTCATTTATCAAAAATTAAAAAAATAAGGCTGAGAGACACATTCTTCGTTATTCCACAATCTGAAACACATAAAAAGGCACTGCAAACTCTCAGAAATACAAGATCAAATTCTGAACGCTTGCCAAAGGTGAAAAACAAGAACATTCAATGAGACAACATCAAATCACTGTGAGGGTAATACATACACCGTGATCACAGCTTAAAAAAATCACCGATCATGCAATAGCAACATGTACACAACATGCAGAGAACAGCTCAGCTCAAACTTAACACACAACATGTGATGTCATTTCACAACATTTTCACCTGCAAAAATTAAAAATAAATGCAACGCTTTCTTCAAGACATGCAAAGCTTTAAAATTTGACAATACTGATAAAAGAAATACAAGCCTAATACAAAAAAAGAATGTTTGTCATTCAAAATCGGTAAGAAACTTGTTGTTGATGACCCAAAGGACTATCGGCCAAATCTGACTTTTCAGTGTTAAAACAACTTGGATCTATTCATAGTAGAGGTACAATCACATGGTACCTCCCCTTACCACCCCTCTATTTTACGGCACCTTCCATATTACGACCCACTTTTTCTATGATGGATTATTTTCCCCTATATTTCTTACCTCTATATTATGTCCCCCTCTCTGTTCCGACTTAACTTAAGACTAACCATCAGTGGACTTATAATATCAACTTTTCTGAAGAAAAAAAATCTCAAGATTTGGGTTTACTTTTAACTTCAATTCCAGTCGAGTTCGGTACACAAAAATGTGTTGAAATCTTCTCAGAACCAGTCGCTTGCAAATGGTGGACAGCCACAGTTTTTCAAGTCTATTTTAGCTCATTACTTTATTTTGTCCAAATAAAACTTTGCAAAATTGTGCAATCTGATCTCAAGAGTGGTCTCTGGAGCTTTGAGAATACCAAGCCAATAAATGTAAAAATCTCATGCCTGGAAATATTTTGACAAAATTGGCAAATTGTGCAATCTGAACTCAAGAATGGTCTCTGGAGCTTTAACCAGATCTTTACTTTATTCTGAAAAGAAGTTTGCAACAACTACAATGGTCAACACATGTAAGGTTACAAAATCGCTATGAAATTATTTAACTTTACTTGCTGGCTACAAACCCCTCAATATTACAAGCACCTTTTGGTTACATTTCCAAAGTCGTTAGACAGAGGTACCAGTCTGTATAGCGAAGTAAACTTTTGCTCCTAAAATATGCACTTTTTGAAAGAATAACAATTAATTATTAAGCTCAAAACCATCACAGCCACAAAAAATCAACTTGGCTGCCCAAGTGGTATTCACTCTTTCAACATTACTGTAGAAAAACAAGAAACATTAAAAATAAGGTACCTTATAATTTGCCCCCCCCCCCCCCCCCCCATTCCAAATCAAAGCAAACAATTAACCAAATGAGAAAGTTTGAATCCTCTTGTATTGCTTTATTTCTTCTCCCTACACTTGGCATGGGTGGGACTAAAAAATGGCATGAATCCTGGAGAAAAAAGAAAAAGAAAAAAAAGGCCATAATCGAATACAGATTTCCGGCATATACCGGAAGAATCCCACCCATGCTAATGCACTATCACTAAAGCAACAGAATTCTACATGTATGATCTGTGACAGCCATCAATTAGGCTGAAACAAGAGAATCAAAAGATCAGTTTTCATGCATACATCTGCAATCACATCATCTATATACACGTACTTCAAGCAATGCCTTCCCCAGGGTGATTGAAAGGTTTTGGTGCGTGTGAGAGACAGATAGAAGCCCTACATGCCTTAATGGAACCAGAATAAACAACAACAAAAGAATATTCAACTGGGATCTTGTTTAAATGTAAAAAATTTAAAAATTAAAATAATGATCTGGGAAAAATTAGATAAAAAAAAAAGTTAAAAAAAATAAATAAAAAGGAAAAACAATAATCATCCGGGAAATCATCTGGGAAGGTATGGGAAAATTCATCAACCCAATTCCATGTAAACCAGATGCACAATCAGTTAAACATCGGATAAATAATTATCAGCGAGCTCACACAGCTTTGACCTGAAGAGTTCCATGCACAGAATAATTGAAAAATAGTGAGTGTGTTGTCCTCAACCAAAGCATTGTCAGTTTAGGTAGACTAGCTAATAATACAACATTAAACGGGTACCCTTTGTGTGTCATCAACAATGCCATAACATCCACATGCATTCACAAGAATTTGAAATTCTCAAAATATGTCAATGGTATACTGAAGAAGGCGGTTACATGCCAAAATATTGATATGAAAGTACCTAACCTGGTTACTGGTGTGTTTTCTTTCTATTTAAATGGTATACTAGCTGATTCAGACGACTGTCAAAACATTGACTGTTCTTTCACAGCTACGAAAAAAAGAAGGGTGTTTTGGACTCGTGAAGATACATGGAGGAAAGTATCAACCTATTACAGTGGAACCCCCCTTTTAAGACATCCAAAAATCTGAGAAAATCAGGTCTTAAAAAGGAGGGAATCTTTAAATGGGGTTAATCATACAGAGGATATGAACAGAAGGTCTTAGAAAACAGGGTCTTAAAAGGGAGGAAGTCTTAAATTGGGGGTCTTAAAAGGGGGGTTCCACTGTACAACGTCAATCGGATTTATCTAGCTTCTTAACCATGCAGTTTTGCAGAGGTTTTTGGTCATTTTCAAAGGCTGTTGTTTGGGGTTGGCAGTTGGCAAAAGACCGAAACTGAATCAAATCCTCAATAACTTAATTTGCAGTCGTTTCAGCAAAATTGCCAAACTTTTTCACAGTGGGAAAACGGTGACACCAAGGCCTGCCTAAAACTGTCCCAGAATTGCCTACTGACTTTAATTTTCATACGGCAAACTTGCTGAAAAAAAATCCGACATCCCTGCACTATTATTCAGTTAAGATACCCATGCATTTGCAAGTATTGTGCCACATATTTTTAATCTACAAAAATTTGATTTTTGCTGGTTGTACAAAGCCAGTTGTCTAGATCTGTGGAGACCACTAAATAATGTGCAGGCTGGTCAATCCATGAACATGACAAAAGGAAATAAGAATTTTAGTGCACAGGTTTTTTTGGGGAAAACAAATGTTGGCATTATTTTTTTCTACAAAAAGTGTGCTTGCCCTTGAGTAGCTGTAAGATTCTGTGATGGCTTATATAAATTCTGGAGGATGTAATTTTGGTGCTATAAAGAACCGACGCGCTCACAAAACAAAACGAACACTAGAATTGGAAAATTAATTTTCGTTTTGAATCTTTGTCTTCTGTCCGTTTCTGTGTCTTCTGTCCGTTTCTGTGTCTTCTGTCCGTTTCTTTGTCTTCTGTCCGTTTCTGTGTCTTCTGTCCGTTTCTGTGTCTTCTGTCCGTTTCTTTGTCTTCTGTCCGTTTCTTTGTCTTCTTTCCGTTTCTGTGTCTTCTTTCCGTTTCTTTGTCTTCTTTCCGTCTCTGTGTCTTCTGTCCGTTTCTTTGTCTTCTTTCCGTTTCTGTGTCCTACGTTTATTCTATGTAGGGTTTTTCTAACATATTTTTGTCTTGGTGATTTTTTATTGATTTGCCGCCATCTTGTTTCGGCCGCCATTTTGTCGTCCATCTTTGATGTTTATGTTTTTAGGACACCTTTGATGTTTATGTTTTTAGGCCATCTTTGATGTTTAGTTTGATGTTTCGAATTCTAAGTTTAGTTTTTTCTTTTCTATCAGTTTCCACCGCTCCGCGCTTCTCGCTCACCGCTCCGCGCTTCTCGCTCCATGCTCCACGCTTCACACTCTACTGTTCTGCACTCTCACTAAGCTAGTCCTTTCTACTTCACATTTTAGCTTTAATTCACTTTCTAAACTTAGATTAGTTTTTCCGCCACGCTCCGATATAGGTTACTTAGCCTCTCCATAGATTTATGTTTAGCCTTTTATATATTGATATTATGAGCTGATTCCGAATTACTATGACATCGACAAGTATGACCATATTCACAATAAACTTTAATTAATTTTCCAATTCTAGTGTTCGTTTTGTTTTGTGAGCGCGTCGGTTCTTTATAGCACCAAAATTACATCCTCCAGAATTTATATAAGCCATCACAGAATCTTACAGCTACTCAAGGGCAAGCACAGTGGAAACTTTGATATTTTTTGGAACATTTTGGATTGTTTTCGACAAAGAACTTTATGAACTTTTGTAGGCCTGTGATTAGGGCCACTGACTTTTGAACTTCTTATCCTTACGAATCTTGTGAAGAGATCATGAACCTTTTGTCTTAAAGGAACTGTGTTTCGTATCTAGCGAACAATATTTTAATTTATTTTGTCGGGCCCAGAGCAGAGCAACTTAGGCATTATTTTAGGTTTGTTGACCATAGCATTGCACACTTCGTACTTCGTATTTTCTTCCCCTCTAGTGAGTGACCCGAGGTGTGCCGTTTTGAATTTTGTTTCTTTATATTTCGCAAGTCTTTGTTAACCTCTACGTTTTCACTTGACTTAAAGTATGGATGAGAGATTACCTTCTCATGAGAGTGCCGAGCTATCCCCTTACACTTTGAAGTTAGAAAGGGATGAACATTTTGCTTCGGACACTGATGGTCGTAAGAATGAAGGCGACCATGATGGCGCTCAGGGCGAGCCTCTAGTTGAACCCTCTCAGACCCAAGACACTTTGAATTCAGATAACATTCCCCCTCAAGCTGAACATTCTCCTAGACAGGAAGGTTTAGGTACTGAGCCTTCTCAACAGGCTGCAAGTGCAGAGCATCTCGCTCAACGAAGTAGAGAAGAAAGAGGCCCCGCCATTGTTAGGGCTAGACTTAATGCTGAGGTGAGGGAACTGTCAGACAAGTACTGGGCCCTAAGCCGAGCTCATAAGAATACGATCAGCGAGTTGTGCACAGCCTTTAGGGAAACACCAGACCTAAGGAGAGTCCTTAAAGCTCAAAAAATAACCCTCTGTGAGCGCCTAAACGAGCTTAATGTAGCGAACTCGAGGCTTTGTCAAGTGGCTGAAAGTGATGTAGCTATAGAAGAGGATTTGAGCGATATGCACATGCAAACGGAGACACTCAAAGAACAATACCGCAGTCTCTTTCCCAAGTTAGACCCGTACGCCTCCAGCTCAGACTTGACTTCCACAGTCGCTTCTGGAGGTGCTAGAGAGGTTTCTCTAGATGCTTCTTTGGCGGTTAGTGCAGCGAGATTTAGGTCTCAGCAAATGGTCGCAGATGAAAGGGCCAGACAAGAAGAGACTCTTTTGCTTTTAGAGGAGAAGGCTTCTAGGTCCAAAGCTTTGGCGGCAGAGAAGAAGGCAGAGTTTGAAAGAGAGTTGGAGAGAGAAGCTCAAGATGAAAGGTTAGCTTGGAAGAAAAAGGAAAAGGAAGTTAAGGCTGCACTAGAGAGGGTGGAGAGAGAAGGCAAGATGCAAGAAGAGCATGAAGTTTTTAAGATCCTTAAAACTGACATAGAAGACCAGCAAAGGGCTAGAGAAAGATTCATGCCTCAGCTACCTCGTGACAGCCCCATTGATAGGTACCTAGGTACTCACAGCACCCTGCATGTAGGTACACACATAGAGAGCATAGGAGATGTGGCGGTAGGGTATGATAGGCACACACAGCACACACAAGATACATATAAGCCTGCGACAGCCGACACCTACGCCCGCCCGCGTCACCAGCCAGCAGCCAACACCCTCGTCTCTGGGCAACATCAGCCTGCGGCAGCCAAGCCTGGACTCCCGCCACTTCAGCAGCCCACGGAGGTCAGGGCTTATGCCCCTTCGCATCTCCAGTCGGCCGTCGAGGATATCCGCGACACTCTTCGAGGCATCTCCAGGACCCTTGCTCAACCTGTCTCCGCTTTTCACCCACTTCCAGCAGCGGTCACAGCCACGGCTCCTACCACTACGACGATGACTACAGCCACCACAATGACGACGAGAGTCGGAGGCCAATTCGCGACCTCCTTTCGGCCTCAGTTTGTCAAAGCTGAGATTCCAAGCCACGAAGATCATCCTCGCCAGATCTACGCGCCTTCCCGTTTCCCTCACAAATCCCTCAATCCATCAGCGAGACCTTTTCCCGGGCCTTTCCCTGGTCCTTTTCCTGCCATGACCTCCCGAGAGTCTCCGACCTATGTGCCAAGCTTTGCATATGGGCCTTCTGTCATGCATCCTCCCATGCAAACGCAGCAATATGACCACGCTGCAAGCTTTGCTCCTGACACTGACTACACACAGCATGGTTTTCAAGAGGCTCCGGTCACGAGCCCTTCAGACGTCTACTACGGGCAAGATGCGTACCTTCCTCAGATGCAAGGCCAGCCAGCGCTCTCCGAGGGTTCTGCCCTAGCTCGTACTCTAGCTGAGGCTCTCCTGATCAACAGGTTACCGACGCAGGAGCCCACTACGTTTTCAGGAGATCCTTTGACGTACCCTCTCTGGAGGTCCTCATTCACGCTTTTGATTGAGCGGCAGGGCGTTTCTGCAGAGGAAAAGCTCCTCTACTTGGAGAAGTACTTGGACGGTCCGGCGAAGGATGCGGTCAAGGGACTCTTTCTGATCAGGGATGCCCAGGCCTATCAGCAGGCCCTTCAGACGCTGGAGGAAAGATTCGGCAGTTCTTTCGTCGTTGCCAGAGCCTTCCGAGAGAAACTAGATGCATGGCCGGTAATCAAACCCAAAGATGGACAAGCCCTCCGCGCCTTCTCGGACTTTCTTGGACAATGCCTTGTGGCGAGCCGAGTGATAGGCCAGCTACAGAATCTGGAAGACCAAGCCTATCACAAGACACTCATGACCAAGCTTCCAGATTGGTTGGTGAGAAACTGGGTGCGGAAAGTAAACAAGACCAAGAACGAGAAGAAACGCTACCCTACCTTTGAGGAGCTGTCAGCTTTCATCAAGACAGAGGCAGACATCCTTTGCGAGCCCCTTTTCTCCTCCAGCAAATCTGCCACCTCTTCCACCTCACAGACCGCCAGTTCAGCAGTCCCCAAGAAAACATCGTACAGTACGGATTGTTCTACTACATCTGCATGTCAAGAGTGTGACAGATGTCAGCACCACGCTAAAACTGTCCTGAGTACGAACTGCGACGAAGTCTGTCCCTTTTGTACCGTTCGTTTTCCGACCAGCTCTTCTTCTCATCCTCTACTCAGATGCCAGAGGTTCGATGAGATTCCCGTTGAGGACAGGAAACACTTCATGTACGAAACGTCCTTGTGCTTCTCCTGTGCCAGAAAGACTGGCCATAGAAGTGTAGACTGCACTATTAGGGCGATATGTGACAAGTGCCAAGGCCCACATCTCACTATGCTGCATGGAGCGCCTAGCTACAGGAAGAAGATTCCCAATCAGCAACGGAATGCACGGGGACCGCCAGATTCTTCAAGGTTTGTCTGTCTCAGTCAAGATGCCCGTGTTTCTGCCTCTGGATCAGCATTCGCGACGACCAACAAGTCAGACAGACCAGTCAGAGCTACCATGATTGTTCCGGTCAGAGTTTCAACGAAAGAGAATCCCACGGTAGAGCATACGACATACGCGCTGCTTGACACCATGTCTTGCATCTCCTTCGTTACTGAATCTTTGAGTGACAAGCTGAACACTCATTCTGAGCCAGCGTCATTGAGGCTGAACACTATGACTTCTCAGAACACTCATATCGAATGTCAGAGAGTGACCGGATTGTGTGTCAAGGCCCTCAACTCCAATGTTTCCCACAACCTGAAAACGCTCTACACGACGGACCATCTCACCAATGACACTGAGAACATACCAACATCAGAGACCGCTCGTAACATCAAGCATTTGAGTCATATTGCCAGCGAGATTCCCCCATTGCTCGAAGGCTGCACTCCCGGGTTGTTGATTGGCTACGATCATGCAGAGCTATTCATGCCAGAGAGAGTCATCAAGGGAGACCCATACGCCGTTCTCACACCGTTGGGTTGGACCATACTGGGACAAGTGTCGCCAAAACAGTCTGTCCATGACGTGATGCACGTGTCTCTAACAGAACATTGTCTCAGCGAGTACGAAGGTGAATCAGTCGCTTCCGTATACCGCACGACACTCGCCGAACCCAGCATCTCCGACCCCCTCCATGCCATGGAAAGGATTTTGAGAAGACCACTACGAAGAAGACCACTACGAAGAAGACCACTACGAAGAAGACCACTACGAAGAAGACTAGTACGAAGAAGACCACAACGAAGAAGACAACGACGAAGAAGACCACGACGAAGAAGACCAGTACAAAGAAGACTAGTACAAAGAAGACCACAACGAAGACGACCACGACGAAGAAGAAAGTGGCTTCTTCCCCAACGAAACGTTGCTGTCGGAGATGTCGTCGTGCTACGTGACGAAGCCGTATGCAGAGCAGATTGGCCTCTTGGACTCGTGACGGAGGTTCGCCCCAGCGACGATGGACTCGTGCGAACCTGCAAGCTGAAGACTGTCAAGGTCACCTCGAAGACGAGCCATTCCACTTTCTACTACTGGCGCCCCATCGCTAAGCTGACCGTGCTGGTGAAGGCAGACCCGGACACTCAATGACTTTCCCAGTGAACTTTACTGTTTTCGACAGACCGTTTGTGCATGTTTTGGTCTGACGTAATCCGTTCGCCTTTTTGACAGGTGGCGCTGTTTTGATTTGGGGAGAAAATTTCGTCTTAATGCAAATATTTTTTGTGAGTGTGTGGTTTCTCTCCATTTTGTATATATATATGTTTTTGGTTCCGCATTTTGGAACGAAAGCTCTTGACAGAGGCAAGCGCTTAATGAATCGGTTTTGTTTAGTCCTTCCCGCGTGCGGATGCCTGTGCTTATGATTAAGACGACTGAAGATGTTTTTCTTTTGTATTTTGTAGGTTGCGACTACAGTCTTTTATACTGAGTTGCGGGTTATGTAAAGGTGCAAGAATAATGTTGACACGGTATGTTGACAGTGACGGACCGACGAAATATGATGTTACATTTGTTGAAAGAACACGTGTGATTTTTTAGATTGAGACTCATAGAGAGTGCGTTTCGAACAGCTACGTTTTGGATAATGCCAAAAGGATTCTGTAACGTTTCGGATTTTTGTATTTTGAACCACGTATGAGAGTGCGTTTTGAACAGCTACGTTTTGGATAATGCCAAAAGGATTCTGTAATGTCTCGGATTTTGTTTTTGAACCACGTATGTATTCGATGATTTTTGTTGATTTTTTTTATGTCGACTTTTGTAAAGACTAAGATGTCTTCGAGGGGGGAATGTGAATGCCCCTGCTAAGGAGCCTTCTGTGTATTTAGATTCTTTTTGTTTTGCTTGTGTTTTTTAGTCTTGCTTCTAGCTTGACTCGCATGCGACTTTCCGTGGTGGTGGCTTTCCCTTTTTGTTCTTTCACTTTTATTATCTTATTTCACTTTTGTCCCTATTTGTTCCCATTTTGCAGCCACCTCTGTAGGTTCGCGTGCGGGTCTAGCTCGCTCTTTATCTTCTAGTTTTCTTTTTTAAGTATGAGCGTCCTGGTACGAACTTTGTTTTGTTTTAATGACGTTAAATATTGTAACGAACTAATTTATAAACAAGGTAGTGTGGCCGGCGTTTTTCTGATATTAATTTCATGTGCCTGTATGGCTCACGCTGGACAGCCTATGGAGTTTTCCCCGGAGAGCACGGGACGCATGTTTTGCAACAGTAATATTGTAGTAACGCGCAGTATTTTTAGTTCACCTCTGTGGTGGATAGCCTGTATTCGTCGTCACTTACTGGGAAGCCGTTCACGGAACAAGATGTTTTAGGATGGATAGATTTTTTTGCTCTGTTCCGGGGCCCAGTGTTTTCTGCCAGCCTCCAGTTTTGTTTTTAAGTTATTTTGTAGTTCAGGTTCAGTTGCTCGCCTTGAGTCTGTTTTTAGATTATTGATGCTGTCAAAGGCGAGTATCCATTTCTGACTATGTTTCTTTTATTTACCGAATTCGTGTAATTTTCGTTTTGAATCTTTGTCTTCTGTCCGTTTCTGTGTCTTCTGTCCGTTTCCTTGTCTTCTGTCCGTTTCTGTGTCTTCTGTCCGTTTCTTTGTCTTCTGTCCGTTTCTGTGTCTTCTTTCCGTCTCTGTGTCTTCTGTCCGTTTCTTTGTCTTCTTTCCGTTTCTGTGTCTTCTTTCCGTTTCTTTGTCTTCTTTCCGTCTCTGTGTCTTCTGTCCGTTTCTTTGTCTTCTTTCCGTTTCTGTGTCCTACGTTTATTCTATGTAGGGTTTTTCTAACATATTTTTGTCTTGGTGATTTTTTATTGATTTGCCGCCATCTTGTTTCGGCCGCCATTTTGTCGTCCATCTTTGATGTTTATGTTTTTAGGACACCTTTGATGTTTATGTTTTTAGGCCATCTTTGATGTTTAGTTTGATGTTTCGAATTCTAAGTTTAGTTTTTTCTTTTCTATCAGTTTCCACCGCTCCGCGCTTCTCGCTCACCGCTCCGCGCTTCTCGCTCCATGCTCCACGCTTCACACTCTACTGTTCTGCACTCTCACTAAACTAGTTCTTTCTACTTCACATTTTAGCTTTAATTCGCTTTCTAAACTTAGATTAGTTTTTCCGCCACGCTCCTATATAGGTTACTTAGCCTCTCCATAGATTTATGTTAGCCTTTTATATATTGATATTATGAGCTGATTCCGAATTACTATGACATCGACAAGTATGACCATATTCACAATAAACTTTAATTAATTTTCCAATTCTAGTGTTCGTTTTGTTTTGTGAGCGCGTCGGTTCTTTATAGCACCAAAATTACATCCTCCAGAATTTATATAAGCCATCACAGAATCTTACAGCTACTCAAGGGCAAGCACAAAAAGTATTCCAGAAAAAAAACTTGCCAAAACCAAAACTGAGTGTGCATTTCTGTGAGCTACAAAAATTCCGCAGATGAAGAACTTAATTTAAAAGTATAAAAGACTGCAAATCTTTCTTGTCCAATCTTAGTCCAATGAGTGAATACAGTGCAGCAGAGAATTTAAAGCATTGGTACTGAGGAAAGAAACAGAAAATAATGACTGCCCTCACGTTGCAGAAAAGAGTGCATCAGTATCAACTTGCTATCAGAGCTCCAACCATGCATGTCGGCTATAAATGCACCTGTGTTCACCTCACATTCACAGAAAATCTCATTTATTCAAACATTTCAATAATAAATTTTCATTTGATTAATATACTTACCCAACTCACATATATAGCATGTGAGATCGTGTCAATGCTAACTATGTGAGTTGGAGTAAGAATATGTAATCTGATCAAAAATTTCAATAATAAATTTTCATTTGATAATATACTTACCCAACTCACATAGTTAGCATTGACATGATCTCACATCTATATCTATATACGGCTTGTGTGTGTCTGTCTGTCACTTCGCGATGAACGGCCAAAGTTCTCGATGGATCTGCTTCACATTTGGTGGGCATATTCAGGTAGACCCCGCACACAATCTGGTCGATGAAAATTTTCAACACGTGCTCTCAACGCGCAGCGCTGAACTGATTTTGGTTTTTATGGTTTTTCTGTACATCCATTCCCAGTAACTCTTCCTTTTCTTCTCCAGTGTTTTGCGCGTTTATCTCCCTTCCTTCATGTGGCATCAATCGCGTAAGCCGGGTACCCGACGAAGCCGGGTATTCGGCTCTACTTCTTCCCGGCGAAGCCGGCTATTCATCTAGTGCTATATATGTGAGTTGGAGTAAGAATATGTAATTTAATTTTTCTCATGAGAAGAAAGTGTTATTTCATTCTGACATTATTATTGACTGAATATTGTTTTGGCTTATCCAAGTCAGAACAACATACTGTAAATTTTGTATACGCTTTCTGTTGAAGTCATGTTTTCCATTTGTTTAGTGTGTGTGCCAAACGAAGTTACTTTCCTCCTTTTGGAGTGAGCAAATTTAGTTAGATACAGTATTAGATGCAGCTTTCCATGGTAAACAAAAAAGGTCGCAAGCATGGTTGTAGCCCTGATAAAACCCTAACTCAGTGACTACGAAAGTACAGGAACCTCTGTCCTTCCTACATTTTTGGTGAAAAGTACTATCCGAAGAACTAATACTTCAACCCTGGACTTCGTCATCATTACAAGCAGTGAACTTCCTCGCCCTACGCATTCTCTCATTCCTTTATTCAACCACCATGGCCCCCATGCATAATTCATGTACAGGCAAAGGCTACGATTGGCTGGCTGCCAGCAGTTTCCATGGCAACCTTCAATGTTGACGTCCAGCTGCTCAGTGTCGATTTTCTGTCCGGCGGTGTGAAGCATGAAGAAGTTCTTGCCATCGCTGCGAGTGTTGATGGGCTCTGTGCCGCGGAAACTGATGGTGATGAAGTGAGGCGTTTCATCCTCCACGTTCACAATCAGTGGGCATCCTGGACAGAGCAAAGCAGGCATGAGAACATGAAATTGTAAAAAAATAAAAATAAAATAAATAAAAAGCTTGACCAAAACATTTGGACAAAATTTGCAAAATTGTGCAATCTGAACTCAAGAATGGTCTCTGGAGCTTCGAGAATACCAAGCCGATTAATGTGAAAATCTCACGCCTGGAAATATTTTGACAAAATTTGCAAAATGGTGCAATCTAAACTCAAGAATGTGTCTGGAGGTTTGAGAATACCAAGCTAATACATGTGAAAATCTCACGTCTGGAAACACAAAGTGAAATCAACTGTTATATTGGTGGGTGCAAGAAAATAAATAATAAATAACACTAAAACTTGGAAGTGTCCAGATTTGAAGCATTAACCCCAACACTGATCATAATGAAAACAGCTTAAAAAGAAAAGTCAAACATGTGCATCAGAGAACTGCAACTGAGAAACACATAGATGCACACAGGTGAACATTCAGGCTGATAAATAGGCACACCTAAACCACTCTATTCTACACTGCAACATTTCATGTAAATCAGGTAGCTGTGAAACAGAAGAAAGTTTCCTTCAGACAACAGAAGACTATCAACCATTCCACTAACAAGATAACAATAACAATGTACTCACCAGCCTTTTTGGCTCACGTAAGTGTAGCCTATGCGATGATAAACTTTGTCTGTCTGTGCGTGCGTGCGTGCGTGCGTGCGTGTGTGTGTGTGTGTGTGTGTGTGATAGAAACTTTAACATTTCCGAGTCTATGGATAAAGCTCGCATAAGAAGATTACGTCTCGGTCCAAAGTGTTTGACGTGTGTGATAAAAGACGTCACATTATGACGTAAGAGGGTTAGACGTCACGCAAAGGAATTACTGAAAGTCTCAGTCATTGTTATTGTGAGCGGGCCGAGACTAGTTGGCAGATCCAGGGTCTCGCTTTCTTGCACAGTTTCACCTATGCTTACTGTGTGTGTGTGTGTGTGTGTGTGACGGAGTGATTGAGTTTGTGTTACTGTTTGTCGATTTCTTACGTGAGCCTTGAAGGCTTCGCCTCTTGTTCCTTTTGGTGTTTGTTTTTGGCGAGTACATTTTCATTGTTATCTTGTTATAGTTCTTCACACCTGTAGTTGCTTATTCAATATCTCACTAACAAACAGAGACAAACTTTCTAACCTGGAATAGTTTCCGGGTTGAAGCTAGCCTTCACTAAATCCAAAAACAAAGAGACTGCCAACGTTCCAAAGTTCAGAATAAAAAAACCAAGAAAGGTAGGTTGTTGGAACATTTGTTATTGACAAAAATAACACACACACGTTATTGGAACACTTGTTATTGACAAAAATAATACATTTGTGAATGTATTGTTTTGTCAATAACAAACGTTCCAACAACCTACCTTTCTTGGGTTTTTCATTCTAGCCTTCACGAGACAAACTTTCTAACCTGGAATAGTTTCCCCGTTGAATGTAGCCTTCACTTCATAGTGTCCGGTCTCAGGGGGCATGAATGTGTAGCGGTATTTTCCGTCCCCCAGCGATTCTCTCTCAGTATGCAATCGCTGACCGTGGTGAGTGACTACTGCGTCTAGATCACCCACACCTGCCTTGGACGTGTCAACTGCACAGCACAATCATTATTATCATTCATGAGAAATGGAATGAAATTAGGCGGAGCGTGTGGGTGCGTGGTGTGTATGACCGAGTGTGTGTGTGTGTGTGTGTGTGTGTGTGTGTGTGTGTGTGTGTGTGTGTGTGAGTGTGCGTGCGTGCGTGTGTGTGTGCGTGCGTGCGTTCACATGTCTTTGTGTGTATGGTGTGTTT
This sequence comes from Littorina saxatilis, assembly GCF_037325665.1. Classification (NCBI taxonomy): domain Eukaryota; kingdom Metazoa; phylum Mollusca; class Gastropoda; order Littorinimorpha; family Littorinidae; genus Littorina; species Littorina saxatilis. The sequence continues at coordinate 35,735,273 of NC_090257.1, forward strand.
GACTAAGAGTGTGTGTGTGTATGACTTATGCAAGTGTGTGTGTGTGTATGACTTATGCAAGTGTGTGTGTGTGTATGACTATGAGTGTGTGTGTGTGTGTGTGTGTGTGTGTGTGTGTGTGTGTGTGTGCATGTGCGTGTGTGCGCAAGTGTGTGTGTGCCTGCACGCATGTATGTGTGAGTGGTTGTGTGTGTGCCCACAAATGATTTGACATTCACGAATGTCGCACACATGCATACATGTACATGTGAGCGTGCATGCATATGTGCATACATGCATCTGAGTTCATCTATCCATCCTCCTCTCTATATTCAGCCAGACTTCAAACCAAAACCAAAACTCTCCACATCTCCACTTACTCGTGAATCCAATTTCTCTCTCCTTCTTCATGGTACGATCCACATCGGTGATCCTGACCCTGGTCGGGTCATAGGCCTGGCACGTGAAAGGGCCGCCCTGGACCCGCGTTCCTGCGAAAGTGACGTCGATGTTGTGCGCCCCTGGCTCCATGGGAGTGAACTCTACACGAGAGATGTGACCCTTGCGATTTATGCCACACGGTACTCTGGAGCCCGATGGTCCTGAAATTTGGGAAACAGACGATGAATAGGTTGCTGGTTTCTTCTTCATTCATGGGCTGATACTCCCACGCTTTTTACATGCATTACCGTTTTTACCCTGCCATTGGGTGGCCGTTTTTACCCTGCCATACACACCACGCACCACTGGGTGGCCGAGTGGTAACGCACTTGCGCTCGGAAGCGAGAGGTTGCGTGTTCGACCCTGGGTCAGGCCGCAATTTTCTCCCCCCTTTCCTAACCTAGGTGGTGGGTTCAAGTGCTAGTCTTTCGGATGAGACGAAAAACCGAGGTCCCTTCGTGTACACTACATTGGGGTGTGCACGTTAAAGATCCCACGATTGACAAAAGGGTCTTTCCTGGCAAAATTGTATAGGCATAGATAAAAATGTCCACCAAATACCCGTTTGACTTGGAATAAAGGCCGTGAAAGGTGAATGCTCGCCTAATAGGCTACTGAGCTTTACTGGCCGATGTGAATGCGTTATATATTGTGTGTAAAAAATGTCTGTTTGTCTGTCTGTCTGTACAAAATTCCATTTCAAATGGCAGAAATTAATATGTAAGCGCCTAGGGCTATATCTAGATTAGGCGCATAAAAATGATCACAATATTAATAATAATAATAATAATTTAGGCAGCCATTGGCCGCTTTGGGGGGATTTAGGTTACTGGTGAATGAAGAACAAGAGAATCCGTCTGAAAGTAAAAGATTATGTTCTGCACCCGAAGGTTCTGAAATTTAGGAAAGAGAGGATGAATAGGGAGCTGGTGAATGGAGAACAAGTTAATCCATCTGAATGTATAAGATTCATGTTCTGCGACCCAAAGGTTCTGAAATAGACGATTTTCAGAAATAACTCTGTCGGGTTTGAATGGTTTTTGAAAGAGTGACTACACTTGCTTTTACTCTGACAAATACCTAATAGTGCTCCTGTCCATGTGTTCAAACACACCCCTCGCCAGTGACTGGCCCCTCCAGTGTTTGTCCGGGTAAAAAGCAAGGGCATTCACTCTTTCACAACCAATGCAAACCCGACAGTTATTTTTGGAATTCGTCTATTGAAAAAGCAGAAAATGCATGAAATGGTCTGAACTGTAATTTGTAAGGGGTGGAGTAGGTAGAAGGGACACTGTCACAATGTGAATTATTTCTGGGAAACCTCTTCCCCCCCCCCCCTCCACTCTCCCCTTCTCTGTCTTCTATTGACAGACAAACATTCTTAGTGCTTCAAACAACAACTTTGATAGCTTCTTATTTTGTATTAGTCTTACACTAACTGGTACCAAGATCACTAACAATCCATTCCCCCGAAAGCGGCATACAGCAGCCTGAATGGCGGGATAAAAACGGTCATACACGTAAAAACACTCTCGTGCAAAAAACACAAGTGTACATGGGAGTTTCAGCCCATGAACACAGAAGAAGAAGAAAACCTACATTCCATGATAATTCTGTACTCCAACGAGCAAGAATCTACACCATGACTAAAATCAAGTACGTCACACAAAGACTTACATTTCTTTTGAAAAAAGATCTACACATACCTGTGATTGCAACATCCAGATCGGCAGCGTCCATGCCGTGAAGGTCAAGGTTGAACCAGGATTCACGATAAACTTTAGCAGCCTGCAGTCCCTCGCCGCTGATACTGACGCTGCTACTGTCTATCACGTCCACATGATATGGAGCTCCTGAGCAATGAAAACAATCAGACATCAACACCAGAATACGAATACGAATGGTTTATTGCTGTAGACCATCTGCCTTTAGCAAGGAGGTGGGGGTTGGGGGTTGAAGTACATAAACTGTTGGAAATATTCAAACCGAAGACAACATCTACGAATGTTAGCGCGATTCACGATCTTGATCAACCACAATCAGGTGTTTGCTTTTCACACTGAACAATGTCACATGTGTTTTCTAGTTGTCACTGTCGAAAACTGTTCAAGATATCACGAGAGTAATTTTGGCACATCAACACCACAGATCACCAGAAAAACACACAAGATCGGGAACAGAGTATCAGACAAAAAACCAACAACTGCAGGCAGCGAATAAAGTAACCAAAATAAAAGTGAGAAACTAATATAGACAGAATGCTAGAGCAAGAAAAATGAAACAAACCTGGCAAAGGTACACCATTGAAGGTGACATTGGCGGTATGAGTGTTGACATCACGAGGGGTGAAGGTCACCTCCACACGACCTCCACCGACTTCTCGCACCTGACAGGGAATTTTCCCATTGCGACTTTTCACGTCAGCTTCCAACGTTCCTTGGCCGGCAAGTGAGGTGTCCACTGCAAAAAAGGGAATAATTATTCCTTTGAATGTTTCTCATGAGCATAAAGGTTATGTAAGAAGATGATTGTTATCAATAGACGGGCGCAGTGGCGTGGTGGTAAGACGTCGGCCTCCTAATCGGGAGGTCGTGAGTTCGAATCCCTGTCGCTGCCGCCTGGTGGGTTAAGAGTGGAGATTTTTCCGATCTCCCAGGTCAACTTATGTGCAGACCTGCTGGTGACTTAACTCCCTTCGTGTGCACACGCAAGCACAAGACCAAGTGCGCACGGAAAAGATCCTGTAATCCATGTCAGAGTTCGGTGGGTTATAGAAACACGAAAATACCCAGCATGCTTCCTCCGAAAGCGGCGTATGGCTGCCTAAAGGGCGGGGTAAAAACGGTCATACACGTAAAAATCCACTCGTGCTAAAAACATGAGTGAACGTGGGAGTCTAAGCCCATGAACGAAGAAGAAGAAATAGACCATAGAACTTGTTAAATGGCTTGTTTACTTAGATTAAGATAAACAGAGAAAGAGAGAGAGACTTGTGTCTGTGCATTTGTGCATGTGTGTGTGCATGTGTGTGTGTGTGTGTGTGTGTGTGTGTGTGTGTGTGTGTGTGTGTGTGTGTGTGTGTGTGTGTGTGCGTGTGTGCGTGAGCGAGTGCGCGCATGTGTGTGTGTGTACAAATATGCATGCATTCTCCTTTTGTCATTCAAGAACAAGCTCACTACAATAATACAATAACAAACCAAAAGAAAATGCAATTAATAGGGTCACAATCAGTGTTCAGTTCAAGATCAAAAAGGGATGTGCACATCTTTTTTAAATTTACAGTGGAATCCAGCTATAACGAACCTGGGTATAAAGAAATCCCTCTTTTAACAAACTGCCATTGATTACCTGGCAGACAGCCTTCTATTTCTTACTTGTTACTTTCCGGCTACATCGAACCTTTTGAACTCATTTGCATAACGAACCCCTCTTTTAACAAACACGTTTTCATCGCCCCAGAGCCGTTTTGTCTCTAAAAGTCACAAGGCTACAACAAACTGATGTCAATAATTGTCTCCAAAGACAAAAATACACAAAAATACACAAACACAAGTGCACATCGTGTGATGAGCGAACTCTGAACAAACAGCAGGAGGTGCACGGAACAGCCACCGCCGCTGTGTTTTCACTATTACAATCCGTCGGTAAGACTTCAGATCCAATTTCTAGGACACATGACTGCGTACAAAAGATTGGGCATGCTTTTCTCTTTTTTGACGATTTGCCTTTACGCTTGTTGTGTACTCAATTCTTCATCAAAGAATGTTTATGGGAAATATCTCGCTCCACTGTTTTTGAAGTGACCGTCTAAAGATGGCGCCCACTGCCACAGAAGCGCGTGTTGCTGCCAATACCCTACATAGCTACTTGCAGGCAAAGTGCAGCGATGTCTGTGATATGATCTCCAAATTGGAGTGTACAGTGGAGAAGTGTGCCAGTTCTGAGCAGCGTCAGACAAACATTCTGGACTTTTTCAAAATAGCTTAGTACGTGTGTCGCGGCAGTGTCAGTGTGTGCAGTGTCTTCTTTGACGGACACGGAGATTGATCAGAATGTACATGTACATGCTTTTACACGACTTTAAATTTTACTTCTAAAATTGTGACAGTAAAGTGAACATTTGAACTATGCCTCTCTCTATGGATTATATTATGAAGCTGTTGAAAACATGCAGAGATTGTACTCTCCAAGGAAAGATCGATGGGACGATCATTTGAAGGTGAGTGGGAAAACTTGTTTAAAGGCCATTTAGGGTTGAAAACTCTACAGCGAATTGCTGATATAACAAACTAAAATGTATCTCCCTTGAGATTCGTTGTACCCGGACTCCACTGTACATGTGAAATTCTTCAAAACTGTCAGAGGTGTGCCAATGCGATCTTTTCACAACCACCAAAACAATAAAGACAATAGCGTTCACACCATTAACACTATGACAAACAACACAAACACCTATAACAAATGACTTACTAGTGAAAAGGTTACAAAACAAAAACAATGAAAACTGGACTGATGTTTTAACAACTGGCTCGACAGAAACAAATACAATCTGAACGTTTCGACCACAAGGTCTTCTGAAGCAATTGAATATAAAACAAAAGAAAGAGAAAAGAAGAAGATGTGTAGTCAGGGAAAACCAGTGCCTGGCCTGTCTAAAAACCCCTCCACGTGAGGGATTTTGCAGCAAGTGAGATTGAAGATAAAGAGGGAAATTTTTTCTCTGCGCGCGAGCCAGCAAGCAGGATGTCTCAGGACTGTACAGGGGAGGAACAGTTTCTCAGCAAATAAATATAAAAAAATATAAAGGAAGAGAAAAGAAGAAATTGAGGAGAGAAGAAGACAGAGGAGGAAGAGTTTGTGGTGTGAACACTTACTGTACATGGTGAAAGGCTTGTTGAGATAGGCGCGGCCCGTGCTGTTGACGCGCACCAGGGCAGGGTCGAATATCTCCACGTCGAAAGGACTCCCGCGAATCTCCATTCCGCCGTACTCCACATACACCTTGTGTATTCCTGTGGAAGAACAGCAGTAAAAGTCAGACACTTGAAAGACAATTCTTGGATAAGGATAAGATGTATTAGTCCTGTGAGGTAACCCTCATGGAAATTCGAACTGCTTTCTCACTGGGGAAAGCCAGCTGCCATACTGTATACGGCGCTACCCATTTTTTACTATTTCTTTCGAATACATCACCTCAATTTAACTAATAGGAGTTACCTTACTTACGAGTGCTAGACTGAGAAGCGTCCTATGTTACCAGTACTAGACTGTAAACAAGGTCGCTAACTCTAGATTTCCGTCGGTATACCATTTAGGGGAGTAGTCTCCCTTTATCGGTAGTACCTCTCTGCGCATGTGCCAATGCCCATAATCCCCAGTTTCAATTTCTTGCTACGGGGAGCTAGACGTGTATTTAGACCTTTCCCGTCTAAGAAGACTTCCTTCACAGGAACTACAACTTTCACCTTCAATCACGGTTTGGGCTTTCCTTTTTAAGGGCGATTACTACGCCCGTATACATTCAATGATTCATCACGTTGAACAACGTAACGAACCGTGAAAATGAAAGTGAAACGGCTTAAAAATGTAACAAAGTTACTTGGTCATAAGTAGAAGGTACTTCAATCATCAATGATACCTTGTTGACACACAGAGCCTAACAGGCTCCGTTACTTGTCTTTTAAAACTAGTGAACATGCAATTGAACGACAACTATTCTTTACTCAGTCGTTACGAATGTCGAACAGATATTTACAGCGGTTGGACCGGTTTCATTGGCGCAATAGAACTCCGCGAACGATAACTTACCTTGCCGCTTTCAATGGAAAGCAACGGCAGGTCACCCTACACATCAATGTAGGAATACGAACAAGACCTTCAACTTCGAAATTACCCGGAAGTTTTTTGCGTTTTAACAGCTTTTTATCGACTACAGCGAGGTTTACCATGTGCGTTATCGCGACCGGAAGCGCATTTCTGATCCGAATTTTTAGGCGTACAAAGTACCGAGCGCCCGCGAAGGTTACATACGGCGTATGAATACTTCTGTCATTACAAACTGCGATGACTCTTGCGGGCAGTGTAGATACGGAACGCAGTACGCTTGAACGCTGATTGAACTGAAGGCACAGAGCGCCCGCGAATGTTACATACGGCGTATGAATACTTCGGTCATTACAAACTGCGATGACTTTTGCGGGCAGCGTAGATACGGACCGCAGTACGCTTGAACGCTGATAGAACTGAAAGCGGGTTGTATCGAAGAATAACAACAACAAACCTCGCCCGCTTGGAAAGAAAACCAAACACTGAGATTGAGATATGCGCCTCCGGGAATATTACGGAGGGAACTTCCTTTACTCTCAGAGAAAGGCAAGTAATTCTCTCTCCTATGTTTCTGGGAAACGATGTTTTCTGCGGTTGGCAGATTATGGTTTTGGTATTTTTATCAGATGATCATGGTGGACTCACAGAGACCACGTGGTGGTACTTCTTCAAATTGGATAAAGAATACTTTCCTTGCCAACTTAACTTGATTAACTTGTAAACTTGTATGCGTGCATACATTCACATTATATATAAATATATTAAAAAAAAAAAAATAAAAAAAATAAAAAATGGGATTCAATCCTTTTTTCTTGGCAAAGGGTATCAAAGAAGTCAGTTGATGTTACAAATTCCATTTTCATGGAGTGTTTAAATCAGCTATCTGAGTGGTAAAAGATTTAACTTATGGATAAACTCAAGTGTTTACACTTTGAGATTTACACTCAGCTAAAATCTGTTGATACCACAGTGCCAGGAGACAGCTCTTCAAATTCAATTAGAACAGGCACACATATATACTTATGTTCTGTTCCAGTGCACAATTGATGTACATTACACTTGAATGACATGTTATGAATAATATACAGTTGAAACCATGCCTTAGGGGCATGAATAAACTTGGTTGTTAACACATGAGTATTACACTCAGCTGAGTTTTCACAACATGCAAGATCGAGCAAGGCTCTGAATAATACTCACAGGTGAGCTTCCTATAATGTTGTCATGCCTCTACTTATTCCTGGTTCGTAGGCAAAACCTAAGCCTTTGACCTTTAACAAGGCCACATCTCTACTGTTGTCACCTAATCCTACGACTAGGTTCTCAGAAGTAGACAACAGGACCTAACAATAAGAGGCCGCCCTTAAATAACACTGGCTCTAGTCAGGTTCATACAAGGGATACAATGTTTATCATTTCATATTATGGAAAATATAACATATTTGCTAAACGGATGTTGTTACAACACACAATTAACTATGCCTCCTAGACAGAGCGGCTACTCTCATGAGAAAGGTACTGGATAAACTCTTGGCACAACCATGCCGTTATCAGTACGAGGGGGAATTAAGTCATATTGACATGTATTTATATATACGTAGACATTACCAAACAGACAATGTCGGGCGCTCTGGGGGAATACCTCCAGTAAGCACAGGAAGAGACAGGCTTCCTTTTCGCCCTGATAACTCCCAGGATCGTTGCGACAGCTTATGACAGACCCTCCAGCTGTCAGGCAAGACGTCCACTGGGCGTAACATGAGTAGAATCTCCCTGAGGTAGCTACAGCCTCGTCTGCAACCTCTCCCTTGAGGTGACCCAGAAACACGGCTGTTGACAGGACTGGGCCCCTCCCACCACTATCTTTGCCAGGGTTCCCCATCATGATGGTGGCTTCATGCATTTTGACTACCAGTATTCAGTGCTGCAAACTGCCTGTAGCGATGCTTCAGCACCGGAAGGACAGCTCCCGCCCCCCATTGCCTGTCTACCACCTCCTGACGGACTGAGGAAGACCTAATGTTTAACGCTCTTGGAACTAGACCAACACTTCACGCCTGACCATATTCAGCAGTGCCCGGCTACACAGAAGTCTGGGAGTGTGAGGAGAATGCCTAGAGCCTCCTAGTTATCTTCATCACATGGAATGGAGAGCTAATGGTTAGAGGCTACAACCTTCACACCGGGGAGCCGCCCTACCAGTAACAAGATGGCACCTGCAATCTGCATACAGATCACCAGTCAAACAGCGGTGGACAACTGAACAGGGTATGGTAGTCACATCAGTTTCCATGCATACTGCAAGCTCTTGAGGTCTCTAGATGTCTCCTTCGGATACACAGCTACAAGACAGACACTGCGTACCAAGATAAGAGGAATCAAAGTGTCTCAAGACATTTGCCTGAGGAAACGACTCTGAAGATCACTCACACTTGGAGTGGAGCTTGTTCAACAGGGTAACAGGCCCAAGAATCTTGCCATACAAGCGTCGGGCAACACGGGTGAGCATGTTCAGGCTACATCACAAGGCGGGGAGCTGTTGGAGATAACGCAGAGACGGGGGAAGAAGTGCTCTGAGAACGTCAAGTACAGAATGCTTTCATGACCTGTGGACGGACCCAGCGTAACAACTTGTAAGAGTTGCCCCTTCTTCCTGAATGTCATCTGACACCCGCTTCAGCCAGGGGATGATGATAGAAATGTCAGATTGTACAGTCGACACTCAACAGAGGATGTCCGACACCTGTAACAGGTCACATCTCGACTGATAATGGTAACAACTCTGGCAGAAGCATCAACAGGAGAGACGACAGTAGACGTCCTAGAGAAGGGATGGGCCGTTTAAGTTCACTGGGCAGGTGCCCCTGAGATGATCAGCAGCTTTTGGAAGACAACCTACCCCAGGGTCAGGCAGTCCTTAGGCTACAAAACCTCATGGTTATCTTCCTTGGACCAAGTCAAGAACCGCCCTGATATGGCGCTTCGTGGTCGGCTGGGCGTTAAGCAAACAAACAAACCAAGTCAAGGCAAAACCCTTCAACAGGGACAGCACTCAACCTACGTCATGCTTCAGAGACGGACAGACTTGACTAAAGAGGGAATGTCTCCCGAGGTGACTCAGCCCGTTTTTCCATGGACTTTCCAGGAAGGACACTGAGAGATAGTCTGAGGTCTGGCCAGCCATCCGCACTATGAGATCCATGGGCCAGATTTCATAGATCAAGGAGGACCTCTCAGCCCATGCGGATTGATTAGTGCTGCCAGACATCTTGGACTGGGTAAACCATACGTCCCTCCATCATTGAGTCAAATTTTCCTGGAACAAGAAGAGCTTCCTCTACCTTTAGGGGTATTGGGTACGGCCACAGACACACTTGGATTTGGGAAGGCTCAGCCACCCCTTCCAACCGAACCTTGAATTGGACAAGCTTCGTTTGCCTCTTACAACTGGCGCTCTAAGATCCCTGGACCACAGAGATAAGACCTAGAGGTATTCCTCCCCCGAAAGGCATAATGAGTGTGACAATACCTTTGACAGTGGGTGAATGTGTCCATCCCATCCATATATAGACTCTCAGATGCCTGGACTCAAAAGCTAAAGGAGCTGGAGGAAAGAGACACAGTGAGATCCTAGCAGGAGCTAGGAATACCACACAAGGCTATCTCCCTCGCTCCCAGTCTACGGTGACACAAGGTTATTGGGTGAGTATAAGTTGTGTCACTCTAAGAGCTTGAGGTAGAGACACAGTGAGATCCTAGCTGGAGCCAGGAATACCACACCAGCCTTTTCTCCCTCGCTCGAAGAGCCTGAGGTAGAGACACAGTGAGATCCTAGCTGGAGCCTGGAATACCACACCAGCCTATCTCACTCACTCCCAGTCTACGGCTACGCGTCGTTTTGTGGGCGAGAAACGTGGCAACTCGGGTGCTGACTAAGACCTTTGTCAAGTCAGAACTATGCATCAGACCAAGAGAGTACACCTCCTGCCTCAGGCAGGGGCCTGAAAACAACTCTGCATAGTCACCCTAGAGCTCAGCTCCACAAACAGCTGAAGTGCCCCAGAGCTCACAAAGCTATGCTGGTCAGACAATGCAACACTTGCCGCCCGCAGCCACGCCTACTGAAAATCCAGATATGGACTTGGGTGATCTAGGCAGAAGTACTACTGAGATCACAACATAAGACATCTTTGTGAGTTCAACTACCAGGGGGCAGAACTTTGCATCAGCCCAAGATAGTGCACCTTCGGCCATAGGCTGGAGAACATCACTGCATAGTCATCTAAGAACTTGTGAGCTCTACAGAAATCTGGAGTGTCCCAGAACCCACAAAACCTATGCTGGGCAGACAACCCAGCAGATGCCACCTACAACCATGTTTACAGAAAACCTAGATCAAGGACCTGGCTGATCAAGCCAGAAAACGGTCCTGCTGAAATCACAAATGGGACCTCTCAGTGAGTTGCATGCCATGGCACCCTCTTGAGTAAGACAAGAGCGGTCATTCAGCCAATAAGGGCTCAGAGATGCCCATGGTCACTGGGGACCCCCTCACACTATAAGTGTGGAATTTCAAAGTAAGAAGCAGGTTTTCCCCTTGGGTAAAGGCAATACAGCTGGCTGTCTTTCACTGGCTATTCTAGGACAAATGGTACCTTTAACCATTAAGGGTAGGCTTATAGCCCCCACATGCGTTGAGACAGGCACAGGAAAGGTGCAGACAGTGACCGTACTGCTGAGCGCACTTGCGCTTACTTCCTGTCACGCAGGAGGAACAGCTAAGTCAGCCTGAATTTACACTGGTATCTGTGCCTACCATCCTCATTAGAGAGGTAAATTCAGAGAGGATATATATATTCATTTATGCGACTGGCACAATTGTTTGCCATGGAAAGTGGTGCCTCAGACCAGAATTCTACAGGATCTCTGGAAACTCTGTCAATCTCCCTTAAATGGAGGATCAGTCGCAGAGACGCACCTTGGTGATAAGTTCAAGGTATTAGAGGAATTGTTATCTCTGACCATTCCTCATCTTTTAGGTCGTTCACCTGATCCGCCTGCAGAACTTTACGTTGCTGGGGAGTTGGGTCGCTCAAGGCGCATAATGGCAAGTCATAACCATAACCCAACATTGATAAAGACAAGTGATCAGAGGAATAGTAACGACCATCGAGTAGAAACCAGCTCTACATTGACAGGTGGGACTTTCTTTCGATTGTCCCTTTCTGGAGCAAGTTGACACAGTGGCAACAATGCAACTTGCCACTCGCCCGACTCAGGATTTCTTGCTTCTCAGTCCGATGATCTATCCTTTTCTTCCCCCGATTTTACAGGGGGGATTCCGGACAAATGGGCTGAGTCGGGTGAGGTGACACTAGATTACCGATCGAAAGTCAACCCTCCAGCCTGTTATCTATTCTCCTATTAGTTAAATTGAGGTGATGTATTCGAAAGAAATATGTATTTTTTACAAGTAAAATGACTATTTCTAAGAATACTCACCTCAATTTAACCAGAGACCCTCCCACCAACCCCGCTATTGACTTAATAGCTTCGAATTGAAACTGGGGATTATGGGCATTGGCACATGCGCAGAGAGGTACTACCGATAAAGGGAGACTACTCCCCTAAATGGTATACCGACGGAAATCTAGAGTTAGCGACCTTGTTTACAGTCTAGTACTGGTAACATAGGACGCTTCTCAGTCTAGCACTCGTAAGTAAGGTAACTCCTATTAGTTAAATTGAGGTGAGTATTCTTAGAAATAGTCATTTTACTTGTAAAAAATACATTTTTCATGCATGCATGTATTTGTGTTTCCAAGCCTTGAGACTTTCGCTGTGAATTTGGGTTCTGAGCTATTTCTTCCTGTTCTCTGTGATGTTGACTACAGTTCCAAAAATCAGTACTGTCTGCGGAGTGTTAACTACAAACATAATCATGTTCAAACTGATAACTGCCAATGTTATTATCAAGTACATGTGTGTACTTACATTTGAAGAAATGTAACATCAGGCAGAATATCATGAAACTTTGAAAAAAAACAATCTGAAAGCATGCCCCTTATTCCAATGCCCCAACCAAACCCCCTCCCCCCCCCCTCCCAACCCCCACCCCTCTTTTGAACAAAATAATTCAAAATCATGCAATCTGGGAATCTCAAGAATGATCTCAGAACTATTGAAAATGCTGACAATGCGCATACCAACTGTTAAAGTTCATGCTGGAACATATGCCTTTAATGAAAAAGAAATGCCAGTTCAAAACTAAAGTTTTTCTAACCAAGAAGTCTTTATTGTTAAATTTAACTTAAGAAATAAAAAGCATGCTCTCAAATACCTAAGCAATCCAACTTTTCAGCAGGCCTAAATGACGCTGATGGGGTCTATGTCGACCAAAAGAGTGGGATTCCCTGTAGGTGGAGTTCCTGTAGGTGGATTCCCTGTATACAGGGAATACCACAGGGTGTAGTTCCTGTAGCGTTTCGCTGATATCGCTGAAAGTCATGTGACGCTTAGCGACATCGGTAGAATTTGATGTTTATCGATCTTTTTTTATATTTCTTAGAAATTCGAGTATGGTTTGCAAGTTTTATTGAAAAACTCCACCCTGTGGGATTCCCTGTATACATGGAATCCCCCTATAGGAATCCCACTCTTTTGGTCGACATAGACCCCATCAGCCTAAATGACATGTAGATACTTACCAACATCTACAGGGGTGTAGTCCACACGGAAAGCAGACTGAGGGTTGCCAGAGATCCTCACAGGTACGTCATGGCCACCGGGTGCTGTGTGATCAAACAGTGAACACATTACTGCTGTAGATATTCACAGACACATTCTTGTTACAGTGGAACCCCCCTTCTAAGACCCCCTACCCCCAAAGACTCCCTCCCTTTTAAGACCTTGTTTTCTCAGACTTTCGGTTGGCCGCTGTCAGCGTGAGTTCGTCCCCACATTCGGCGAGAGATTTCTTTCTCAGAGTCAACTTTGTGTGCAGACTCTCCTCGGTGTCCGAACACCCCCGTGTGTACACGCAAGCACAAGACCAAGTGCGCACGAAAAAGATCCTGTAATCCATGTCAGAGTTCGGTGGGTTATAGAAACACAAAATACCCAGCATGCTTCCTCCGAAAACGGCGTATGGCTTGTCTGAGAAAAAACAAGGGTAGTCACTCTTTCACAACCCATACAAACCTGACAAGTTATTTCCGAACATCGTCTTTTGACAGGAGAAAGCGTCCTTTATTAAGAATTGTCCTCTCATCAGAGGGACCTCGCATAACAGGGGTCATAGTAAATCTGAATCAAGGTCACAAAGGGAAAAAATAAAGAGACTCTATCAAAAACAGTCTTTGTATTATCATAATTAATTATGAATGAATAATTTATTGTGAGATTTCTACTTACACACAACCCAAGCTCGCAGGTCAAAGTCTCCGGCTCCATGAGGGTCGACCTTGAATGAGGTCAAGGAGTTGGCTGGAGCGGAACGCACTCCATCTCCAGTCAGCGTGACGCTATCTGTGTCCACAACACTGCAGGTGAAGGGACTGCCCGGTACAGGTTCGCCATTGAACGTCACGTTTACCTGTGTGAGCAGTGTGATGAAACTGTACTTGGTGATAGGGTGAATTTGTTGGTTTGTTTGCTTAACGCCCAGCCGACCACGAAGGGCCATATCAGGGCGGTGCTGCTTTGACATATAACGTGCGCCACACACAAGACAGAAGTCGCAGCACAGGTTTCATGTCTCACCCAGTCACATTATTCTGACACCGGACCAACCAGTCCTAGCACTAACCCCATAATTTCAGACGCCAGGCGGAGCAGCCACTAGATTGCCAATTTTAAAGTCTTAGGTATGACCCGGCCGGGGTTCGAACCCACGACCTCCCGATCACAGGGCGGACGCCTTACCACTTGGCCAACCGTGACGGTCTACAACCACGAAGGTTATATCGCGACGGGGAAAGGGGGAAGATGGGATAGAGCCACTTGTCAATTGTTTCTTGTTCACAAAAGCACTAATAAAAAAATTGCTCCAGGGGCTTACAATGTAGTACAATATATTACCTTACTGGGAGAATGCAAGTTTCCAGTACAAAGGACTTAACATTTCTTACATACTGCTTGACTAAAATCTTTACAAACATTGACTATATTCTATACAAGAAACACTTAACAAGGCTAAAAGGAGAAACAGAATCCGTTAGTCGCATCTTACGACATGCTGGGGAGCATTGGGTAAATTCTTCCCCCTAACCCGCGGGGGGCAGTTGAACGTCTGAAAAAGCAAAGTCTTAAAAGGGGGGGGGGGGGGGGTCGGGGGGGGGGGGTCGGGGTCCCACTGTATTCTTGATGTCTTTTAGGTTATGCTGGTTTATAACTTCACTGTTTTCCTGAAAGAACCTTGCAAGTACTAGCAGGGAAAAACAAAATGTAACTCCTGAACACAGGAAAGAAATGCGAGCACTCACCCTGTGGCGAGCAGGTCTCTGTGGGGTGAAGGTGACCTTGAAGTTAGCGTCTCTGTCTTGACGCACGTAGTTGGGTACACTTTCTCCGTCGGCTGTAACGTGGATCTCCAAGTTTCCATCACCTGCTGCACTGGCATCCACTGTTAGGGCAGACCACAAAGAGTGCAATCAGCTACAAAGATCACATGCACTAGTGTGTTTTTGTGTGTGTGTTTTTTACCATGTTCTTCTTGCAAATGTTCCGCCCTCACGAGAAAGAGTGCAATCAACTTACAGCTACAAAGATCACATGCACTAGTGTGTTTTTGTGTGTGTGTTTTTTACCATGTTCTTCTTGCAAATGTTCCGCCCTCACGAGAAAGAGTGCAATCAACTTAAAGCTACAAAGATAACAGGCACTATTTTGTTTTTGCTTTTTGTACCATGTTCTTCTTGCAAAGGTTCACTAACGAGAAAGAGTGTAATCAGCTTAAAGCTACAAAGAATACATGCACTGTTTTGTTTTACCATGTTCCTCTTGCAATATTCACTCAAATAAAGTATGAGTCAACATAGGAGTATTTGCTGTGATGTTTGTTGGTGATGTGGCATGAAACTTATTTGCTATTAACTGATGCATTCAAAGAAACAACATTTATCCTACATACGTCAGAGAGACCACTCATGAGATAACAATATCGTTCAAACCACACGGGTGTATATCATTTAAATGAGGTCGTGTCTGACAGGGACCTGCATTTTCATTGCTTATGATGCCAAAGTCATCGAGACAAACGTCATTATGGAAACCCGTTTAGGCCTGCTGTTTCTCTGTGAAGAGTTTTTAGAACTAACACGTCACGCTACACTTTCTAAAGTGACGTTTCTTTGCTTTGACGTGAAAGATTACACGAGGCTTTAGAAGAGATTGAGGTTCCAAAAGAAGTATCTTCAATGTGTACTGCGGGACGTTTTGAGTAAAATACACATAAGTACAGTATGTAGGATAAACAGAATACTACATGGCTTGCTGTGTCATACCAGATTTACACAAATTGCTTTTTCAAATATTGAAAAGCTTGCTTTCGCTCACAGTTCAATATTTTTTTAAAAGCAACTTGTGTAAATCTGGTACGACACAACAAGCCATGTAGTATTCTCTATTCTTAACTATATATTTGCTATTAATGAATGCATTTTAAGAATTAACATTACAGTGTAACACAGAGAAAATCTACAATGTACCAGAAATTAACAAAACCAACAACCAAACCATCTCACACAATACAAAACTTTTCAGAATATCTTATAACTTCTGAAAAGTTTCTGTAAAGTAATTCCACAGCAACTCAACCTTTCATGGCAATCCATTTTAAGTTCAATTCACCATTTAAATATCTTCACCTTTGATGCTCAAAGAGAAGAAATTCAAATTTTAACACACGAAAACACATGTAGAATAACACAGACACTCACAGGAGAAGTTGACAGGTTTGCCAACAAAGCCTTGTCCAATGGGAGACACCTTAACGAGTGAAGCATCATACACCTGCACATGGTAAGGACTGCCACCAATTGAAACTCCAGCATACTCAACAAGCACACGGTAACTGCCTGCAACATTTGACAAAAATGATCAGATCATTAAAAAAAACACTTTTACAAAGAATCAGAGATTATCCACTAACAAGGCTTATACAAAATAAAAGTACCCACATAATGTAAAAAGGAGAGTTTTTTTTTTTTTTTGAAAAAGCATTGAGAAATGTACCTTGCACTTGTGCTGCTCACACACACTGTACACACACACACACACACACACACACACTGTACACACACACACACACACACACACACACACACACACACACACACCAAAAAACAATGACAAACAAAAACAACGACAAACAACAACAACAACAACAACACCAACAACACCACCACCACCATCACAACCAACAACAATAAACAACAACAACACCAACAACTCACCAACAGCATTAGGCACCCAGTCAGCAACGTAAGTTCCGTTGCCGTTGTCACGGATGTGGGACGGAATGATGCGGCCATCAGGGCCCGTGACGTTGACGCTCAGCTCATGAAGATTGGCGGAAGGAGTGTGGATGGTGAACTCGGCGTGACAGTGGTTGGGAACCAAGGTCAGACCATCGCCCGATGCCCTCATCTGACTGGCATCCAGGAAATCCACGCGGAATGGACTACCTGTCGACAGATTATGAGGCAAGTTTAGCACAGTATTTGTAAGAAAATATAGTGGTACCTGCGATGAAAGGACACCCTTTGGGACCAGCCAAGAGTATTCCTACATTGCAGGTGGCCTGTCATGACAGGTTTATTTTGAAACAATAGAAAAGGGGGAAGATGGTGTCCTTTCAAGGCAGGTGTCCTCTCATTGGACGGGCGGGGCCACAAACTGCAGGTAGCACTGTACTGCTGTTTCAAGCATGTTCACAAAATAAACTGACTTTAAGTGCCCTGATCTGACTGGTAAGCAGAAAAGCCACACAGATGCTGAAACAAATTTAGTATGATCCGTGTGAAAATCCACCCTGAATGGACTAAAGATCAACAAATTATAAAGTATGTTCAGCACACTATTTGAAAGAAAAGACAGATATTTCAAGCATCTCTGGGAAACAAATTGACATTAGATGATCAAGTTTTTATTAATGGGAATAAATGCATTCATTGATTTGTTGCTGCTCGTCTCTTTCTGGGTAGTTTCATTACTGCTTTCAATGTTATGCTCTAATATATACCTGACAAAGAGGCAGCCGAAACAATACCCACACCACTCAGCAGACAACAATGTCAGGTCAAAAACTGCTAACACACACCCACAGAAAATACAAAAGTTTGTTTGTTAATCAGCTACACTCTTCAAGGTCAGACAGAAATATAAACTCTGGTACGTCACACAAAAAAGTCAACTCCGGTCGCAAATTGAACAAAATATCTGAGAAACTCCACTCCGGTCACAAATTGAACAAAATGTCTAAGAAACTCCAATCCGAAATGTAAAGCTTGAAGTCACAAATGAACAGCAATGCAGGCAGACTCAAGACAACAACACAAAGCTATAGCCTGCAATGGCAAGCGTTGGCAACACACCTGAGAGGGTAAACACTACCCCCCCCCCCCCACCTCCCTCTACCTGGGTCAGCGTGTACCTAACTTTCCCTGTGATCTTGCGACCCTCCCACCATCTGTAGCACGCCGATGTTGACGCAGGGTACCCACCTACACGGGGAAACTATTCACACACACCTGCTCCTGCACTGAGTTGCACCCTCGCGCACACATGGATACATGCATGGGATACCCCGGCCTGCATACTGATGGGATTATTCACTCACTCCTACCTTCTAATCTTTCCTCCTCTTCAGCACATACATGGTTTACCTCCCTGCCCTGCCAACACATAAATAACATTTGTGGGTGTGTGTAAGAGTGTTTGTGTGTGTGTGTGTGTGTGTGTGTGTGTGTATGTGTGTGTGTGTGTATGTGTGTGTGTGCATGCATGCGTGTGTGCGTGCGTGCATGTGTGTGCATGTAATATATGCTTTTGTGTCACTACGTGTGTTTTCAAATGTGAATTCTGGAGTACACATAGACATTGACAAACACACACAAATATGCACCCCCCCCCTCTCTCTCTCCTCCTCCTCCCTTTCCCCCCACCATATAAATGTAACTCCACCCTAAAAATCACAGCCTCTTACATACACTGCAGGTAACTGTCAACTCCTGCCAGTGTAACAAAATACATGTACTTAGCAAGCACACAGCTTTGTCACCAAAGGGCTGACACATTAGAACATAGTTGCAACCTTTAAATAAAAAATTACTGCTGGATTTTAACCTTTTGCCTAAGCACCATGAACAAGCACATTTAGTTTAGTCTCGTAACAAAGTACATGAACCTGGCTGACATCCACAGACAGACAGGTAAACAAAGACACTAATACAGCCATAGGTAGGATGGCAGGCACTCGCGGCGCACATAAACAGGCAAATGCACAGATATACAGATAGACAAAGGGACACACAGAAACATTCATGTACACATACATTTTTGTCAAAAAGGGTCAATACCATTATTCATGGAATGCAAATAGATTTTCATTTACCAAGCTTCAACCAACCAACCAACCAACAACATTGAAAAGTTAGAGAACAATCTTGAAACAGTAAGATCCTGAATGTTCAAAGAAAAAAGAAAAGCAACCAAAGGAAAGGTTAATACGATAGCATTTAAACTAACGATGAACAAAACACACACTGGCAGGCTCACTCTTTCCCCGTTTTAGCAAGCACACCAACAAATTAAAACAAAACTTAAGGCTTCAGGCTTTCAGCATCCCAGCATGCCATTTAACACTCACACTCAAGACGAAACGAGACGAGACTAGACAAGAGACTAGACAAGACACTCATTGTTCCGTCCTCTTGCCCATACTCCCACTTTCAGGCCAGACATTACACAACACTTACTGTTCCCTCTCTTCACCAAATTCCCTTATTCTACACTACATTGCAAGAAAGACAAGACGAGACATGACAAGGCAAGACAAGACGAGACAAGAAACAAGATGAGGCTAGAGAAGACATGACACTTATTGTTCCCTCCCTTCACCAAATTCCCTTACTCTCCACTTCCTTGCAAGAAAGACGAGACCAGACAAGACCAGACAAGACAAGGCAAGACAAGACGAGACGAGACGAGAAACAAGATGAGGCTAGAGAAGACATGACACTTATTGTTCCCTCCCTTAACCAAATTCCCTTATTCTACCCTCCCCTGCAAGAAAAGACCAGACAAGACAAGGCTAGACAAGACGAGACAAGACGCAAGATGAGGCAAGACAAGACATGACACTTACTGTTCCCTCCCCTCACCAAATTCCCTTATTCTACCCTCCCCTGCAAGAAAAGACCAGATAAGACAAGGCAAGACAAGATGAGACAAGATGCAAGATGAGGCAAGACAAGACATGACACTTACTGTTCCCTGCACTACTCCACCCCCATTGGCAAAAAAAAAGATGACAAGATCAGACATTCATCGTTCCCTTCCATCCCCTCCTGCATCCCCCATGGTAAGACAAGACAAGACCAGACACTTTTTGTTCCCTTGCCTCTTATAGTTCACTAAGTTTCCCCACCCCAGTAAGACTAGATCAGATCAGACCAGACCTTTTTCATTTTCCTCGGACAAGACAAGACAAGACCAGACACTTTTTGTTCCCTCGCCTCTTTTTGTTCACTAAGTTTCCCCAAGACCAGACCAGACCAGGCCAGTCCCTTTTCCCTGACAAGACAATACCAGACCAGACTTGTCCCTTTTCCCTTATAAGACAATACCAGACCAGACTTGTCCCTTTTCGTTTTCCCTGATAAGACAATACAAGACCAGACCAGACCAAACCAGACCAGATCAGATAAGACAAAACAAGACAAGACATCTTTATCAACCTACCAGGCACATGTTGACCGTTGTAGGTGATGACCGCCTCGTGAGGGACTGACTGCTGGCCGACGAAGGAGACCTCATACTTGCCGTTGCCCACGGAGTGAGCCTGGTTAGGAATGTTGCGGCCGTTGGCGCTGATCGCTATCTCCATCGTACCTTCTCCCGCAGAGCTGGCGTCCACTGAAGGTACAAGAAAAATAAATATATGGTAATTAGTCGATGAAAGTAGTGGATCTTGACTGTTATTCTTACAAGATGAAATATGTTTAATGTGCGTAAAATGTCTCAGATTGTGTGTACTGCATGACGTTCAAAATTCTCCAAGCAAATAATAGAGTTGCCTAATGTCTTGTGATTCATGAACAAAATTAGCAAAACATCAGTCAATCTGGAACATCAAGGAAAGCACAAATGACTTGTGAAAAAAGTAACTGGAAAAAAATACATCATAAATGTAAGCGATCATAACAATATTACGGCAATGCCATTGCCAATGAATTAAATTTTGAAAAATCAACAAGCACAAAAAGGAAAGCAAGAAAGAGAGAGAGCAAAAAAAAGAGAGAGAGAGAGAGAGACAATGACAATGACAATGACAAATCTTTATTTTTCGAGGGTGACAAGAATAAGAATAGATATGCTTTTTTGCATCTGGCCCTCGCCCTAAAGAGGGACTAAACTATTTTACTATAACTATGACTAGGGGAGAGAAAAAAAAAACACAAAAAACACATTAATGGTAGAACATATAAGTTTATGTACATGAAGCGCTTTATGTAGAAGCATTGTAGAGAGAGAGAGAAAGAGAGAGAGAGAGAGAGAGAGAGACAGAGAGAGAGAGAGACAGAGACAGAGAGAGAGAGAGAGAGAGAGAGAGAGAGAGAGAGAGAGAGAGAGAGCAAAAGAAATAGAAAAAACTAAGAAAAACTAAAATGCAATTTCACAAATCTCCCACTTATTTGACTCTCTTAAATCAATGGGCAAGTTGATGAAAGTTAAAGATAATTTTGATAAAGCGAAAAGAAAAGATAATGAACATACCAGTGAACTTAGTGGGCACTCCAACAACGCCTTGTGGTATCTTGGAGACCTTGACCTTGCTGGGGTCATAGGTCTTGACCCTGAAGGGACTGCCCTTGACAGGCGTGCCAGCCAGGCTAGCATGTACGATGTACGTTCCTGGAAACAGAATACGCACAATCAAAAAACAAGAAAAGTCTGAAGAAAGCAATCAAAAACTCCAATGACAAACATACGCACAAAGACACATGCATGAACACACGTGTGTATGCATGCACACACACACACACTCACACAGATAGGCAAAATCACAACACACATGCAAAAATTCACACACACACACGCACACACACACACACACACACACACACACACACATCAACAAATGCAAACAGAAGGACACACAGACATGGACTGGTTTTGTTTTCAGAAACAACCTCCATACCCCATCGAATACCCAATTTTCATTACTTTGTGGTTGAAGAACAATTCTCAAAATAAAAGCACAAACCTTCAAATAATAAATGGTCTCCATACACTTCATGGGCAAAGACACACACACACACACACACACACACACACACACACACACACACACACACACACACACACACACACCCAAAGTAAAAACAAATCTACTCACCAACTTCCCTTGGCATGTACTCCACAGTCTGACTGGCCGTGCCTTGTCCGCTGATTTTGTACGGCACACTTTGACCATTCGGACCTGAGAGGGGAGCAGACAATTTCACATGTGAGTTTTAGCCCATGAAGAATGGACAAGGGGGTAGAAGGAAGGGAAGGGGATGACGATTTAGGAGGATCCTATAATGCTGTGGCTTGCTGCGACTTTAAGTCTGATAGATCTGACAAAGGGAAGTAAGCAATGCATGCCTCATTTGTTTAAGATTGTCTTTAATTCTGATAAACTTTTGTTTCTCTATAGTCATGTTCACGCAGAACGTCAAATTTTACTGATCAGCTGTTCCTTTGTATATGTTCTACTTGTCAAATGTAATTGCTCAGTCCAAGAAGGGATCTGTACTTAATACCCTGTGATTGCCATGGAATAAGCACGCATGTTCAATGTGGTCTATTTTTAATATGTTGCCATATAAAAACATAAAACTTATTGAACAATTGCTGAAATTCTATTGAGTTACTTGGTTATTATCTCAAATTTTTCTTCTGCAATGTTAACTGTCTTACTTGTTCATAATCTCTAGTTTTTCTACTTCAAATGTTTCCTCTAGCGGTTGTCCATGTTTGTTTTTTACCTGGAGGAAGTCGATAGTATCGATAGTATAATTTTATGTATCTCCTCCACTGCAAAGCATCTTGTAACCAACTGACAACTGTTCTGTCATGTTTTATCCTTTGTACACTTTTCCTTTCAACTTCAATTCACAGGTGTATTTTTATATAATTTTCCAACACCTAAACACCATAGTTAATTGGGATTCTGGACCATTCATAACACTCAGGTGATTGAATATTCATACAAATCATGCTGGGGAAAATCAATAATGTCAAAATCAATAATAAAAGTTCAACAAGTTGATAAACATAATTGGCAGAAGGTAACCGACAGAGTACATACAAATCAACAGACCTGACAAAACGTAAGACGAATGCAAAGGAAAGCAACAACAACGTAAAAAGAAACACTGAACATGAAGATATTTTATGGACAAACTAAACAGGACAAAACACAAAGACGTCGTACAAACACACAAAACAAGACAAACATCTCAACACACAAAAACAAAAACAGTGAACAAACAGAAGAAAAACAAGACACACACACACACAAACAAAAACAGTGTGAACAAACAGAAGAAAACAAAGAACAAAGAATCAGAAGTGAGAGCTGACCTGAGAGGCTCCATCATCCAAATTTCAGCGGCTTCCACCAACAACGAGTCAAGTTACACATCATGCAGTACTCCCGTTCTAGCCCACTGGGAAGCGTTTCTCATCACCTGAGCTGTAGAGGCCCCCGTTTCTATAGCAACCCTTCTCCACAGGCCGGTGAGTAAGGCAGGAAGGTGGTATACATTCACAAAGTTTATGGTGATAATAAGGTGTGATGATGAACGATGCAACAGCGACAGTCCACTATGAGACTACAAGACTATATGCAGTTACGCCAAAACAATGGCATGCTTCGTGCAACACGTAGGCGGTACGGTACATTCAACTCAACCCTGATTAGACAACAGTTTGGTTCACATTTCATATTCATGGGTGGGGCTGAATAATGTCATGAATCCTGAAGAATTTTAAGGGGGGAGGGGTCTGGGGGCCACTAGAAGAAAAAAAAGGCCATAATCGAATTCAGATTTTCGGCATACAGTACCAGAAGAATCCCACCCAAGCATATTGAGAGATGGACCAGGATAGCAATGGACTGGTGTGTACCCGTAGCAGCATTCTGATGCATAAACGCTCACATGACAGTTCCCATTTCCCATTATAAAAAGACGAAGTGGGAGAGGAATTGGTAAAAAATATTTTTCAAAAAAGTCTGCATTATTCTTTAGCTTGTCAGTTCAAACCCAAACAATGTTTGAGAATTGTTGAAATATGACCCCGGAATATGCCACAAAAAAAGGTGCAGAAAAGTGACTGACAGTCATGTCAAATTTTCAAAGCAAAGAAAAAATGTGTAAGATGGTGTCCCTCGGAACCAAGTTGTAAGCTTGGGAGTTTGACTTGAAGAGTGTTGGATGTGGAGGGGTAGGGGGGTGTATTTCTTAGGTGTTGGTGCTTTACGAGAGGGAAGGGGAGAAAGATGTAAGGGCAAAGACTGAAATTGACAAGTAAGTCTAAGGTGCAATAGCCAAAATTGTGACAGAGTGTAGCAAAACACGTGACAGAGTGCTAAGCCCTGACCCCTAACCTCTGCATCTGAAAAGCCCATCCTCGACAGGACTAAAGCAACGCTAAACAATGCCAATTCCGACTTCCTCCCGAAAAAGATAGTGACAGAAAAATGAGGCAGTGCAAAATAACATTTAAAAGAGAGGGGGGGGGGGGGGGATGGGTTGGGGTCAGGGAAGGAGACGACTTCTGACAGAATTTCACAGGAATGGGAAAAATTTTGACAAGTCACAGTTCGACCACTGCAGTTCATGCAAAAAGAACTCTTTCGTAATCATTTCACAAAACCTAAGGCTTTCCCATGACATCAAAACAAGGCACTTCAAATGCAAACAATGTTGCAAATCGTCAACCAACGCCGACATTCATAATACCTCATTCTTTATAGTTGATGAGATGAAACCTGGAATAAGAATTCATCATTCAATATAATCGCAATTAGAATAATGTGCACAAAAGACAACCGGAAAAACATCAGAACATTGTTCTTGTGACAAAAAATATACAATGATACTGCAAAATCAGGAACCAGAAGACAGTACAAAATTGCAGTTAGTAGTACAAAAGTGAATATACACATCAAAGATGCTCACAAAAAATCTTTGCTGTGAGATACAACAGAAGTTTACAACAGCAACAAAACTTTGTAACATTCTCAAACAACAAAAAATGAACAAGACCCAGTGAACAGTAGAATGATACATCAATACCCTCAGTTTGAGCTGATCTGTATAACAACCTACAATAAAACAAAAATGGTGACAAATAAGTGACAGATTATATTCAAAACTATCACACAAAAAGTTATTACAATGCACATAGTGAACAACATACCCGCCATTACAACACCACAAAAGCCTGAAGCGAATCAGACTGGCTAGAAGACAATCCTCGCAATGTGTATCAACACCATACAGACACTTTCTCCAGTTAGAAAGAACAGGCTCAGCACATGACTTCAGCCAAGGTATGAAGGTCAGCGCAACCTTGGAGAACGACTTACACAGCACGATGACCTCTGACCGGACTTGCGAGTTGTTGGAACTCTTGACGAGGAAAGCATGCTCCACGTTAACCGATGCCAGATCGGTAAGACCGGAAATTTCTGCTTCCAGCGCTCTGGCGTCGCAGGTTAGAGGAGATACTGGAACAGTAAAAACAATCAATAAAATAAAATAGAATAAATAATAACAAACGAATCAATAAATGTTCACATCACAGAGTACAAAATTATCTATCTACAATCACCGAGTCTTCGCATAAAGCTGACCTAGCTGTACCCGTCCAGGTCCGGATTCAAGCCCGTGACCCGCGGATCACAAGTCAGAGCTCTACTAACTGAGCTACCGGGCCCATTTCTCTACAAAGCACAGATTTTCTCAGATTCTTGGCAATTGTTATGGGTTGGGAGTGTGTGTGTGTGTGTGTGGGGGGGGGGGGTACTGCACTGTACTGTCACCTTGTGCCAACTCACCTGGCAAGTTCTCATCGTTGAAGAGAATGTCCACCTGCTGGACCCCAGGGTCGACAGGTGTGAACTGGATGAGGTAGACACCCGTGTCGCGGGCCTCCACCTCGTTGGGGATGTTGCCGTTGTTGACCATGATCTGAAGCTGACCCTCCCCGGCAGCGTGAACATCAACTGAAAAACACGAGTAGGATGAATGGGGGAAATAACTCTGTCGGGTTTGTGTGGGTTGTCAAAGACGATAAGATAAGAAAACTTCAATGTCCATTTTCATTTTACACAAACATGATACACATGTAACTGTTGTTTTACGCCCTCATGGTGAAATCATTAGAGGCATGTTCCCGGGTGTCACCCTAACTTTAGATGAGATACCCAGTTGTATGCGTGTTGGGTATCAGCCACTTGCAGTTACGGCAGAATGACCAAGGTCTTTAACAGGCCACTGTGATGACACAGGGGTGGGACATGAAAACCGTCTTTGAGACTGTACATCAGCCACTTGCAGTTATGGCAGAATGACCAAGGTCTTTAACAGGCCACTGTGATGACACAGGGGTGGGACATGAAAACCGTCTTTGAGACTGTACATCAGCCACTTGCAGTTATGGCAGAATGACCAAGGTCTTTTACAGGCCACTGTGATGACACAGGGGTGGGACATGAATACCGTCTCCGAGGCTGTACATGGAGTTCACAGTTGACAGCATCAGCAGGCCTCAGACTACGAGAGACACAACCATCGCACACTGAAAATAAAATAAAAGAAGAAGAAGACGACTGTACTCACTGACGAACGACATAGGCTGACCAACAAAGCCATCGTCCAGAGGAGTGACGGTGATGGCGCTTGTGTCGTAGGCCTTGGCAACGAAGGGACTGCCGTTCACGTCCTGCCCTCCGCAACGCACGCTGATCTGGTGATCCCCTGAAAGCATGGAGTGCACCACATTACAAAAGGCATGGAGTGCACCACATTACAAAAGGCATTCACAGTGGACCCCCACTTATGAGACCTCGGTAAATCTGAGAAAATCAGGTTTTAACTCATTGTCTCCCAGGCACGGATATATCCGTACCCACACATATGGCTCTATCTGACCAGGTACGGATATATCCGTACCCACACATATGGCTCTATCTGACCAGGTACGGATATATCCGTACCCACACATATGGCTCTATCTGACCAGGTACGGATATATCCGTACCCACACATATGGCTCTATCTGACCAGGTACGGATATATCCGTACCCACACATATGGCTCTATCTGACCACGTACGGATATATCCGTACCCACACATATGGCTCTATCTGACCACGTACGGATATATCCGTACCCACATATGGCTCTATCTGACCAGGTACGGATATATCCGTACCCACACATATGGCTCTATCACATATGGCTCTATCTGACAAAGGTACGGATATATCCGTACCCACACATATGGCTCGATCTGACCACGTACGGATATATCAGCTCAGACTGTTAGCTTCAGTCGCTTCCTGTAACGTCCATCTAACGCCTGCATTCCAGCGTGTTGATACACAGTTTCTACACAGTTACTACTATTCTGAGTGACCTGCAGCACAACTAGTCTCGGCTAAAAAAACAGTTACTATACTACTATTCTGAGTGACCTGCTGCAGTACAACTAGTCTCGGCTAAAAAAAAAACTTGGTCAAAATAGGTGGGGTAGAAAGTGTTAAGCAGGGAGTCTTAAAATGGAGGTACATACATATACACAGAATATAAACAGAAAGTTTTTAAAACAAGGTCTTGAAAGAGAGGAAGTCTTACATTGGGGGTCTTAAAGGCTATTTCCATTGTTAACAATAACAATGGCAAAAAAACACAAGAAAGACCATTAATTTATAGACATAGCAAAACAGTCACCAGCAGGGCCGGACCAAATGAGTTGTAAGGGGGGGTTCCTCCTTTTTTGGGGGGGCAAATCAGCGAAGTGGCAAAGCCACAAGCACGCGCCTGCAGAGCAGGTGCGCGAACTAGGGGGGTCCGGGGGCATGCTCCCCCGGAAAATTGTTGAAAAACGGTTAAAATCTGTGCAATCTGGTGCATTCTGGGCCTTGTTTTGAGGGTTAAGAGCAGCATTGTTTTGGTGCTAAAACTAGTAAAAAAAAAACAACACTCAAAGCAAGGTACATGCTTTTTCCAGGGGTGGGGTTCCGGAACCCCTGGAACCCCCCCCTGGGTCCGGCCCTGACCAGTACGTTGACCTGGTGATCTTTGAAGTGGACCAACACACAAATAAAAATGTCATTTAAGTGGAGAAATATTTTGTGATGATGGATGTGCATTGTTTATTTGCTAGGATTTAGCATGTGTATTTGCTAGGATTTAGCATGTGTATTTGCTAGGATTTAGCATGTATATTTGCTAGGATTTAGCATGTGTATTTGCTAGGATTTAGCATGTGTATTTGCTAGGATTTAGCACGTGTATTTGCTAGGATTTAGCATGTGTATTTGCTAGGATTTAGCATGTGTATTTGCTAGGATTTAGCATGTGTATTTTCTAGAATTGATTAGAAGTCCATATCAGATCCAGGTTTCCGTTCCTATACCCAAGATGCTTAGCCCCAAAGGAGCACTTCCGCCCATCACTCAACAACAACGAGTCAGAAATTCAGCTCTCCGAAATCTTAAATGAGATGATGAACAGAAGACAAACTTAGCTCAGTTAGTTGTTGTTTCTTTGATCTAAAAAAAATGTATGCATTTGAATGAAAACTTGTCTTTGGCAATTATTAACATGCCTCTTAAACCATTCCAATTTCTTGAGATATAACCCTCTCTTGTTGTCAAAGGTGTACATTCTCCAGAATAAATCAATTTTGAGTCTAGTACATGAGAGAAATACAAAATGGTTAAAAGTAAGATAATGAATAAAATCTTAGATGCTCAAAAAAGTCGTGGCAATTAATTAACTGCTTCCGTTCACTCACCAACTTGTTTAGGCACATAGGTGACGACCAAATCTTCGGAACTGTCTGTCGTCTTTTCAAATGGAAGACTTGATCCCTCTGGGTCTGAGCATTGTTACACAGAGAGCAATTCAAGCGTTATGTAATCATTGTAACAAAGAAATTGTGACGTGAAAACTTCCACAGCAATAGAACAGTACAAAAAAAAAATCATGCTACATTAATAACCACTCTTGATGAGTAGATCAGGAAATTGTGTAGTGTAATTCGTAGTTTGATATTGTGAAGAGCGGAGAGCACAGAAGTATTCTGTGGTTTGCGCTATGTAAGTTTTTATTATTATTATTATTATTATTAAAAGGACAGTACGGTTTAATGTTACAGCAAATAAAGCGCTTTGAACTTCGGATAAGGCGCTATATAAATATAAATAAAGAGAATAATAATAATCTAAAATTCTTCTTCTAATATCTTATTCTTTTTTCTTTTTTTTTATGATCCTGTGTGCATGTAAAAATCTGAGTAAAGCTGCTGGATCCATACGATAGAGAACTGTCTTTCAGGTCTTCACCAGTCCAATATGCGTGAGGTTATTCTTTTCGTAATTAACGTTACTTTGAGATTTCAGTCTGATGACAGATAGGATGCAAGGTACTGCCCCCCGAACTTTGAAAGCCTCACAACATCTGCCCTTAAATGACTTTCTTTGTAAAGATCGAGGCATCTTTTATGAAGACACAATGCTTTTTCCGTTTACGCAATGAAAAAAACCTGGCTAATTTTTCATGAACTATCCATTATTCACTTTCTGAAATGAAGACCGTAGCTCATACAGTCGTTGCTAAATTGTAGTTTTTCATTCACTATCATTTGTTCAGTTTACGCCAAAAAAATGGAACCTTATGTACAGTTTCTGCTATTTTTTCATAAACAAATTCAAGTATGTTGATTTCACCCCAAAGTGTTAAAACAATTAAAAAGCATAATTTCAATCTTCTTTGCCATACAGATGCCCACGCAGGATATAATCAAAGCATTGATTAAAACTCTTGTCTTCATGAGTCGACGGCCCACTTTGCACTGTTCAAGTCAACTGCTTCTTCATGAATAAAAATTAACCCATCAATGCGTTAGTCATAGCCGACCGTAAAGTAAAAATTAACCTATCAATGCGTTAGTCATAGCCGACCGTAAAGTAACAAAATAAGGTTCAGCAGGCATGGAACCGTTAGGATTAAACTGCAAATCATCCACACAAAATAAAATCAGGTAAACAGTTTTTAAAACTTGCTGAAGCAAACTGCGAAAAATTCAATACACGTACATGTAGCAAAAAAACTCTACGAACTAAAAGCTACAAGGAAAACTAAACAAAAAAGCATCTAACACACAAAGGAAGCAAACTACCCTGTGGAAAAAAGAAAATAAGAGACGAGAGATATACAGGTATTTCATATTCAGATCTAAATAGTCTCTAAAAAAAACTGAATACATACACAAATTCTCTAGGACCGCACAAAATGTAAAACACAGGAAACACACAGCTACAGGAAGCAAATTGGAGAAGAAATCTATACTAAAATGTACGATGAGCTCAGAATTAATGAATGATTGTAGATCCCAGAAAATGCTAGAGTAAAAATGTGTATACACGGCTAAATCATACACAAATGTATGGCAACAATCAACAGATTCAACCCGGAAAAGACATTGAGCCTAACCCTAAAATTGTGACTTTCTTCATTTTCTTTCTGGGTGTGAGCACATGAAAAAGAGGGGTATAGATTTCTTTTAATTGTTATACAGAACTTGCTCCATTACAGGGGTATAACTTACGGCAATTTTCTCAAAAGCTACAGCATTCCTGTGCTTTATTCCGATTTTTCTGATCAAAATCTAAAATTCAGAAAAACTCAAGTTGGCTGCACTATTTTACAACCTACTGACAATGATTACATACATTTATCACTAATCATATCATTTGAAATCTGCCTGCTTTGACGGTTTTCTTCTAGCTGAGGATGAATCTTTTTTCCACAATCTTAACAACGACTCTTAAATCTTGATCACTCGGGAAGATGGAATCCATTCAGAAAAAGCAGATTGACACTGGTATCTTTCTTTCTTTCTTTATTTGGTGTTTAACGTCGTTTTCAACCACGAAGGTTATATCGCGACGGGGAAAGGGGGGAGATGGGATAGAGCCACTTGTCAATTGTTTCTTGTTCACAAAAGCACTAATCAAAAATTTGCTCCAGGGGCTTGCAACGTAGTACAATATATTACCTTACTGGGAGAATGCAAGTTTCCAGTACAAAGGACTTAACATTTCTTACATACTGCTTGACTAAAATCTTTACAAACATTGACTATATTCTATACAAGAAACACTTAACAAGGGTAAAAGGAGAAACAGAATTCGTTAGTCGCCTCTTACGACATGCTGGGGAGCATCGGGTAAATTCTTTCTCGTCCCAACCAATATGGGACTCCCCCTAACCCGCGGGGGGTACATATCTGTCTGTGGTTACAAGAAAATGAATGCATCTTCAAGAGATGCCTCTACTCTAGATACGATTAGTCAATATTTGTACCCATTTTATATGTCAGACTACTTGGTAGTCATATGATGTACTAATACGCCAGTTCTGCATGTTTTGTCATTAATTCATGTAAGATGGTTAACAGACACACTATATACAAATTAATAATTTGTGACTGTTACGAGTCATCTACTTAGAACTCACACACAAACGGAAGTCAACGTGCATGCCCTTTGGAGAATAAAAGAAGATTTAGAGTTAAGTGCATTATTCTGTCAGTAATCCAGAAACAGATCTTCTTTTCTTGAAATTGTTAATGAAATTAATCTGTAGACAAAACCAGTATCTCAGGAATGTATAAACAGATGGAAAAACAACCCATTCAATGTATGGACGGAAAACAGACCATTGGAAGAACGGACAGAGAACAGACCATTGAGAACAGGCAGAAAGCACACCGTTCAAAGAACAGACAGAAATAAAACAGACTCAAACTACAAAAGCTCAGTATGGACACAGGACTAATGAATCTTACACGGTGAAACCAATGAACCCAATAGGAAAGACTCAAAAAGACAGTGACATTGCTATATCGAGAAACTGTAATGCTATAACCTACCTTGATACTGCAGTTGATTTTCAGACACACCCAACTCAAAAATTTGGCTCTGGTTTAAATGTCACTCACAACTTAGTTTTACAAACAACACACCTTATATTCCTCCTTGGACAAATAATATCTTACAGATACTTTTCTTTGGATTGCACTTCAAAGCCAGAGCAGTGAAATCCAAATGACAATGGCATTCAAAAATCAGACGCAAAAAAAGCAATGACAATAATTCCTGTATGTTGGGAGGAGGAAAAGCCTGAAATAAATATGCTTATGACCAAAGTTTAAATGAAAATATGCAAATCATATTTGCATAAAAAAATGAAGCCTGGTTTTTCACAAACTCAAAAAGGTTACATACATACACACAAAATCACTCCTGTGAATATGTTTCTAACGGGAGGAACAACTTCATCTACCAGGGCATCAAAAATAGTGGGTAAAGGGCTACACGTCCAAACATCAAAACTGTTTTGGAACAAAATAACACAAAGC
Organism: Littorina saxatilis; assembly: GCF_037325665.1. NCBI lineage: Eukaryota > Metazoa > Mollusca > Gastropoda > Littorinimorpha > Littorinidae > Littorina > Littorina saxatilis. The sequence continues at coordinate 35,767,448 of NC_090257.1, forward strand.
ACATAATGTTGAAAAAAAGTATTCAATTAAGAACTGATCCCCAAAATAACTGATAACGTTTGAAAAAGACACATTATTTTCTCTGCACTTGAGATTACAAAAATGATTAAACAAATTCCTATTTTTTCACATCACAAACTGAAGTGCACTAAATACAAAACACATAATCCAGACAGGACTTGCTCCAATGAACAACTTTTCCTCACATGTCGAACAACTCAACTAACCAATCTAAATGAATCACAAAACAAAACCCCAACGATTTTCTGATTTATGCAGAACCCTTTCTTCATATTTCAAGGTAAATGTGAGTGGGGAAAAAAATAATGTGGAGAATACATTGAAACATGCAACCGTTCCATGCAGTTTTATTTTCAAATACAAGTATTCCAAACTCACCTCCAAAGACAAGACACAAGATGCAAATAAAACCCCAAAGTAATTATAACCTTTTACAAAACCGCATTGGGCAAAAACGAATTGGAACTGGCAACCAGGTTCAAATCCGAAGGGCTAAAAACAAAAATACGCTCAAACACAGCAAAACTTATGCCCTTCCACTGATGTGGGTACCTTGGATGTTGACTGTGATTTGGTCGGTGGGGTAGTTGCCGCATTTAATACTGAAAGAGGCTGGAATACTGACTGGCACGATTTCTCGACCAGCGGTAGCTACTCGAATTGACTGAGCGTCTATGACATGAACTTTCCAAGGACTTCCTGTAACAAAAAACATAAATTTCCTGAGATGTGAGAGAAAGTGATCAAGAAATAACGCCATCAAATAGGAAATATTTGGAAATAAATCCATCGGACTGTCTCAGTACGGCAAACACACACCGTTGATAAGTGAAGGCAAGCGATTGTGTGCTGTCACAGGAAAATAATGAGCTCCTGTGTGCATGTTATGCGGTGTCTGCTCGGTATGATGCCCTTTTCTTTGAAAAATATGCCAATAGACGAATTCCAAAAATAACTGTTGGGCGTGAATGGGTTGTGAAAGAGTGAATGCCCTTGCTTTTTCCTCGGACAATCTTAGGAGGAGCCAATTACTAGCGAGGGGTGTGTCAAAAACTTGTTGACAGGAGCACGTGTGAAGTAATTTGTCAGAGGAATAGCAAGGGTATGCACTCTTTCACAACCCGTTCAAACGCGACGGGAGTTATTTCCGAAAATTGTCTATTGGATTGATCATTATTCCGTACTGTCATGTTCGCTTGCCTTCACTGTTATGTGGCTACATGAGTTTGCCTGACGTTTTTGAAGAAGTGCAACTCTTCTTAAACATGAATAATTTCCCCGACAGAGTTGTTTCCAGAATTCATCTACTGACGAAGGAATAAGGAAACCCTAAGAAAAGACTTAATTAATTCACTTCTCTCAAAAAATACAGGTTGGAAAAAAGGATGGAGATGGGAAGAATGGGTTTGTGCCAAGATGATCGACAAGAAGAAGAAGAGGAAGAATGGGTAAGGCGCTTATGTTGTGTATTGTTGCTGTTATTAAGATTATTATATTTAAGATTGTAAGGCACTTAGAACTATTTTAGGATTTGCGCCCTATAAATACCCTTATTATTATCATTATTAAAAGGGATGAGGTAGGGTGGAAATGGACTAGATGGGGTGAATGGACGTCTAGATTGGATGAACGTGGCAAGAAGACAAAATACACTGATAAATTAATGGACATGGCAGTGGGCAAATTGACAGACAGCAAAACTGGATTGTAAGCTTTAAATTTCTTCTGGCACCAGCCACTTTTTACACCCCCGGTATAGGGGTGTGTATAGGTTTCACTCGATGTGTTTGTTTGTTTGTTTGTTTGTTTGTTTGTTTGTGTTCGCATATAGATCTCAAGAATGAACGGACCGATTGTCACCAAACTTGGTGAACAGGTTCTATACATTCCTGAGACGGTCCTTACAAAAATTGGGACCAGTCAAACACACGGTTAGGGAGTTATTGGTGGATTAAGATTAAGAGTGACATATTAATGGTCAAAGGGAAATAACCTTCTCAGTTGGTGGCAGTGAGAATGGTTATTTCCCTTTGACCAACGGGGGTGTTTTTCCTACCTTGAAGGAATTTCTTGTTTTTCTTCTTTTTTTCTTCTTTTTGTTTGTATATGCAAGGAGTGCATGGATGTATGAGTGTTTCCACACCAGGACAATACCAACCCGAATGGCTGTTAAATTAAGCTATAATAATGGCTAAATAAATTCTTGTTCTTCTTCCTGTTCTTCTTGTTCTTCTTCTCACCTTCAACCTCCTGGTCGTTGAAACTCATATCCACAATGTGCGTCTGTACGTCTTCAGGGACGAAAGAAGCCACGAAACAGTGGTTGCCACGGTTTTCAACGCTGCATGCCACCCGGCCGCCATTCACACGGATTTCTATGTTCCCTGAGCCTGCCTTTGCTGCGTCAACTGCACAGACACACTAACATTTAGAATCCCTGTCTAAAACCTCATAATTTAAAACAACCGCCCCCTCCCCCCCTTTCAGCCCCTGCTTTTTCTAATTTTCAGGCCTGGGAATGAGTAAACGTGGTTTGGGCGAACATTTTGCCTGCATTTTTAAGGGCACACAATTAGAAAAGGACTTCATTGTATTTACGACGAAAGGCATATCATTCCCAGGCCTGAATTTTCTGTTCCTAACCTCTATAAATTGACCTCCATTTTAAGATGACCTCCTCATTGAGACCCCATTCTATCACATTTTTGGATGTCTTAAAAGGAGGGTTGCAGTGTGTTCAGGCAACAACAAAAAAATAGTCTGTTTACGGTATCCCGACAGACCCAATTTTTTCGCGCGACCCTAGACTATTTTGGGGGGCATTTGGGAGAAGAAAAAAAAAAGAAAAAAAAAGTTTTTTGGCAAAATAACTTTAAACTTTGGGAAAAAAAAAAGAAAAAAAAAATCCCGACCTACCAACCCTATTTTTTTGCCTATGTTACCATAAACAGACTATTTTTTTGGGGAGGGGGGGGGGGCCTAAAGAGAACATTTCCAGACTTGTGGTTCATCCCAATAAAAGGGGCTGTCAAGAAAGTGGTGTGTGTAATTACCCAAGGTTGGTATGTAGCTCAAGTTCCTTATGGTCTTGTCATAAAAGTAGAACTTGCTAATCTACAAATTGCGACTTCTGTCTTGTGTGTGGCACACGTTATAAATGTCAAAGCAGCACCGCCCTGATATGGCCCTTCGTGGTCGGCTGGGCGTTAAGCAAGCAAACAAAAAAAATCTACAAATCCAAAAACAAAGAGACTGCCAACGTTCCAAATTACAACCTACATTTCAATTAAAATTTAAAATGAGAGGTTGTGAACAGAAAGTTTAAATTTTAAATTATAGAAAATTTTAAATAATCTAAAAAAAAACACCTACTGTTCTTGTGTTTTTTTTTTATTGCTAATCTTCAAACTAAGGGATGTAGACAGTGCAGCAATATGAATAACACTTTCCCAAAATCAAGTAATGCAAAAACTTCAGTTCCCTTCAAGATGCATATACAGCGGAACCTCCCTTTAAGACCCCCAAATTCAAGACTGCCTCCATTTTAAGACCTGATTTCTCACATTTTTAAAGGTCTTAAAGTGGAGGTTCCACTGTACTTACTGTCAAAGGTGACTGGATTTCCAGGTAAGCAGTACTGGGGCATGTTGTAGACTCGTAGTTTGCCCGTGTTGTATGCTTTGCTGATGAAAGGCGACCCCTTCACCGCTTTGCCGTAAAATTCTACGTTAACCTTGTAGTCCCCTGTAACAATCATATGGCACAGAAAGCTTTGAATTACAACACAGATGGAACAGGCAGGCATGATGCAAAAAAGTTTTAAAAACACATCAAATAAATGTGAGCCTTCCAAGTTCATGGTTTGATATATATGTGTTTGTTCTCTCTCCTAAAATGACACATTTATTCATTCATTTGTTTTTCACATCTTTGCTGTTTGAGAGATGCAAGTGTTCCATTTCTGGATTAGCTTACCTTCTCAATTCACGTTAACTTCTACAAAGTTTAAGTGACGGGAAAATTACGAACTTACCTGCTTCTATCGGAACATACTCCACTTCCACTGTTTCGCTGTTAACTTGTCGCAATTTGCTTTGTACTCTTTTTCCACTGGGCGCTTTAAAACCAAAAAGGAAGCTTAATTAATTCACATGTCACACCAAGTTAGCAAAATGTATCTGACCCAACATCTTACGCGTCATAATTTATATTCTAACATTCCACATTACCAAGTCAAGTTAAATTTTATTTCAGGGAACCCCCATGTCAGTGTGGGGGGAAGGGATGAGAGCTAGAGGGATAATAGGCTATAATAAGAATCTTGAAAACGAACACTACAAACTTATTCATTGGAGGGAATTGTTGGATTCACATACATACAGAACTGAAATATAACAACCTGTCCAATATGTAACCTCTAAATTCATTTCTCCATACACTCATTGCACAGAAAAAGTCAAGGGGGGGTGGGGGGGGGGGGGGGGGAGGGGAGATACCGCTGACAAGAAAATTTACGAGCAATGGAATGATGAATTATGAAATGAAATGAAATATGGTCAAGGTTGATTTCGAATATCACTCACTGGTTTATATGCATACGCAATCAGTTGTACTCGCTCATTTTCTTGTTTTTTCAATTTCTTTTTCATCTCTTCCCTTCTGTTCAAAATATTCCACAACTTTGCTCCTATTTGTTCAGTATTATTTCGCTGCATGCAAACTATGTGAACCAATATGTACACGATTCTAACATCCAAAAACACACACACGCCATGCCATTAACTATTTCACATTTCTTCCTGACTCTCCAGGCATAACTTTTAGTTGGGTGTGAAAACAGCATGCACACACAGTGAGGTTAACTGATGAGCTGAACACTCTCTGGTTTTTGTTTGTTCGTTCATGGGCTGAAACTCCCACGGCTTTTACGTGTATGACCGTTTTTACCCCGCCATTTAGGCAGCCATACGCCGCTTTCGGAGGAAGCATGGTGGGTATTTTCGTGTTTCTATAACCCACCGAACTCTGACATGGATTACAGGATCTTTTTCGTGCGCACTTGGTCTTGTGCTTCCGTGTACACACGGGGGTGTTCGGACACCGAGGAGAGTCTGCACACAAAGTTGACTCTGAGAAATAAATCTCTCGCCGAACGTGGGGACGAACTCATGCTGACAGCGGCCAACTGGATACAAATCCAGCGCGCTACCGACTGAGCTACATCCCCGCCAGACTCTGGTTAATACTGTGTGTAATACTTTGTACAAGGGGCAAATAAAAAAAATGGTGGCATACTTTCACTGACAAAATTGACCTACTTCTATACCTAATTTTCAGGAACAACACAATTAAATTGTTCAAAACTTGAACAAAAATTTATTTTTTTAAAAAGAAGCATTCACCTTTAAAAAAAAAAAAAGTGTTTATATGTGTGATACAAGATTAAACTTTGATTCTCACACGAATAAATAATCATAAATGCTTCAACATTTAAATACGCATAAATGTTTCAAGAATTATATGTCAAAAGCTTCAACAGGATGCTGGAATTCTGAGGGGAATGGGAACGTCTTTCAAATACAGTTGGATGTTTTGACAACACGAACAGTTACAGATGTTAGTTGTAGCGGTGCATTTTGGGATGCAAGAAAGTGTATGCATGGCATGTCCATTATCTGATACATGAATAACAATACTCAAATGATTCCTCTCAGTAACGGCCCACTTTATGAGCTTCTTTCTAAAACGTACATTATATTACAAATTACTTTGTGTCCATTTTTTTTATATACAGGACTCATCTTTATAAATGTCCATAATAATCCTCTTCCTAATACATTATAGACAAATTAATCAAATCTAAAACCTTCTAGACCTTTCTCAAATGAAAATAATACTCGTAACCCTAACATTTAGAAGTACATGTATGTCTTGTTGCTGCAGACAACTTCAGCAAAAACTTCAAAGATCAGACACTGTGAATATTCCCTCAACTGCAGCCACAAATACTGGAATTTGACTTTCTGTATAATCACTGATTTTAAGGACAATAAAGTCTGATGTGCCTGGTCTTGTCTTGTCTTGCATCTTTTCTTGTCTAGTTTTGTCTTTTTAAAAATTAATCTCTCACTGGCCTTGTAAAGTAGTTTAACGGATGGCTGACTATTTCCATCAAAGACATTAATTTATTTTGGTAACTTGATCAGTCACTCGGGAGAATCTCTCGGAATCTTTGTTGACAATTAAAGCATTACTTCCTCCTGGAATATTGCCTCTACTTCTCCTTTGTTGTTGTTGTTGCTGCTAAAAACTTGAACATGTATCTTCTCTTAAGAATTGCTGCTGTATTTTGAATGCAAATGTCTAATGCATTAAAAGAATGTTGTCAAAACTTAACAGCTTTGCAAATCTGGTGTAGAAAAATGTAAAGTTGAGCTTTTTATATCCACTTATCACACCATTTACTGTAAATAAATGTATTCTTACTTAATACACCTTTGTTAAGTAAATACTTTTTTTTAGGAAGGAGTTAATGAACAAGTTTGAGCTTTGTGGTTCTGGTCATCACAGTTATAAAAAGACTATGAAAATGAGCTTATTTCAAAACAGAAGGAAAAAACAATATATGACACTACCAAGAGAAGACTGGCTTTCTTTCTTTCTTTATTTGGTGTTTAACGTCGTTTTCAACCACGAAAGTTATATCGCGACGGGGAAAGGGGGGAGATGGGATAGAGCCACTTGTCAATTGTTTCTTGTTCACAAAAGCATTAATCAAAAATTTGCTCCAGGGGCTTGCAACGTAGTACAATATATGACCTTACTGGGAGAATGCAAGTTTCCAGTACAAAGGACTTAACATTTCTTACATACTGCTTGACTAAGAAGACTGGCTATTCTATCTTGGTTTCACATGCTCGTAACCACACTAGTGTCTGAAAATTCACATGGAGGTAATGCCCATATTTCAACAGCAACTTGCACAAAGGAGTCATGCAGAGCTGCTCAGAGATTACCATCTAAGGAGACTGTGTGCATGAATTTTTCCCCCACTTAATTCAACTCTGATTCAGCTGTCAACATTCATTCACAAACTACAAAACCTTTCTTTTTTCCTCAAATGTTTGAAAATATATAAATGGCATACACAGCTTGAAGTAAGCCTTTCTTAGATCAATGTATTGAAAACACTGCTTTGCTGAATATACTTTGAATATCATGTAACAATTGAAAAGCATGCACTGGTAGAAATTGAAAAGAAAACCCAAAGGCATTTGGAAGGTTCCATTAAATCAGAAAAGAAACATGATTCAAAAATAAAGGAAAATGAATATACCAAGCAGGCAAAAACTTACCTCAAACCCAGAGTTGAAAGTTGAAGGTCAAAAGGTGAGTCATAAGCTAGTGATTAAGGTTTGGTCAAGGTCAAGGTTTTCCGCATGCCATCCAATCAGTGAGGGGGACGTGAAGCAGGTACAAAAAACAAGAAAACACCAAACAAACATTCCGCACAAAGACTTGAAATCCCCAGGAAAATCTTGCCAAGTTACAAGTGATATGCTTTGTGTTAGCACGCAATAACCTTCAAAAAATAAAAAAACGAAAGTTTCTGAAAATACCGCCCTCACACACGAAAGTCTTCAAATCACCCAAACCCATAAAACCGGGGAGCCTGACTGGTTTTAATCAGCTAAAAAAGTAAAACCTAACGTTTGCTCATGGTATTACCCCATTAAGCAAAACTAAATACCCTTTTCTTGGGTGACAGCTGTGCATTTATCGCTGGTCATTATACATTTTTGGAACTTGAAATGACTAATCAACTCTACCTATGAGTCAGTCAACTGACTAACAAAATCTTTAACAGAACCGTCTAGTATAAATTGCATACAATTATTATCTACAAACTACTGAACTCTTTCATCACAAAACACGAGTAGAATCTTCCCTGATGATCGAGCTTTGTAACAAAATTCATTATGTCCGCAACAAACTTTGCATTATGGTTCTTGACTTACTCCTGGCCAAAATAAGTCCATAACCCGTTGATGTATGCAAAATATGTTTCTAAAGATGCTAATTAGAACCAGTCAAACCCCACTCCATATCTCATGCCTTTTTTTTTTTAACCCAAGAGAAACACAGACCCTCATGCCAAAATTTGACGAACTCACACACCAAAAGAGAAAATTCATGCTGAAATCATTCTTTGTGTTGCTGTGAATCAGTGTATGTACCACACAACTGTGGCAAGTCCCATTTCATGCTGCACAGAGCAATTATACCATCTTTTTGTCATTCCGTCACAAGATAAAAACCAAATTTAACAGTTGACAACTTTACACACCAAAAAATTGAATTCTAAGGCCCACACACAAAAAATGTTGGTTTAGGGTAACCCGACCGACCCTATTTTTTACCCACCGACCCTGAAACTTTTTGTTCATTTCTCAAAAAAAAAAAAAAAAAAAAATATTGTTGGCACTCTTACTATTAAACTTTGTAACAACTAATGTAAACATTCAATACAATTCTAGAGCTTGAGACAAAATTGTGTTTGTGATGTTTGCATATTATTATGAGGTCAACAAAATTAAAAAATGTAAAAAAAGCCTGCCTACCGACCCTATTTTGTTTGGTCACGTTACCCTAAACCAACAATGCCTAATGAACAACAGAATACATGTTTTGTTTTCAGTCCATACGGCAAACATAGCAAGTTTGATGCGATGTAAACAAATATGAAATTGTTCAACCATTTGTAAAAAAGAACAAACAAAAAAATGCACTTTCACTTGTTTGTGATAAGCAGCATTCCTGTACACAAAAATAATTGAAAAAATACATTCAGTTGTAAGATTACAACAGTATCAGCAAACAACCATACTACTAAAAACCAAAAAATAGTCAAAGTAAACCATGCTCTGAGAAACAAAGCAATGCAATCGTTCAAGATAAAAACTTTTCTCGCACTGTAAAACAATACTATGTGTTCAGTTCTACACCATTTATCTACAAATGGGAAAATCACTTGTACATCATAATACAAATTAACAATTGATCAAAAAAGCTAAATCTGTACAGAGGATTCTACATTTTCATCAAAGAATGCAAATTCAACAACACACAGCACTTCATAACAACATTGGTTATGGAACTTATGCCCATCTTCTATAAAGGGCATCAACATTCAGCTGGATGGGAAAAAATACCAACATTTTGGCCAATAACACTCAGATGTAACTAAAGAACTATATACCTAATCTGAAAAGTTAACAGAACTGGAGAGAGAAGAAAATCCCTGCATCGGCAAACATAGTGATACACAATGAGCTCTTGCAAAAAGTTTGGCACATTGGGAGCATGTGAAAGATTGTTCTAATAATCACAACAACAACCTGTTGTAAAAAAAAAGGAGTAGGGATGGGGGAATGAACCGGTATGAGCAGGGAGACACTGTCATACACTGGACCTGGCAAGGTACTGGTACTGAATTCGCGGATGGAGGTGGGTGAAATTAGGATGGGGAGGGCGGTGTAGGTATGGAACAGCGGGGGGAGGGGGGGTAGCATTTCTGCTGGTGTTTTGAACACAAAAGTGGCCACACAGCATTTGAGAAATAAAATCGCTGTACAAGACAAGCTCTGGTGAATGAGGGGTCACTGCCTAGTCAAACAACAGGGTAACGAGAGAGGGGAGATAAAAAGATGTTGTTTTTACCTGGGGGAAGAAGAACAATCAGTAGATACCCTGACAGTGGATACTCTGACCGTTTTGTCCCAAAACCAAACATGAAGCATTTGGACAACGGTAATAAAAGAGGGTCCTCCCTCTGTGGAAATTCAACAAGTATGAATGTATTAAATGAACATGAAGCATACGTTCCATCTCCCTGTGTCAAAAACAATTACACGTACTAACTTGTTATAAAGCAGTAAAACATATACATGGTTCTCCATAGATAGCCCAAAACAATGTGTTTTTTGCAAGTGACGTAACGTCACCACAACAGGGTAAGTCTGTTGTTATTATCCACAGCTTCTGAAGCAAGGTACACAATGTCATTAAACTAGTATTCTTGCAGCTTAGGCACCCATTTCTAAAATTAGCATGATAAAATACACTGTGAAAACATTAGCTTTGGTTTTCTCCTCTGTAGCAGATAAAACCCAATTCACATTACAGCTGGAACAAAAGGCTATTGTTAGAAGGGGGGAGGGGGGAGGGTCAAGGGGTCACAACATACAATTACCAGAACAGCAAATTTCTAGCAAAAGCAACTAGAGGTTACAGTACATCATCTAAAAGGATACAAAAAACTGCCCTGAAATATTTCAGCCACTAAACAGCATCCTCTTTTTTGTGTGTGTGTCTGAGTGTGTGTGTGTGTGATTCATCTGTAGTTCTTCATATTCTACATCAAGTGCAACAAAAAAACAAGCAAATATTTGTATAAAAAAATTTCTTTTAAAAATGTAGGAATAAACCCAGAGATGAAACAATCTCAAGAAAAAATTCTGAGTAGAGACAGAACAAAAAAGGCACCTTCTGTGCTTTGCTTTTCAGAAAAAAATACAATAGAAAAAGAAAACAGATTAAAATCCTTTTACAGAAACTAAAAGATTAAGAGCCAGAGAAAAACAGAAAAATCGATCATGAGTACAGGCAGAATTAAGTCCCATACATATTTTAGTGACGAAATGTCCAAAAGATGGTTTTATCAATTCTTGCATGAAACAGGACTCCAGAGTTTAATTGAGAGTGTGACCGAGTACTACTTCATTACCGGATTAGTACAGTTAATGTTAGTGTTATAAGCAAGCATGCATATTCAAAGATTAATTAATAATAGGTAAGAACAGGGACAGGAAGAGTCATGTACATACAGAAAACATATAATCACAATCATATTCATATAAAATAATCTAAACTGGAAAACTACAAGAAAAATCTAAATAAGACATTCTGAACTTTTACAGTAAACTAATCTAGGATTTTTACTTCAAATCTAATCTTTTTAAACTAATCTAGGATTTTTACTTCAATCTAATCTCATTTCTTATCTATTTAAGAGTCTAAACAAAACATCAAATCTCATCCTTTAACAATCGAAACACCAAAATATAATCACACAAAAGGAAGACCTTACCAAGTCCTCCATAAAAAAAGCACCTTTCAAAACCATAGTAGAACAGCAACGACACATAAACCTTAAAACACAAACTTTCCCAAAACAGGGAGAAGAAAACAACTGTACTTACCTTAAAATAATAACCCAACACATCAAACCAAACTTACCTCCAAATCAATAAATAATAAGAGTTTTTGTTCAATTTTAGCAATATTACACAGTGTAACATTAACGCACACACCAAAGCAGCAGCTTACCACCAGATGGTGCTACTGACTCACCAGCGATGTCAACGTTGATGTTTCCGCTGCCCGCGCCCTTGGTGTGAATGGTGAAGGTCGTGGGCCGGTCGACAGGCACAAGGCTCAGACCCTCCCCGCTGAGCGTAACCTGACTCGAGTCCACAATGTCCAAGGTATAGGGAGAACCTGGACACACAGAGATCGCGTTAAAGGCACCGTTCCTACTTAGTTTTCAGAAGAGCATTTTACTTTACCTTAGCTGCTAGTGTCGGTACAGTGGACCCCCCTTTTAAGACCTCCAAAAATCTGAGAAAATCAGGTCTTAAAAAGGAGGGAGTCTTAAATTGGGGGGTAATTTTACAGAGGTTATAAACAGAAAGTCTGAGTAATCAAGGTCCTAAAAAGGAGGGAGTCTTAAATTGGGTGGTTTTAACAGGGGGGTTCCACTGTATAACTTACACCTCTTCGTATCAGTCTGCCTTGTAGGCCAGGACAGATGTCCAGAACAGCGCGGTGCATTTTTTTCAATGAGGGGGCAGTGTTCGGTATAGAACCGAGGCGCGGATCCGTGACGGTACCTGAGCTAAACACTGGCTTGCACTGCTCACAGCCCGACACTCGGCACTGTAAACATTCCCCCTTCCTTCACATCTTTCACCACCATCCGCCCTACCCTTCGTCTCATCAATATACTGTGAAAACAGTTCGGTCCATCATCTCACATCTACATGGGATACGACAATCCCTTTCTTTCTTTCTTTATTTGGTGTTTAACGTCGTTTTCAACCGTTCAAGGTTATATCGCGACGGGGAAATGGGGGAGATGGGATAGAGCCACTTGTTAATTGTTTCTTGTTCACAAAAGCACAAATCAAAAAATTGCTCCGGGGCTTGCAACGTAGTACAATATAATTATGACCTTACTGGGAGAATGCAAGTTTCCAGTACAAAGGACTTAACATTTCTTACATACTGCTTGACTAAAATCTTTACAAACATTGACTATATTCTATACAAGAAACACTTAACAAGGGTAAAAGGAGAAACAGAATCCGTTAGTCGCCTCTTACGACATGCTGGGGAGCATCGGGTAAATTCTTCCCCCTAACCCGCGGGGGGAAAGACAATCCCTGCACTTGGACACATACCAACAAGTCGCGTAAGGCGAAATTACTACATTTAGTCAAGCTGTCGAACTCACGGAATGAAACTGAACGCACTGTATTTTTTTCACCAAGACAGTACAGCTTTGTCAATCCCCGCGAGAAAAAAATCGCTCACCTCCCACGTGCAAAACGCAGTGATATGCACACGCCAGAATAGCGCGGTAGCGTATTGTGCTAAGCAGGAAAGCGCGCTTTTCTGTATTCGTGTTAACTTTCTGAGCTTGTTTTGAATACAACCTATCATATCTATATGTTTTTTGAATCAGGAAACGATAAAGAATAAGGTGAAATCCTTCTTGGATCGATTTCTTAAATTTTAATCGTAAGACTAATTAATCTATTTTCGTTAATTGTGATCACATTTTAAGAGTAAACATGACATATGTATATATTTTTAGATTCAGAATGTCATGAAGAATACGATGCAATCAATCTTAAATCTGTTTGCGAAAAATCGATTTTAATGACAACTTTAATGAGGAAACTCATTAATTAATTTGTAAGCCTCCAAGCTGAAATGCAATACCAAAGTCCGGGCGGCGTCGAAGATTACTTGACCAAAATTTCAACCAATTTGGTTTAAAAATGAGAGCGTGACAGTGCCGCCTCAACTTTCACGAAAAGCCGGATATGACGTCATCAAAGACATTTATCAAAAAAATGAAAAAAAACGTCTGGGGATATCATACCCAGGAACTCTCATGTAAAATTTCATGAAGATCGGTCCAGTACTTTAATCTGAATCGCTCTATACACACACACACACACACAGACATACACCACGACCCTTGTCTCGATTCCCCCCTCTATGTTAAAACATTTAGTCAAAACTTGACTAAATGTAAAAATGAACATCCCGACTGTTCCCTGTGCAGAGTGGGAATTTTTTTGTTTTGTTTTGTTTTGTTTTGGATGAACTAATTTTCCAGATTAACTAACTAACTGACTCCACTGACCTCTGACTTCCATTTCATTCATGAAGACGTTGACCTTGTACTGGCCAGCACCCTGAGGAGTGAAGTCGACCTTGTATTCCCCGTTAGCGTCACGTACAATGTACGACGGAATTTCTGACCCTGCGTAGCTGACCTTGCATGAGATGTCGCCTTCACCAGCCTCCCTTGGGTCCGCTGTGTACGAAGAATCAACACAAATGTTTTGTTTTGGTTTTGTGAGTTCCTTAAGATATCAAATACAAGATTCCGATACAATACAAGAGTGCATGGAAAACTGTCGCTTGACTGCTCTTTAAATGATAAATTCATAATGAAACAAACCATAAAAGCATTTGATATATTCTTTGCACATAGCCTTTCATTGCAATCACAGACGCACACACACGCATGCACACACACACAAAATGTTCACTATGAAAATTTTCTACCCCCAAATTAAGGCAGCCATACTCGGCCCTCAGGGTAAAGCATGAGCAAAAACAACTCCCCAAACAACCAGCCAAACAAACCACACAGCACAGACGACTCACCATTGAACGTGAGGGCCTTTCCAACAGCACCTCCATCCAATCCGTAGACTCGAACCAGCGAAGGATCAAACACTTTCAGCGGGTAAGGGCTGCCACTGATGTGTTCTCCATCGTACAGTACCGAGATGTCCCACGTTCCTGAATCAAATACAACACACTGTAGCTTTTCTTTCCCCCATAACTGGGAAAGCTAAGACTAATAATGGTGGCCACCATGCGCTAAGTCCCAAACCCTAGTGCAAGCTTTTCTTTCTGTCACTGTCAAATGGTTAAATATAAAAATATTGTATGCTTTAGGCCTTCAACTTGTAATAACCTGCAAACAGCATAGTCCCATATTAACACTGTGGAAGTGACTCCACAAACTGAAAGAAGAGTGATCGTTTGAGATTCACTCAGTGAACCTCACACAAGGCTAAATCCGGTTATTGCCCTGCACACTACTTTGAGAAATAACCAATATTTGAAATATCTCAACTAATCTTTCTTCACTCTGTTTTTGTAGTAGTATATGGCATGCTAGTGTTTTCACATCCACCATCATGTTTATTCGTGAAATTTTGTATTTGTTAGGGCCACGTAAGATAAGGTCTTGCTCGAGTTCATGCTCTATTGGTTTTCTCATTATCTTTTCATGTTACTTTATTTGAATGAAAATCTTGTTTAAACCAAACTTAAGCATCCAGCCACTTACCAACTTCATCCTTTGCTTACCACTATTTCATGATATTAAATCTAAACCAGTGATGACTACAGTGGACGCCGCTTAATAAAACCGCGGTTAATAGAGCCAGCCGCTTATAAAAGTCGATTTCAGACGGTCGGGATTTATCACTATATCTTATGTATTAGAAAAAGCCGGTTAATAAACCCAACCCGCCGCTTATTAAAGCCAGTTTTCTCAGAGAAATCACGTAGTTTGTGACTAAAACTCACATTATCGTGTTCTTGAATTGAGTACAAAATTCTTACTCCGAGTACACTTTTCGTACGAGAAAAGAACTCCCCAAGGCACGAAAAAATTACTCCCTCCACGAAATTTTTACTCTCCATTTTTTTTACTTCAGTAAAAATCTCGTACGCAAAAATGGGATGCGGGTGAAGGGATAATGCCAATAAGTGATCTCGCGCACACGAATGTCGCGCTACCCTCCTTCCACCCCTTCCACCACCAAGACTAACAGGGGACAAGGGAGTAAACATTTCGTACACCTGGCATGGGAAGTTAAATTGCTTGTGTTGGGGTGAAGTAATTCATTCGTTATTTATTCGTCAGGGGAATAACATTTTTGTTCGAAATGTTTACTCAGAACTCACCTGTCTTGGGGAGTAATTTTCTCGTGTAATGGGGGAGTGCTTTTTTCTTAAAGGGAGTAACTTTTTCGTACGAAATGTTTACTCCGGAGTAAAAATCTCGTGGGAGTAATTTTCTCGAGTTACACCTGTTAATAAATCCGCCGCTTATTAAAGCCATTTTTGGTCGGTCCAGAAGTGGCTTTATTAAGCGGCGACCACTGTATTTGGAAAGTGTGTCCACAGTTATAGTAACTATCTAAGACATGATGGGGTGATACGCTCAACCAAACTAAGCTCCAAGCTACGTACCAACTTCAGTGGGGGTGAAGTTGGTACCGTACGTTCCATTACGATAGATGGGGTTGAAGTTCTGAACACGGCCGCTGGGACTGCGCGCTTCAATGCGTACGTCACCCTGTCCTGCTTGTGTAACATCCACCTGCACAGAAAATCAGAGAAATAAAGTCTGGTGTATACGAATACAGTGGAACCCCTTTTCATGACCTCAAAACATCTGAGAAAATGAGGTCTCAAAAAAGAGGGAGTCTTAATTAAAATGGAGGTGAATTTACAGAGGTTATACGGGCGGGGATGTAGCTCAGTCGGTAGCGCGCTGGATTTGTATCCAGTAGTGCAAGGGCCCTCTGGTAAAAGTGCCCCATTGGAAGGACACCTCCTACTGTCCATTGGTCTGTTGACATAAAAGTGATTTTGTGGACCAATAAACTGTCTCAATACCTCAACCTGTAGTGATTGGGAAGTTCTATTATTCCAAGCAACGAGCGTTTTTACCATACCTAAAACAGCGCTTCCAGCTGCAGGTAATCTTGGGGGTTCTGGGAGGCAAAGGGTTAAGATTCTTTCTCTGTAAAGACCTACATTGATCAGAATTTTGAAGGTATGAAAATAGAGGTAATATATTGTACTCTCACAGTGAAGAGACACTTTTTTTTTGTCTAGTTCCAAGAGTGCACTCTTATTGTTGATGTATGACAAAGTCTTTTTAAATGGTGATGCGCACACCACTCCTCATTTCTGGTAGAAAATCCGGTAATATATTGCTCACTCACATGTGAAGAGACGCTTTTTTGTCTAGTTCCAAGGGTGCATTCTTATGACACGACCATGTATGAAGAAGTCTTTTTAAATGGTGATGCACACACCATCCGTCATGTATAGCCGAAATCGGCTCCTTTGATGTAAACCCCACAACCAACATCCAGTGGGCATCTAGATCTAGATCCAGATACATGCCACCTCTGTTCAAAACTGGCGGTACCAACGCATATCACATATAAATATTTGTCACCATTTTCACGAGTTTTCATTCACAAACACCTGGGAAATAAATCTCATGTTCCCCATGCAATAACTCGAGGTGGTGAATGGGTTTGAGCTTTCAGGTAAAACGTGGATTGTCAAAGTAAAAGCCAATCAGGCTGATTGTTTGATGTGTGGAACCATCGCGGCTTTGGATTTGTGTTTCCGAGGACAACGATTGTAAGCATTCACTCTCAAAGACCCAATCAATGTTGATAATTACCGCGGCGACTCATGGTCAATTTGCAACTTATCTCTGTAATCGCAAAATCCACAACGAAAAGTCATAAACACTTAAAAGAAAATAAATATGCTCAACACTTACTGAACTCACACGTATGATCGCAGCTCTGTACATTTTCAGACTGGAAGAAAAGCGTCAACAAGCTACGTTTGACGTCACATACAAGTTTGACGTGTTATCTCGTGCTACTGTGACGATGCTTTGTGGCCCGGAGTTGGATTCTAAAAATTCGTCTCCCTGTGGGTTATTGTGCATTTTGTTGCACAACCAAAATGATGACAAAAACGATGTTTGGTGGCTTGTCGTCAGACCAGCATTTTGTTGTTGGTCCTCGGGGAGCATATTGCCTTTTGTCTCATATTTATCAACCGCGGCCTTCCGCCTTGGTCGATAAAGATGAAACAAAAGACGATATGGTCCCCTTGGACCAACAAAAAAGCTGGTCTGTCAACAAGCCACCAAACATCTTATAATATACATACTGATGATATCATACCTTTAGTTCAGAGTTTGAACCAACAGCGCAACGCTCAGGTGGGTAGTAGGTGACCCGGGAACGATCAGCGTTGACCCTGAAGTTCACGGGGCAGCCTGAGATAGACTTGTTATCACACTGAACGTCAAGCTGCACACAAACAAAAAAGTAAACAAATAAGAAATTATTACAAAAAGAACAAAAACAAGAACAAAGACTTTAAATTATAATCAGTTGTCAATGTGACAGGGTGACATAGCAGTTCCATCCTTTGTCAAAGCAGCAGTTCTGCAGAGTTGTCTACCTTGACCACTGAGCTATTTATAGCTCAACCATTATTTTTATACTGGACGTTGTAGAGAGCTGTTTGTGTCAGCTGTTGTCTCCAGATATTTTTCCTCCAACTCTTGTTTTTTGAAAATGTTGCACACAGGTCATTTGAGCCCTTGTTTAAGTACAAACTCCAGCAATTTGTCTTTAGGCCTGCTACACAAACTCGAGCCAACAAAACAGACCTTGTGATTTCCAGTTTCGACAGGAGTGAAGGAACAGTAGGCGGTGGATCCCTGCCAGTTCATCTTCACCGGAGGACTGGAGTCGTTTCCCGTCAGGACTGCACGGATGTCATTGGGCGACCCATCCTCAAGATGAATTTGGAAGGTTTTCTGCAAAATTTACATCAAGTTGAAGTCAAACTTGTAAAAATGCAAATTCAAGGAATTTCACAGATTCCTTATTCATTCTGTCGAAGGGGCAGAAGAGTGAGGAGGAGGAGGAAAAGAAGAAATGATAAGGGAGAAGAAGAATAAGACTATGAGGAAGAAAAAAAAGGACAACATGATGACGTTTTTCATTAAACAACGTGAGAATGCGACTTGGTTCAAATCCAATAATTGCTTGTACCCAATCTAAGTATGTTCTTTCTTTCTTTATTCTTTATTTGGTGTTTAACGTCGTTTTCAACCACGAAGGTTATATCGCGACGGGGAAAGGGGGGAGATGGGATAGAGCCACTTGTTAATTGTTTCTTGTTCACAAAAGCACTACTAAAAAATTGCTCCAGGGGCTTGCAACGTAGTACAATGTATTACCTTACTGGGAGAAAGCAAGTTTCCAGTACAAAGGACTTAACATTTCTTACATACTGCTTCACTAAAATCTTTACAAAAATTGACTATATTCTATACAAAAAACACTTAACAAGGGTAAAAGGAGAAACAGAATCCGTTAGTCGCCTCTTATGACATGCTGGGGAGCATCGGGTAAATTCTTCCCCCTAACCCGCGGGGGGTAAGTATGTTCTGAAAAAGATCATTTTTCCTTGCTTAACTGTTACCCAAACAGATTTCTTCATTATTATTAACATCACTGATCACTTCAAGAACAAAATCTCATAACCCTGTGTTGGTTCTTTTACAGTAATAACAAAACAAATCAACAGAATATGAACAAAATTGAGTCAAATAAAAATGCACACACCATATTTTGTGGTAAAAAAACAACAACACACAAATGGCTAGACATTTTTTTCTGGAAACATGCCTTGTTAACAGACAAGTTTGTTCTAACTCGATCCTTCTCTCAACTAGAAATATAAATTTCAACTTTTCATTTTCCAAAGCAAGCACACACATTCACCTTTTTTTTTAGTACTGTGCATATATTTCAAACAAAGTGAAAATTAAATGCTTTAGTAATGTCTCTCAAACATATAATTAAAGAAAAAATGCATTAAAATGGCTTTGGGACTTTTCCTTGAAATCTAGCAGATGTCAAATTTTCTAAAATAAATAAAAAGTAAATAATAGTAAAAAGAACAAAAAAGAAATCCTATGTACAAATTTGAAAACTATAGTTTCATAGCATGCAAGACACTGTTATTTACAAAAGGTTGAAAAGAAAAGAAAAATGACAATAAAAAACTCAGCTCTGGTCTGCAAGCTAATAAAAATGACGATGTCGATGATGATGATAATCATGAAGACATGAAATCATGACAATGAAACTGCATGAATATCACCAGTAGAAGTATTGTAGTAGTAATAGCAATGGCAGTAGTTTCTTCTTCTTCTGCGTTCGACAGACTGCATGATTTAGAGTCTCTCTCCGAGGGATGGCGCAAAGCTGGCCGTGCGGCGGAGTTCATATGCCAATTCTCAAGAGTTTGGTCCGAAGGTACGTTCCGTCTGGCCACTGCTCTCGGCGCCTTGCTTTGTGGGAGGGACAGCCCTGAAGCATGTGGGATGGAGTTTGGTCAGCTTGACCGCACTCGCACAGGGCTGTGTCTGTTATGCCGATTCTCTTGAGATGAGCACGCAGGCCACAGTGCCCTGTGTGCAGACAGAAAATGAGTGTCTGTTGGTTTCTCTCCAGCTTCCTGATAGGGTCCTGGTCTGCACGGTAGCCACCATTTTGGGCGACCCAGTCTGCTCTGAATTTGCTGCGAATAAGGGTCTTTGTCTCTTCGTAGGTTGCAGGATTTGAGGGCTGGGTGAGCTGGCTGCCTTCCTTTGCCAGGCCGCCTGCTCGTTTCCTGGCAGGCCAACGTGAGTAGCCACCCACTGGAGAGTAGTGGCTGTTCTTACAGTCAGTGTGTTAAGGGAGGCCTTGAGAGTTTGAATCAGGGGATCAGGATCGGTAGACTCAAGGGCCCGGAGGGTCGACATGGAGTCAGTGAAGATGGAGATGCTGCCCGGTGATTTGTCACAGGAGAAGAGGAAGTCGGCTGCTGTTTTGATAGCAAGGACTTCAGCTCTGAAACTGGAGCATAACTTTTTGCCTGGCACCGCGAGGGACTGGCGTTCCCCATCTGTGAATCTGATGTAGATTCCACTGCCTGGAGGCACCATCTGCCGATCCGTCCGTATAGACATGAGTCCAGGAGCTGGGAGGGTAGAGGTCGTCAATCATGGCCAGAATCAGGGTCTTGAGAACTGTCGGCGGCTGGTTCTTTGAGGTGATGCCAGGGACACTGAGACTGACTTTGGCTTCCATCTCCTGGTCTAGCCTCCAATGAGGTGTACTCAGGTTGATGCAGGGTCGAGAATGTCCTGGTGCTGGAGTCTGAGCTCCTTGTACTGGTGGTTGAGGCTCTGGCGCTTGAGACGGTTCTTGGTGGGCTTCTCCAGCCGATTTTGCAGGGGGTGTGAGGGCAGCCTTCGCATCTTTTCTCCCTGTATGAGA
Organism: Littorina saxatilis; assembly: GCF_037325665.1. Classification (NCBI taxonomy): domain Eukaryota; kingdom Metazoa; phylum Mollusca; class Gastropoda; order Littorinimorpha; family Littorinidae; genus Littorina; species Littorina saxatilis. The sequence continues at coordinate 35,788,012 of NC_090257.1, forward strand.
ATCTTCCGGTCTCGTCTCTGTTCTAGGGCCTCTACGTCTGCTTTCTTTTGCATTTCTGTGATCGGCGTTGTCTTCATGGCACCTAGGATCAGGCGCAGCCCCATGTGCTGAACTTTGTCTAACCTCTGTGGAGAGTGAGAAGAGTGTTGAGGTGGTCTTGGTGGAGTTAATCTCTAGACCCCAGTCCTCTGTCCATGCTCCGATCTTGGCAGTAGTAATGGCAAGAAGTTTACAATGAAAAAAAAAATCTGAAAATGGTGATGATAATGTAGTGAAATGAGCATGAAATATTCATAAAGTGTACTGATGGCAGTTAGATGATGACCAATTTCTAACAGAATGCGTGATAAGACAAAAAATGCACAGGTAGGTGAGAAATTTCTGCAAAACTAAAAAATCTGCAAAGAATACAATGTAGTCACTGGAGTTTTCAATTTAGTCTCTTCTTGCTGCTGGAAAGAAAAGGTCAGTTGATAACTGCAGGTTTCAAACTGTCAACTGTAGGGCGCACACATTAAACAAAGCTTAGTTAATTACAAAGCTGCAAGGGAAAAGAAAAAATGGAGAATAAAAATATAAAATTTGTGGGGGGGGGGGGGGGGGGTAAAAAAAGAAAAAGCAAAGTTTGGAAGAAAAACAGCAAACATGCCGATCGATACCCTCAAGTTCAATATTCACACAAAACCTCCACCACATTCATTGGGCTGTGAGAAAAATCCACACCGTAAAGTTTCACTTCACAATTCAGTTATTTTCAGCTTCACACCCTGCAAACCACAAAAGCCTTCCAAAATGGTCGCTGGAAATTCAAAAAACCCTGGCAGCAACAAAGAAGCATCTAAATTCCTTAACATTTGTCATTTTGAACGGAATTGAAACAGTCCTTTTCTGTATAAGTCCTGATCTCTAGATCAACCACTTTTATCTGACAAATGTTACTTATCAGCTCAGATAAAATGATTCCTCAAAAAATCTGATTCTAAACATAGTATACAGAGAAAAAATTAAACTGAACTTTCAGATACTTCATGCACTTCTGGGAACTAGTGTTAAACACTCATTACTCTGAAAACCAAGGAATGATTAGACCTCTGTTTTTTCTCCAGACTTAAGATTATTTTCTTGACTACTAAACTATGTACAGTGATACCTCTGTTTTACAACCCTCAATTGAAAAAGATGTGTTCTCTCAATTATCCTAATTTTCTCTAAATTAGGTCAGTGAAAATGACCTAAACTTTGAGAACCTCCCCCTTTTGTTTTTCTTGAGGTTTAAAAAAAGATGAACCACTATGAAATCATGCTCCGTACTGTAAAAATAGCTAACAAATATTAGAGTTGTTTTTCTCAGATTTGCAGAGAAGAAAAAACAACTATATTCTTGACCGGACTACACACACAGGTTCCATGCACAGGTTCTATAACACTTAACAGACACATACGTACAAGAAATTAATTTTCTAAAAGAATGGTCGGCTGAAGTCATAACCAAATAACTGTACAGCCACAGCTCGATCAAAGCAAAATATGAAACAATGCAAGAAAAAAATAGAAAGGGAAGCAAGCAAAAACTCCTATCCGCATTTGGCACAAGTCACCTCCTCGTGTATCATCACATCCTTGAATGTTCCTTCAAATACGGCATGAGCTTCGACCTTTGATGCCATTTCCTTTTCAATGACAGCTGACTCGGCGTGAGCGTTTTGCTCATATGAGCTATAATTAACCTGGGAGGCTGTCACGGTGACTTCCTCTTCCTGTACCTCATGGTCACCCTGAAAGTTCCAATGTTGAAAAATTGTTTGTATTTCATTTTTATTTTATCTGTTTGGTTTGGCAGGTAGGCGGTTTTCTTTCTAGCCGCAAACCTTTGAAGATATTATTATTATTATTATTATGGGGAGCTTATATAGCGCGAACCACAACTGTGCTCTCCACGCTTTGCATATTAATTTCTGCCGTTTGAAATGGAATTTTTTACAGACAGACAGACAAACAGACATTTTTTACACACAATATATAACGCATTCACATCGACCAGCAAACTTCAAGCCTATTAGGCGAACATTCACCTTTCACGGCCTATTATTCCAAGTCAAACGGGTATTTGGTGGACATTTTTATCTATGCCTATACAATTTTGCCAGGAAAGACCCTTTTGTCAATCATGGGATCTTTAACGTGCACACCCCAATGTAGTGTACACGAAGGGACCTCGGTTTTTCGTCTCATCCGAATTTCTCATGTTTTTAATTCCAGTTTAGAATAGGAACAAGAGACAGCAGGTGAGAAGAACAAGAACAAGCTAACAGTGAAAATGTACTCACCAGTACCAGAAACACCAACAATTAGTCCACGTTAATTGTTCGTGTTTCTGGTACGGGTGAGTACATTTTCACTGTTATCTTGTTTTAATTCCTGTTTCTTCAGCTTTCTTTCATGTTTACAAAGAAATAAAACACAAATCACACAATTCAATTGCAAGAGCAAAAGGGGATAGTGAACATTTAAAATCCATGTGTATTTGGCAAGGATACAAGTAAACAAAAGATCAAATACACTCACATGTACTCAGGAAACACAAACTGATCAAAACAAAGAGTGGCTGACATTTGAGACAGTAAAAATAGTATACTGACAGGGCAACAGTTAAGTAACTGAGAACCACAGAAAATGCTGGAAAGAAGGATACCCCAAAGAGAGAGCCACAAATACATTTCATTTTTATTGAAAAGTTACCAAACCTCAAGCCATATGATATTTAATATCTCTCACTTGAATCTAAAGAAAAAGGTGTAAACAAAACATATCAATAACTGGTTAACCTATTAAATGGATCAGCATATAAATCAAGAATGTGGAAAGTGATGGTTATACATGTATGAGCTGAAAATCTCTCCTTTCGGAAGTGAAACTCTTATTTTCACTCACAAAAATAAAAAAAGAATAAAGACTCAGCTTTTATTAAAGCTGTTTTTAAATCGGCGCAGCACAGAGGGTGTGGCATCGTCTGTAGCAGACGATTGCTTTCGTCAGCCTGACTCGCTCCACCGGATGTTGCGTCGGATGTGGTCGCGCGCGCACCCACACTCTCACAACATCCGACAGACGCTATCTGTCAGCTCGTCGCCAGAGGGCGAATGGTCGATTGATTGTTGTGTTGATGTATGTTGTTGTATATCTATTCAAGTTTGAATAAATATATTATTGCCATTTACCCTGTTGTGTTGGATTTAATTGCTGAAAAAGCTTCTTCTCCAAGATTGTCTGGATGCAAGTCTGATAAGGAGGCTAGCCTAATTAACAATTAAAAAGAAATAGAGGTACCCCTCAAATTTCAACTTCCATTTTCAAAGAAATAATGTATGGCTCAAAAAGCTTCTTCTCCAAAGATCTCTGGGTATTTTTCTACTTTTCTTTTTTTCTGATTTATTTCCTTTATGAATCAGTGTACATGGAAAAAGGAGGAGGAATGGGAAATGGGCTGGAGGGAGAAAAGTGGGACCTCAGGGGGAGAGGGGGAGAGGAAATGGGTAGAGTGCAAATGATGATGAGGACACTCTTAATCACACCAAACGATAAGGAGACTGGAAAATAAGAACGAACATCTGTATCGCAAACAAAACCGTCTGCAATAGAAGATAAGTGAATAACGATTAAACGAGCACACAAAAAACACCAACCTCTTGTCCAACGTAGACGCTGTCCATGTTGCCGTCGAAGGAGGCAGCGTTTTTGGTCAGTCTGACGGGTTTCAGTTTGGTGTAGTAGGCAGCATAAGCCATCACACCCAGATGTTCCACCTCAGGGTCAGCCATCTCTTCTGCAGGGAAGATGGGTTCGATTCCCAGGTTCTTGCCGCCCTCCAGGCCTTTGGGAGAGAAAAAGCACGTGAAAAGTTGACAGAGATAGTAAACACTGTGAGACTGCCACTGTAAAAAGAAATGTTGTCCCCTAAAATTGTGTTTAATAAACATTGTTATAGCACTGTTGAGTCGCAGTATAGTAATATTAAAGCTCCTATTTAAGACTTGGATTATGTATGTGTATGTATGTGTATGAATGTGTGTGTCACTGTGTGTGTGTGTGTGTGTGTGTGTGTGTGTGTGTGTGTGTGTGTGTGTGTGTGTGTGTGTGTGTGTGTGTGTGTGTGTGTGTGTGTGTGTGTGTGCATGTGTGTGTTCATGTGAGCGTGCGTGTCTGTTTGTCTGTGTGTCTGTCTGTGTCTCTGTGTTTGGTTGTCTGAGTGGGTGTGTTGCAAATTGTCATTCAGGGGTTTGTAATTTTCTGTCAGAAATACAGCACTCCAGATAGAGACTCTTACCAGGTGAAAGCTCCCTATATACAGTATATATTATCAATTCTCACTGCAGAAAAAACACCTGTGACCTACCCATCTTGAGGTTTTCCACAGGGTTGTTACTGAGGTTGGGCCATCCAGGAATGTCGCCACCAACGGATTTCACCAAGTTGCACAACAAACGTCCATCGTTCCAGTCAGTCTGAAGACACACACAAATCATGCAAATTATACAGGATTCTGGCAACAAAAGGGCAAAGAGTAGAGTCAGATTTTTTCAACTTCCTGAGTCAAACAAATGTGGTGGTGCCTGTGCGAGTCCCTTTTTTTGTGTATAACCCATGGAGATAATCAAAGACGCTCATGCTGAAGATCCTCCACCCATGTCAGATTTTGGCAGAGTCGTGAAAACAAGAGAATAACCAGGATATACTACATGTATCCTAAATCCACCAAGAGTGGCCGAGATTCGAACACTCAACCAGGTGTTTTATCCACTACGCCATAGCGCCCGTCAACAGATTCAAATACACTAGAAAGGGGAAAAAAACACCCAGCAAGCTGAGACAGACACTTAAACAAATAACAAGAACACAACACAATGAAACAGACTGAAGCACACAAAAATCCACAGAATCAGAAACAAAGCACAAACAAAAACACACAAAAATCCACAGAATCAGAAACAAAGCACAAACAAAAACACACAAAAATCCACAGAATCAGAAACAAAGCACAAACAAAAACACACAAAAATCCACAGAATCAGAAACAAAGCACAAACAAAAACACACAAAAATCCACAGAATCAGAAACAAAGCACAAACAAAAACACACAAAAATCCACAGAATCAGAAACAAAGCACAAACAAAAACACACAAAAATCCACAGAATCAGAAACAAAGCACAAACAAAAACACACAAAAATCCACAGAATCAGAAACAAAGCACAAACAAAAACACACAAACATGCAGATGCAAACAAAAGCACTACGTACGGTAAAGTTGTCGATGGATCCGGTCTGCAGAATCTTGCGGATTTCTCTGCGCGTGGCGTAGTATCCTGGGGACTCTGGCATCATGTAGTAGGACAGGTAGGTCATGCCGGACAGGTCGTCCAGGTGAGGGGAGGAGAAATCCTCAGGACGCACCACCATGGGGATGTTCAAACTCTCCTTGGCGATGGACATGGCGCTCTTGCAGTTCTCAAGCCTGAAATGTGATACGATTGATTGATTGATTGATTGATTGAATTATTGATGGATCGATTGAATCCCTTAATTTGTTTATCAATTTATTCATAAAATGACTCCCTTCATGAAATTGTTGCTGTTATTAAGATTATTATATTTAAGATTGATTTAAGGCGCTTACGTTGTGTATTGTTGCTGTTATTAAGATGATTATATTTAAGATTGTAAGGCGCTTAGAACTATTTTAGGATTTGCGCCCTATAAATACCCTTATTATTATTATTATTATCATTATTATTATTGACCTTTTTTAAAATTCAAGGCCAACATCCTATTGCACATTGAAATGATCATTTTTCTGAAGGGAGCATTAAGGTCTTCAACTAGCACAACTGCCACTCACTTCTGCCACATGTATGTAACACGGTTATTCTATAAAAAAGAAATATAAAAAAAAACTAGTAAAATATTATGTTATATATTTGTGAATGTATTGTTTTGTCAAAAACAAACGTTCCAACAACCTACCTTTCTTGTTTTTTGATTCTGAATTTTGGAACGTTGGCAGTCTCTTTGTTTTGGGATTTATTTTAGAATAAACTAGTGTGACAGAAACTAAGTTTTCCATATATACTTCTAGGAACAGACATGGCAGAGCATGTAGATATTTTATTTTGTTTTGTTTTTCTATCATTGTGTGTGTGTGTGTGTGTGTGTGTGTGTGTGTGTGTGTGTGTGTGTGTGTGTGTGTGTGTGTGTGTGGGTGTGGGTGCATGTGTGTGGGTGAGTGTGTGTGTGCATGTCTGCATGCATGCATAGTGCTTTAGTTATGCGCTATAGAAATCTCCTTAATAAATGTGTTTGTGTAGTATGTGCATGCATACTTGTGACTGTGTGCATGCATGTGTGCATGCATGCGTCTGTGTGCATGTGCATGCGTGTGTGTGTGCATGTGCATGCGTGCGTGCGTGCATGTGTGCATGCATGCCCATGGGGGGGGGGGGGGGTGGAAAAAAAAAGACAGTAGCTTCTTAGTATTTTCAGTAAGGCTTCTCCACAAACAGGACTCCAATGTGTGTGTCCTAACTAAAAGAAGCAGAAGAGAAAGGTTCTGATAGCAAACCATAATAACAATACTTGTGTGAATAAGAAATTAATGTACTTTCACAACGAGTAATAATACTGCATCAGAAACCCCTGTTTTGTGACGGTGACCCTGTTTGAAGATTAAACTCCAGGGGTACACCCATGCATCCTTCTTTGACAGCATGATCTAGGCAGGCACAATGTGGCTGACAGATCTGGTGAAGTGTGTTTTATTTTGCAGTTTCAGGTCTCCTTGACAGCTAATCCTCTCTGGTATCTCTCCTCTGTACAACTTTTACATGCCCCCGCACTGCTTTAGAATAATTTGTGAATCATGTTTCACCCATTCATCTTCCTTGACCCCACCTCCCTCCCCCCCCCCCCTCTCTCTCCCTCCACGCCCCCCCCCCCCTCTCTCTCCTGATAGATATTCCCTTTCAGAAGTTACCATCCCAATAATAGTCCACTCCCTTCCCCCCAACCCCACGACTGACTGCCCTTTCATCACCCCTACGCCCTCTCTAATCAAGTTTTTACCATCTCTCTCTCTGTCTCTCTCCCTCTCTGTGCGTTTCCCCCACACACCCCACTCCCAATGGACCATGTCTTCTGGCAATCATGCGTTTTTGACCTTCTTTTAGTCCTCCCCCACTCCCCTTCCATCACTTCTTCCCCAAACCATGTTTCCTGTTAGTGATCTTTCTTATTGACCCCCCCCCCCCTCTTCATCCCATTCCACCACTTTTTCTCCCGATCATTTTTTTCTGCTATTGATCTTCCTTGCACCCCCCCCCCCCCCCTTCTCTCCACCTAGTCCTATAAAGCCAGCTTTCTCACCCTCCCTAGTTTCTCCTGACCCAGTTTGTTTTGATTGCATGTCACGGAGCGTGTCCACACCCTGTACTGTATCCATTCTAACACAAACACATTACATCAAAAATAGTTCAGGTGCATGAACAGAAATCGGGGTGGTGGCCTTAGGTTGATACACCTTGATGCCTTAAATGCATCACGTTCAAACTGTGGTTCATGTGTGTGTGTGTGTGTGTGTGTGTGTGTGTTTGTGTGTGTGTTTGTGTGTTGTGTGTGTGTTGTGTTTGTGTGTGTGTTTGTGTGTGTGTGTGTGTGTGTGTGTGCGTGCATGTTTGTGTGTGTTTATCTTTGATGGTTAATATGTTTACCTAAAATGTAAAACAGTTTTGACTTCTTCCGATCAACTGACCCAACCAATTTCCTTCTTATTTTAATGCTTGCATGAGTGTGTATGTTGACTATCTCCTTCCCATCTTCATATTCAGACATGTCCGGTTACCTGCCGGTTATGTCATGCATACGAAACGAACAGACGTGTTATTTAGCTAACACAAGTAACAGTCAACACTTTCAGGGTATCTAAACAATGACTTGTCTGTCAGTTGAAGTTGAAAACGTCTGACACACGTCTCTGAGACTGGACCAAGCAAAATTCTCATGTGTCCATTTCCACCACAGCCCAAAATAATGTCGGTTCCACTGAACAAAGCAGGCAATAACGCTGGTATGGCGCCTACCCCACTGTGAATGAATCGGGTATTGATTGCTATTTCCGTCAAGAGGAGAAATCCACCCGGAAACTAATCAAAAGACGCCTTCCCCCACCCGACAAGGATAATGAATTATTGATGCAGTCACCGTCTTGATCAGCTGTGGCTGTGGCCCCAGAAAGAACAGAGAGCACAGTGTTGCGGCTGGTTCTGCACGTGATGTACGTATGGTGAAAAATTAAAACCAGCGGTTATATCACTCGACAGCTCTCCAAAAACTCAACTTGTTGAAGGCAAAAAGCTAGAGGAGAAGGGCACTGCCCTTTATAAAGCGGCGTAAAAGCGTTGCCACGGGGATAGCTACGACCACAAGCGACTATGTCAGCAGCCTTCAAGGACTGGTTAAACGCTAGTTTTAGTTAATGCTGGTATTTTTGTGTCAAGATCAAAACTTTGAATAATCATGTTTTGAAACTGGTTCTGAGAAGGTGCTTTAATGCTTCTCTATAGACTATGTGAACACAAGACCCCAAGGTTTTAAATTGGTTTTTCTACCAAAACCACTGTCAAGTTAAGTGCCTGTGGTCCATTTCGCCGGCTTTGGTCAGGGTCACTTTGTGGAATGTTTGTACAAAATAACTTCAATGTTTGCTTCTGGTCTCGGGCCTACTGGGCTGGACACATACAACACTTTTACCTCAGCGTTCATACCTTCCTTTACTGGAAAAGGCGAGAACCCGTGAGGTCAGTAATCTTTCCAAACCCAGCCTAAATCACATGGGGCTTTTTCAAATTCTACCTCCTCCATACACGAACAAAAGCGCGTGGAGGTTACCGTGATTAATCCTTGGTGGAGTCGGAAACTTGGGAGTGTGCAGCCACTGCATTTGAATCCTGAACTTAAACCCAAAATGATATTCAAATCCTGAAATAAAGCCTGGCGAAGTGGACTACGCGAAGCTGGCCGCACGATGCTTTAGGACTGAGTTTTTGGTAAAAAGACTTCGCAAAGTCTTGGGGCTCAACCAAGGACCGCCTTTAACCCAATAGACCAAAACCCTAAACGTTACTCCGCAGAGGGATCCCAATCCTTTCTTTCTTTCTTTCTTTATTTGGTGTTTAACGTCGTTTTCAACCACGGAGGTTATATCGCGACGGGGAAAGGGGGGAAGATGGGCCCACTTGTTAATTGTTTCTTGTTCACAAAAGCACTAATCAAAAAATTGCTCCAGCCCCGCTAAGATGCCAAAATCCAGAACTTTATTCCAGAGGGACATCAACATCCTGCACTCTACATACAAAATACGCCATCACATATTCCCAATGCTTTCTCTCTCAAAGGAATCCCATTTTCAGCTTCTAAATATAGAGAAAGGGAGCGCGATGACATTTACACAACTTAATTTGAACTTAGCGGGTTGCTGACAAATAGTTGTGATCAAGCCATCTGATCAATTTCCCATACACTACATGACAACAAAGCTCGATTTGCCCCAAGCACTTCAACAGCAGCTACAGCCAGAGAGAATGAAAGGAACAAAGTGTGTGTGTGTTTGTGTGTACGTACGTGTGTGTGTGTGTGCCTGTGACAGCTGTATGTGCGTGCTTGAGTGCGACAGTCTGTGTGCGCGTGCATATGTGTGTGTGTGTGTGTGTGTGTGTGTGTGTATGTGTGTATGTGACCGCTGTATGTGCGTGCTTGAGTGCGACAGTCTGTGTGCGCGCGCATATGTGTGTGTGTGTGTGCACGCACGCATATGTGTGTGTGTGTGTGTGTGTGTGTGTGTGCCTTTGGGGAGGAGGTGGGGATGGCAGAGACAAACAGAACCATGTTTAAAATATTCTCCATGACCGATCGTTCAGTGGAATGGGAATCTTGTTATTCGAAGATAGACTTTTTTTCAAAATGAATGAAAACGCCACAAACCACACAAAGACGACCAAAGCTTCGTGGAATAGTTCGGGGTGAGTAAGTGGACCCAGGTCAACTCAGCCTTACAAGGACAGGAGGATCACAGGTGAGAAAACCTGTGTGTGGGTGTGAAGATGAAAAGAAAGGAGTGCTCCCTCCCTCTCTCTCTCTCTCTCTCTCTCAGCCTGTCTCAGCCTCTCTCTCTCTCTCTCTCAGCCTCTCTCTCTCTCTATCTCCCTCTCAGCCTATCTCTCTCTCTCTCTCTCTCTCTCTCTCTCTCTCTCAGCGTGTCTCTCTCTCTCTCTCTCTCTCTCTCTCTCTACCTCTCAGCCTATCTCTCTCTCTCTCCCTCTCAGCCTGTCTCTCTCTCTCAGCCTGTCTCTCTCTCTCTCCCTCTCTCAACCTGTCTCTCTCTCTCTCAGCCTGTCTCTCAGCCTGTCTGTCTCTGTCTCTCTCTCTGTCTCTCTCTCTCTCAACACACACATCCAACTTCTACGGTATACATACCCTACCCTCTATGGCCGGCTCTCCCTTCGGGGTAAGGTCTGTGTCGCGAGCCAACCTCGTCCTATTTGACCTTTTCTTGCTCTTGACACAGACAAACACACGCACGCACGCGCACACAAACACACACGCACGCACGCACACACATGCACGCACGGTCGCGAAGGAGCACACAAACACACGCATCATCAAAGAATCACACACACACACACACACACAGGGCACGCAAGTTAACACAGAAAACCCTACAGAGAAGGTAAACAGCAAAGTGGGAAAGAAAAACGCTTAGCCGTTGAGCTGAAGAGACCACAGCAAACACTTCATTCAACAAAAACAGACTGTTTGTAGGTGCGTATTGTTAGCATCACACCCACACGACACAAGAAGCAATGAAATAGACACCCCTGTGAAAAGAAGCAATTCTTCACATGCATGCACTATAGGGAGCTATGTGACAGCAAAATGCAGGAAAAGGAGCAGTTTGGCTTGAAGTGATGAAAGGTATCCTTTACGTGTAGACGGTCTTGTAAATCACCACATCGTCCAGGCTGTTACAAGAGATGAGAGTGTCCTTCCACTTGGGAACCACACACACCAACTCCACAGCCTGTGTATTTTGCTTGGCTTTTTTTCTTCTTCTGTTTTCTTTTTTAGCCGAAGCGATTTCGTAATTGACACAAATATTAATCTGGAAAAATAATTCAGCAAAAAAAGGTTTGTTTTTTTAAACTTAGTGTGCAGAAAAACGGTCGGGCTGCTGAATGTTGGTATGTGTCCAAGTGGGCGGATGCTCTAATCCCAAGTAACAGCCTGGAAACAGCTGTGATGAAGTGCATGGTCATCAGTACACAAGAAGAAAGGCATCTTCCAAGCTATGCTGTAACCAGGGCTGGGATGGGTTGCAGTTGGGTGTGAGGTGAGTAGGGTCAGTGCTCTACCAACATCCAAGCTATGCTGTATCCAGGGCTGGGATGGGTTGAAGTTGGGTGTGAGGTGAGTAGGGTCAGTGCTCTACCAACATCCAAGCTATGCTGTATCCAGGGCTGGGATGGGTTGGAGGTGAGGTGAGTAGGGTCAGTGCTCTACCAACATCCAAGCTATGCTGTAACCAGGGCTGGGATGGGTTGCAGTTGGGTGTGAGGTGAGTAGGGTCAGTGCTCTACCAACATCCAAGCTATGCTGTATCCAGGGCTGGGATGGGTACTGCATTGCCTTGTATTATTTTCTACTGTATTGAATAGTAAAATCCACAGTTGTTCACCCCCTACCAAACACCGAACAGCATCAACAACTTAAGGTCACTGATGGTTTTCTGTTCTCTCGCTTACCATGGACGTTATAAAGCATTTCTATCCTTTGAAGGAAAGCCGGGTGAACCACTGATGGAATGTTAGCCAAGCAGAACCAACACTCGTGACAATAGCACGATGAATGTCATGCAACTGGCAGCAGAATGTAGAGGTTGCCAGGCTGTGTGTGTTCAAGATATGGCTTCCTTTGTCTCAAAATCCCAAGAGACCAACATCAAAGCAACTCATGATTTAGCCGCAAAAGGCTTTCTACACAGTGTTTCTGGTTTCTGACTGAAAAGAGAAGCCCATTTTGCTGCCTCGGAATACTCAAGCAAAGAAGCCAAGACCTTCAAGAATCTATGACTAGGATGGATGTTGATTGTACACACAAAACAGACAATAAAGTTGAATTGTAATGTACTGCACTTTTTTGTGTTCTATTGTTTTTTGTTGTATTGTAGTGTATTGTACTGTATCATATTCTACTGTATTGTTTTGTATTGTGCTCCATTGTATTGTATTGTTTTGCTTGCATTGTATTGTATTGCTTGCATTGTATGGTATTGCTTGCATTGTGTTGCTTGCATTGTGTTGCTTGCATTGTGTTGCTTGCATTGTGTTGCTTGCATTGTATGGTATTGTATTGCTTGCATTGTATTGTACGGTATTGTATTGCTTGCATAGTATTGTACGGTATTGTATTGCTTGCATTGTGTTGCTTGCATTGTGTTGCTTGCATTGTGTTGCTTGCATTGTGTTGCTTGCATTGTATTGCTTGCATTGTATTGTATTGTTATGTATTGCATGCTGTGGGCCACATAGACATGACCTGAGCGGGTATACCTGTAAGTGCATGTACAAGACACTTTAAGAGGCCAGTAAGAAAATAGTTTACCTGTTGTGCCGGTTCAATCGATTCCAGTCTGGGAACAGTCCTGGCTGGCAGTAGTCAATCAAGGCACTGAAATAAAAAGCCTTATCTGTCAATACCAGTGCATCTCTCTCTTTCTCTCGCTCTCTCTAAAACACACACACACACTCACACACACACACACACACACACACACACACACACACACACACACACACACTCACACACACACACTCTTTCTCTCTCTCTCTCTCTGTCATACTCTGCCCCCCTCTAGTATTTTTCCCCAATCCGAAATCTAGTTGCTGTTGTGATACCCACCCATCCCCCATCTGCCTCCACAATTTACCAAATTCACTCAAGTTTACACCTTCTCACATCCCTCTTCCCAACTCCACCCACCCCTATTCGTGAGAGCTTTTGAGAATCCACCCCCCCCCCCCTCCCTCCCCCACCACAGTCTTCCAGATTCGCTAAGCTTAAATTACACCCCTTTGACAAGACTGTCCATACCTGAGAGCAACACCGTCGTTCCAGTCGGATGTGAAGTTGCTGATGTGACAGTCGGGGATGACAGCCTTGAGCCAGGCCAGCATCAGCTTCTTGGGCGGGAACTTGGTCTTGCCGATCTGGTAGCGAAGGATCAGGTGCCATATCAGGCCCAGGATCAGCTTCTGGCTGCCGTTCACGATGTCTTCGCTTCCTAGCAAACAGAAATAAGAGAAAGGAACGATTAGGAACTTGTCTTTCCAAGGTGTAGTGGTCTCCGCTTTTTCTGGTCAGAAACTGCATCAATGTCTATCCTGTGTCTATTTGCGTGACACAGAGGCAGAACTGAAGAGGCAAGGCAACAGCTGGACATAAGCAGAAAGAACAGCCCAGAGCAGAGTGTGATGGAAAAACGTCGTCAATGGCCTATGCTTCGCTGGGGGCAAAGGGGCTAAGTAAGGAAGTAAGTCTATCGTATTCCTCTGACACCAATGAAATTGTAGGTACCGAATCAGATTCAGGGTGAACTTCAGATTGCCGTTACCGTGTACTCGCTTCTAGGAAACACAAACATACAGATTTGTCACGGGATCAGGTGCCATACCAGGCGCAGGATCCGTTTTAAGTTGTCATCCACAATCTTTCTTTTTTTATGTACAACACGAAGACGGGTTAAAAACAAGAAGAGCAAACGCTCGATCGAGTCACTTTCGCAGTTCTGAATATTATATGAGGCATCAGATGGACAGGAAGAAATTGCTATTCACAACACAATGCATACCTGAAGCATACCTGTGACCTTGAAAAAGGTCAAAGGTCACCAAAGCAGACGTCAAAGTGTAGAGGTCACTGGGAGTCACGTTCACATAAAATTTGAGCCCGGTCACTTTTATAGTTTCCGAGAAAAGCCCAACGTTAAGTTGTGTGTTGCCGAACAGAAAAGGCTAGTTATCTCCCTTGTTTTTCTGATAACGTTCGTAAAAGGCTACAGATGTAAATACTTTGATGTAAAGAATAATCCTACAAAGTTTCAATCACATCCGATGAACTTTGTCAAAGATATAAAATGTCTAATTTTTCCTTTGACGCTGACCTGTGACCTTGAAAAAGGTCAAAGGTCAACGAAACCATCGTTAAAGTGTAGAGGTCATTGGAGGTCACGACTAAACAAAATATGAGCCCGATCGCTTTGATAGTTTCCGAGAAAAGTCCAACGTTAAGGTGGTGTCTACGGACGGCCGGCCGGCCGGACAGACTAACACTGACCGATTACATAGAGTCACTTTTTCTCAAGTGACTCAATAAAAAGGAACTGTTCGAATTCGGTCTCGCAAATATGGCAGTGATTTAAAATTTTGGGTAAAAGTGAGAGAAAAATGAAGAAAAAAACAACAACATTCAGAGATAGTGTTGTAGCTCTCTCGTGTCGGGTCATATCCATAAAAGACCAGGGCTGAGGTACAAGAGAAAGATACCAACCGGGTGGGACCCAGCCGCGGTGTTGGATTGGTTGCGCTGACATTCTTCTTCTTCTTCTTCTGCGTTCGTGGGCTGAAACTCCCACGTACACTCATGTTGTTTGCACGAGTGGAATTTTACGTGTATGACCGTTTTTTACCCCGCCATTTAGGCAGCCATACGCCGTTTTCGGAGGAAGCATGCTGGGTATTTTCGTGTTTCTATAACCCACCGAACTCTGACATGGATTACAGGATCTTTTTCGTACGCACTTGGTCTTGTGCTTGTGTGTACACACGGGGGTGTTCGGACACCGAGGAGAGTCTGCACACAAAGTTGACTCTGAGAAATAAATCTCTCGCCGAACGTGGGGACGAACTCACGCTGACAGCGGCCAACTGGATACAAATCCAGCGCGCTATCGACTGAGCTACATCCCCGCCCTTGGTTGACATTGATATGTGTTGTGATGTCAACGAATCAGACCCCGCGGTTTGTTCTCACCCGGTTGGGTGGTACCCACTTTTGCTTCGTGCCCCTCTGCCCTGGGAACTGCTCATTTGGAAAGTTAGTGCCTAAAGGCCCGGTCACACAGCCCAAAAGTCGCGTAAACGCATGAATCACGCACGAAATTTGACCCTTACGCGATACATGCGCGATTTGCGCATTTCATCAGTTTGTCTGACGTGGAACCTCTGTAGTTGTCCGCCGATGTTCGCCGGATCGGCGCTTTATGCGATGCCAGGTTTTGAGCAGCTCAAAAGTCGGCTTCACGTAAGAGTTTACGCAGTATTGCACCGTTTTACGTCAATTCTGCGTAATTTGCGTAGTTCTTACGCGAACAATGCACGAAATATGCGTGGAATATCAGTGATCGTTTGCGACTGTTGAAATGGGAATGCCATGGCGCCGCGGTTGCAACAGTTAATATATGCGCGGAACGGACGTGCGCGCTGCCGCGCATTCCTTGCACAGTTCATGCGCGAATCATGCGCGATTCATACGCAGTTCATTAGTGATAGTGCGCAGATTATACGTGGTTTTCCGTGGACCTTTGCGTGCCTATGCGCTGTAGTGCGTGGTTTGTTAGTGATTTTTGCGTGATCTTTCCGTAGTTCTTGCGCAATTCATCGGTGATTTTCATCGTGTATATCAACGAAAATAGTCAAATGCTCGACCGACAAGCACGCACAATCAAATTTTATGCGTGATTCATGCGTTTATGCGACTTTTGGGCTGTGTGACCGGGCCTTAACTGGGCAGCCGTGTGCACTTTTGTTTTCATGGTACAACATAACTAAATATCCAATGAGTTAAAAGGGATACTGTCACTGTCACAAACATGTGTAAGGACACTGTATCGGCCACTGTTTTAACTGTGTGACCTCTCTCTCTCTACCCGTGTCTCTCTCTCTTTCTCTGTCTCTCTCTCCAGTCTCTCTCTCTCTCTCTCTCCAGTCTCTCTCTCTCTCTCTCTCTCTCTCTGTCTGTATGTCTCTCTCTCTCTCACTTTCTTTCTCTCACTTTCTTTCCCTCTCTCCAGTCTCTCTCTCTCTCTGTCTCTCTCTCTCTGTCTGTCTCTCTCTCTCTCACTTTCTTTCTCTCGCTTTCTTTCTCTCTCTCTCTCTCCAGTCTCTCTCTCTCTCTCTCTCTCTCTCTCTCTCTCTCTCTCTCTCTCTCTCTCTCTCATACACACACGCACACATAATACTTGCCAATACTCTACCTCATCTCTACCCTGTTCAAATCCGCACTACCCACCCACGGGCCCCTCCATTTCACCGTCCTCACATTCCAAGTACAGCACGACAGGTACAAATCACTAAGACAAGAAACACTAGACCAAACTGGAAGGCATACAATCACGCACATCATTATTCCTCCCAAAAGGGGCTGCGACCCAACAAACGCTCAGACGGGAAAAGCACAACAAAATCGCAAGCAACACCGATGTATCGTGTGACAAGAAAAAGACAGGGGCAGATGGGTAATGAAGACCCGCCGGCACGTGAGACGCACAATAGTACAGATCTCCGTATCCTGTGTCTATTCTCTGCACGAAGAGACACACACTCGTATCTCCGTATATCGGGTGTTTGTTCTCTGGACAAAGAATCTGTTTTCTTGAATGTAGCTTTTCCCACCCTTGATTGTTGTTTTGCTTTGGTCTGCTTTGCGACACTGAGTATTGTGTGCATTGTGTATCTTTGGCAAATAATCTGTCAAAAGCAGAAAAAAGTGTGGGGTTTGATGGCCTAAGGTATGGCGGATTCGGTGACGGGTAAAGGTATGTCTCTTCCTGGCGTATGTTTTGTGTGAATTCCTGATTTTGAATGTTATATATAAGACTGTCTCAAACGTAGTTTAACTTGTACGCCTATGCAAACACACAAACCATTATGAATAGTAAAATGTCTTCTTACTTGATCTCCGCCCCACCCCCCCAAAAAAAAACAAGAAGAGCAAACGCTCGATCGAGTCACTTTCGCAGTTCTGAATATTATATGAGGCATCAGATGGACAGGAAGAAATTGCTATTCACAACACAATGAGTCACGTTCACATAAAATTTGAGCCCGGTCACTTTTATAGTTTCCGAGAAAAGCCCAACGTTAAGTTGTGTGTTGCCGAACAGAAAAGGCTAGTTATCTCCCTTGTTTTTCTGATAACGTTCGTAAAAGGCTACAGATGTAAATACTTTGATGTAAAGAATAATCCTACAAAGTTTCAATCACATCCGATGAACTTTGTCAAAGATATAAAATGTCTAATTTTTCCTTTGACGCTGACCTGTGACCTTGAAAAAGGTCAAAGGTCAACGAAACCATCGTTAAAGTGTAGAGGTCATTGGAGGTCACGACTAAACAAAATATGAGCCCGATCGCTTTGATAGTTTCCGAGAAAAGTCCAACGTTAAGGTGGTGTCTACGGACGGCCGGCCGGCCGGACGGCCGGCCGGACAGACTAACACTGACCGATTACATAGAGTCACTTTTTCTCAAGTGACTCAAAAATTTAAAAAATTAAAAACCCACAAAAAAAACAACCAAGTCTAACACACACACACACACACACGCAAACACACACACAAACACCCCCTCCCCCACACAAACAAACACCCGTCCACCCACCCACACACACACACACACGGAACTATAGGACACAGGGGTAACCCTGCCCTATCATTAGACGCACAATGGGGAATAGCCTGGCTGTCAGAAAATAGGCACAGTGTGGGAGCTCATGGACGGTGCGTGTGACGTACTTTGCAGTGTCTCTAATTCCCATCACCCCGGCCCAAGCACCTCTCCCCTGCTTGACAGGCAGAGTCTATTCACTGTGTACTGTACAGCTGAGGTCTATTTTCCCCACGTCTTCAATCTTGGACTGTGTCATTAGTCAAAAGTTCAAAGTCTTTAGAGCATACAGTGTGTAAAAAAACAACTCAATTTAGTATTGTTTGGGTCAATACCCACCCACCCCTCAACCCACCCCACCCCCGCCAGCCCCTCCCTCGCCAGCCCCTCCCCCTCCAACCTAAGGATGATGGTTTAAAAGTCCCAATCGCGAATGCATTTACTCAAAACGGGTGCATGTTGAAAACCCCCACTATAACTCTGTGCTGCTTACTCATCTTACTTTTTAACTTAATGATGACGCGTGGAGACTGAACAAGACACTGTTTGAAAACTAAAACCCAAGAAACATACCACGCACGAAAATTTAATTCATGGTACGTATCTAAGTGGAAGGATGCTCTTGTCGCCTGTAAAAGCCTTATCTATCGTGACTTACGTTATGGGCTTCAACGGGAAGGACGCTCTTGTCGCCTGTAAAAGCCTAAACTATCGTGACTTACGTTATGGGCATCAACGGGAAGGACGCTCTTGTCGCCTGTAAAAGCCTTATCTATCGTGACTTACGCTATGGGCTTCAACGGGAAGGATGCTCTTGTCGCATGTAAAAGCCTTATCTATCGTGACTTACGTTATGGGCTTCAACGGGAAGGATGCTCTTGTCGCCTGTAAAAGCCTTATCTATCGTCACTTACGCTTTGGGCTTCACTGAACGGGAAGGATGCTCTTGTCGCCTGTAAAAGCCTTATCTATCGTCACTTACGCTTTGGGCTTCACTGAACGGGAAGGATGCTCTTGTCGCATGTAAAAGCCTTATCTATCGTCACTTACGCTTTGGGCTTCACTGAACGGGAAGGATGCTCTTGTCGCCTGTAAAAGCCTTATCTATTGTGACTTACGCTATGGGCTTCAACGGGAAGGCTGCTCTTGTCGCCTGTAAAAGCCTTATCTATTGTGACTTACGCTATGGGCTTCAACGGGAAGGCTGCTCTTGTCGCCTGTAAAAGCCTTATCGATCGTGACTTACGCTATGGGCTTCAACGGGAAGGACGCTCTTTTCGGCTGTAAAAGCCTTATCTATCGTCACCTACGCTTTGGGCTTCAACGGGAAGGATGCTCTTGTCGCATGTAAAAGCCTTATCTATCGTCACTTACGCTTTGGGCTTCACTGAACGGGAAGGATGCTCTTGTCGCATGTAAAAGCCTCATCTATCGTGACTTACGCTATGGGCTTAAACGGGAAGGATGCTCTTGTCGCATGTAAAAGCCTAAACTATCGTGACTTACGTTATGGGCATCAACGGGAAGGACGCTCTTGTCGCCTGTAACAGCCTTATCTATCGTGACTTACGCTATGATCTTAACGGGAAGGAAGGGAGAGAACAGAACTTGTGTCATCCTGACTAAAAATGACGACTGCGACCACTGGTGAATGAATCACAGCGTGCTGACAAACGGTGACAAAAATGTATTCATGGTAAGTGGAAGGATGTTCTTGTTCCCTGTGAAAACCTAAAGAATCGTGACTTACGCAATGGGCTTCACCGGGAAGAAAGGCTGAGAGCAGAACTTGTGTCATCGTGGCTAAAAATGACGACTGCGACCACTGGTGAATGAATCACAGCGTGCTGACAAACGGTGACAAAACACACTACCAGCGTCCCAGGTACATTACCTTTGAACTTTTCCCTGCGCCGCCTTACTAACCCACTCAACATTTACCTGGCTAGCCTACCTGGGTCAGTGGAAAACAGGTAGACACTTCATGCTGCGTCAGACAGATGTGAAACCGTAACACTCTATGGGGTAGACTTAAACGATGCTCAGAGGATACATTATGTTTGGTATATATACGATGTTCAGTGGCTATATGCTTGAAACTGAGAACGCCTGAATGAACACTGAGTCTGGGTAAAGGACTCCCCCCGCCCCCCTTACCCCCCCTCCCCCACCAGAAACTCAAACTTATGCTGCATCCATTTGTATTGATTAGTATAATGCGAAGGATCATGTGTGGTAGACAATAACAACATACAAAGGAAAATTGGGTTTGAAATTGCAAACGCCTGAAAATGTACTGAAAATAATGTTCATCTTCTTTGTTTACGTCTCTCGTCAAGAACTGCAGAATCGGTGGTGGGTGTAGTGCACCAGACTAACAGAAACTGTGGCCACCAAACATACCACCACGCACGCACGCACGCACGCACACACACACACACACACACACACACACACACACACACACACACACGGGTTTTTTTCGGACACGCAAAACAAACTCAGTGCATTGTAAACAGTTGGTAAACAGTGTAAAGTGCACCTTCCATGATAACAACATTAACCTCCCATGAACATGTTGTAGGGTGGAGACAGCTGGCGAACTTTTTTTTTGAAGTTCAAGCAAGGCCAGCAGGTATGGCTTTACAGTGATCGAGATTTTAACATCGATCAGCTTCTAACTCTCTTACCCTTACCAGTAGTGTCCTTGTTTCGGGGTATGGTGCTATCTCTATCTCTGTCTGAATCTCTCTCTGTCTCTGTCAGTGTCTGTCTGTCAGTGTGTCTGTCAGTGTGTCTGTCTGTATTTCTCTTTCTGTTCTCTCTGCGTGCCCGTCTAGTTACAAAAATCTGATGGAAAAGAAGCCAAACTGACAGAAGCTCGGTATTAATTTATCTTTCTGAAATTCATCCCATTATATGAACGATCGTCTGCCTGTCTGCAAATGTGTGCTAAAAGAAAAAAACCCACCAGCTACTGACAGGAACATAAAACTCTTTGTTGTACGCCTACCTTTGCATTAAAGGAACCAAGTTAATAGATGCGGCCCGGTTAGGAAAACGATCCCGTCTGTCTGTCTACAAATACGCGGAAGGAAAAAAAACCCTCGGCTGCTTACATAAACACAAGACTAAAATCACACAAGCAGATTAGATTGTCTTCTGATATGCGTGTGATGTTTACCTATGCGTTCAGAGGAGGGGGGAGCTCGGGAGGCGTGGGGGGGGGGGGGGGGGGGGTCACTCGACTGTTGACAGCGACACGACTCGTTATGTCCATCTCCATGTCTGTCTGACTGTTACGTCTATAAGCGCAATAGAAAAAGACCCCTCACACACACACACACACACACAATGAAAACAAGTCGCGTAAGGCGAAAATACAATATTTAGTCAAGTAGCTGCCATTTTTCAGCAAGACCGTATACTCGTAGCATCGTCAGTCCACCGCTCATGGCAGCCAAAGGCAGTGAAATTGACAAGAAGAGCGGGGTAGTAGTTGCGCTAAGAAGGATAGCACGCTTTTCTGTACCTCTCTTTGTTTTAACTTTCTGAGCGTGTTTTTAATCCAAACATATCATATCTATATGTTTTTGGAATCAGGAACCGACAAGGAATAAGATGAAAGTGTTTTTAAATTGATTTGGACAATTTAATTTTGATAATAATTTTTATATATTTAATTTTCAGAGCTTGTTTTTAATCCGAATATAACATATTTATATGTTTTTGGAATCAGCAAATGATGGAGAATAAGATAAACGTAAATTTGGATCGTTTTATAAATTTTTATTTTTTTTTTACAATTTTCAGATTTTTAATGACCAAAGTCATTAATTAATTTTTAAGCCACCAAGCTGAAATGCAATACCGAACCCCGGGCTTCGTCGAAGATTACTTGACCAAAATTTCAACCAATTTGGTTGAAAAATGAGGGCGTGACAGTGCCGCCTCAACTTTCACGAAAAGCCGGATATGACGTCATCAAAGACATTTATCAAAAAAATGAAAAAAATGTTCGGGGATTTCATACCCAGGAACTCTCATGTCAAATTTCATAAAGATCGGTCCAGTAGTTTAGTCTGAATCGCTCTACACACACACACACACACACACACACGCACAGACAGACAGACAGACACACATACACCACGACCCTCGTTTCGATTCCCCCTCGATGTTAAAATATTTAGTCAAAACTTGACTAAATATAAAAATGAGAGAAAAAAACTCGATTGTTGCTGCCAGAAAGGCAACACTGGCAAAAGCATGTTCGCAGTTAGGTTCAATCAACATCAAAGGCTTCCCTTCGTCGTTACATGCATCCGGATGCGCAGTGTGACCACTGAAGCATGCAGATTCACAAATAAACACTGACTGCCACGCAATGGGCGATTGTGCTATTGATTAAATTACCCTACACGCTTACCCCAGGGAACTCTAAACGACAGCGCCATACTGTAGAAATGAATCAGTCGGTAAACAGAATGAATTGTACCTGAGCTCAGGAGTAAACAGAAACACGCACAAAGGTAAACATACGCACACGGACATAACAACTATCTTGCTTGCAAAAGGATAGACATTTCTTGTAGTTATAGAAATAATTGTTGGGGAATAAAGCCAATATCGATTTAAAGCGTGACGAAATGCGCAAATGCAGAGTCTGGCCACAGCAGGGTAAATAAATGTGCAGGTTGAAACGTAAACGCTGGTAATGACAAAATGGCTATCGGGCGTTTGATGAAATAACTGTGCGGACACACACGAATAGCCTCTCACATTAAACATGGCATGAAATAGATGGATGAATCAGTACAAATGATCCAAGATGAGTTCAAAGTGTACTCTTGGGTCAAGTTACACACGCGGAGGCTTTATGCATAACGTGCGCCCGCGTGTGTGCGCACACACACACACACACACACACCAACGGCTCCCATCATCCCTCCCACACCACCACCACCTCTACCACCCTCACAACCCAAATGAAAAAAATCGGTGGCTGGATGTTGGTTGGTTATTGTTTTTTATCGTACCTGCAGCCTTGGGGGAAAACGCTAGATCACCTCAACATAATAGATTTATCTGCTCTGAACACGACTTTCCTTCCTGACAAATCAATCGCTCAAAAGGATCAAATAGATCAATTCCTTTTGATGAACAGTAACTGGTACAGCAATACTTTTTTGTTTAGATATTGGCGGATCACATGGATTTGCTCTTACGATGTGTGGTAATGTGGTAAAACCAGCCCTACTAGTTACAACGCAATCTACAGACGAACGAACGCATTAGAAACCTTAGCTAAAGCTAAATTTCCGCACAAACATTACTCTGCGATCTCTTTTTACACACCGTAAATCTGGGACATTATCCAAGCTTCGATTTTACAGTAACGGTGGTTGATTTGCTGTGTTTAATTAACAGAATACTCAATAGGACAATGACTTCATTCACCGATCAGTTGGCCTTTGTGACAGCTGCCCTGAGAAACATGGGAGGGAAAGGGAAGTACAAAACCCCATGGTTTTATTTATTTACAGCTCCATTTCGCAGTCGCTTTCGTTTGAATGGAGAGCTTGATGCAGCGAAGACAAAGCGACTGTCAAACGCGCAACGACTGTAGTGTCAGCACTGTTAAAAAAGACATTCCTCCCCGACGGTCAACCGACCATACAGATTTGTTAAAAAACCCACTTTTGGATAGAATAAGAACAGCCTTTTATTGTTTTTCTCTTTTTTCAGAATTAATTCAGCAAACTGAAATAGGCGTCACTGACGAAATCAATTCAAAATCCCTGCACTGGACATGAAGCAGCCAGGCTGATAATTTTTGGTACAGAACACGCATGCAGTTCAAGCACCTCAAAACCGGAAGAATTTTAACGGGGGCAGAGGGTGGAAAAGCGGAGAGCAAGAGAGATATGTATCCTATTCCCGCCCCTTTCACCATATTCACCCAAACAGGCCTTATTATAGGGTTGACAATAATTTGAAACAGCCAAGCAATTTGTCTTCACAAGCACTGTGGATGTTTTGCATTCTTACGGGCATCATCTGTCATCGTTTGACAGCTACATTCTTCATAAAGCACGTCACCAGTATCCTTGAAACTGAATATATAGTTCACATGTCTCAGACGCCCCTCAAATGCAAAAGCAAAATATTCCTGACGCACCATCGCTAGAAACGACAGTGTCCCCCACAAACCTTAAAAATGTAATTATCATTCCTTCAAAAATGACATCTACATGGAAGTATGAAATGGGCAGCATTCCTCTTAATTTCTGAGGAACAATGCGTCAAAACAGAAAAAATACAGTTCCCAAGCTCACCCAAAATTCCAAAAAAATAAATTTCGTGTCTGGACATATTTTTGACACATTACACCAATAACGGGTGCCACCTTTACCCCCAGCCACTTAAACCACTACGTGCTTAATTAACCTGAGACAAAACCCCATAATTGGTCAAGAAAATGTGCATACTTAGCGAAATCCTCCTCAAAGTATGCGAGGCACTACCGAGTAATTACAGGAGGTGTGGCTGAATGGCACCATTTCATGAGAACGGGAGACTTAGAAGTGCCCCGTCCAGTCTGCCGTCTAGGGGGAGTTAACCTAAATGGTTGGTATAGACAGTCACCCTGCTTAAAGGCACAGTGCAGCTCACAGCCTTCGTTTTGCGTTTTTGTTGCAGCTGAGTGCATTTACAGTTCAAAAATCCTCCTATGGTAGTAAAACAAACCCAAAACTACCCAACGACGACATCTGTGAAGCTCGACAGTTTCTTGTTCACGCGAGTGCATAAATTAACCTAGTTATTACGTGGTGTTTGGTCGGAGATCGATTCAACTGAGTGATTCCGGCCTCCATTTTGTTTTACACAAACTCATGATGATGTCTGACATAGTTTGCTAGTGACGTGTCTTTTTGTGCATGATGTGGAGATCTACCTGATCTAAATTTAGATCCAAAAATAGGTCAAGACCAGCCGGGTCCGAGTTCAAAATTAATTCGTAAAAAAATCGCAGTTCTTGACTCTTTGGGTGCAAGTCAATGAAACTTGGTAGTTCTTCTAACGGATAGCTGCCTGATGTATGACTAAAAGCCCCAGGGGCTCCGTGCACCTGGATTTGACAAGTTCAGTACCTTTAAATGCCTCGAGTCAGTGTTTCAGCTGAACCTAACTGACTCGTGCTTCTATACAACCTCACAGGCCTCTAACCTTATTCAGGACATCAACTCGTTATGCGCTAAACACATTGTCCCTATATTAGTTTTCTTGATTTTGGCACCGTTGTGTTTGTAAAAGCGAAGGTCTTTTACTATTCTTTAGATTCCATGCTCGTTGTGTGTATTTCTTTGGCATGTCTGAGAATGGTTAATGAATGAAGCAATTAGTTTTTTTATGAGCATGTACATGATTTGAGTATTTTACTGCTCTTAGCTTAAATTGTTCATAACGTAAGTTTTCCTTTCTGCTGCTGTAACCTTCTACATACGTGAGCCTTTCAAATCTATTCATTTTTTAAGATACATCAACAAGGACTAAATGTTGGCCGTCATTTCCATTTTACCAAAAATATACTTCCTCCTCGAAACAGTCAGTGAAAACTAAACATACGTACATTAGAACGCAGCTTAAATGTTACGATGATATCCTCTGACATATCAGTTTCCAAAGATTTAAATCATG
This sequence comes from Littorina saxatilis, assembly GCF_037325665.1. Lineage (NCBI taxonomy): Eukaryota > Metazoa > Mollusca > Gastropoda > Littorinimorpha > Littorinidae > Littorina > Littorina saxatilis. Next base: position 35,813,479 of record NC_090257.1, read on the forward strand.
AACCTTATTTAAGTAAAACTAATCAATGCATGCGTTAGCCATCATGAGGGGATTCATAGTTATAGTGATACAATTTGAGTGCAGCATCAACAGAAAGCGCGTTCAAGATTTTCAGGAACACAAGTCAAAAAGAGTGTTCCAGAAACAAAGACACACAGACTTTAAAACACTTCGGAGACCTTCCCCTTCAAATAGAAGGAGGGCGTGAGTGTGAAAGTTGGAGCGAAGAATAGGGGAGAACCAGTAACAGTGGGTGGGAGTGAAGGCGGGGGGTGTGTTGCAGCCTTTTAGATCATTGCACACTTCAGCGACTCCAGGTCACATGATGTGGCCCCGGTTTTATGTTACGGACTTGCACGGCCCTGTGCGTTTATGACTAAGTCTGAAAGTATTTGGCAAGGTATATATTTCACATACATGTTCACGGATGGTAATAGTTGCACTCATTCTCAGACACGAAACCAAGACGAAAAGAGAAGCGAAAGAAAAACTGATACAAAGCACACACACACACACACACACACAAATACACACAAACACACACATACACGCTCTCACAACCGCCCCCCCCCCCCCAACCCCCCGCCCTCAATACACACGAACCTTCCCTAACAAAGTTAATCCCCTCACAAATTCTCTCCCTTTTCACACTATGTCCACAGAGTCATACAGACGTTTTAACCCTTTCTTTACAAATGTCCCCCCTGTGTCGAAAACACAGAACAGCGTTTGGGGTTTACAATGCAAACACACCTCTGGTTTAGCAATACTACTTTTCTCAACTTCACACAGAGCTTAAGCATGACAAATTTTGAATTATAATCTTGTGTGTGCAGTTTTGGTATTCATACCACATGCAGTCTCTTTGTGCACTTCACACCTTGTTCTGGGACGAAAACTTTCAGAAATTCGATTCTGTACATTCATGTCTGCATTCAGTGACCAAAATGTCGGATCGCTTGAATATGGGCACTCAATCTCGATTAGAAAGGCAATACGGCAGCCTGTATATTTTAAACACTTCTATCTATGGGGCAGTTGCTGCTGTGTAATACTTCTATCCAAACCCAAGCTGAATGACTATTTTTTTTAGAGTGGTTTCCAATACTTAATCCGGCGATGTTATTCCCCCAAAGTGAACCTTTTCATTGGCGTTTCCTTTTCCACCCTATGCACCCTGTGCTGAATGTCAAGAGTCAAACGTTCTACAATCAGAGGGTGAAAATGAACTAGAAGCTTTACAACAAATCGTTTGAACTCCACAAACTTCGCGCCCAACAAGAACCCAAGCCCTTTACTCACTAAATCATTCATTCGTCACCAAACAGAAATTGGTAACTGTAAAAACCGTATCCACCCTCCTAAAAACAGATCCTGTTTTTTTCACAAAAGCCTACTTTTTCTCTTGCACAATTCCCAATTCATGTCATGTTTATTTCATTCATTAATTTCTCTGTTAAAGGTGGAGATCGAGCAAATCCAAATCAGTTATAAACTCTTGGATACCAGAATTCTGAAGCACTATAACATGCTTTACAAACAGCAAGTTCTTAACTCAAATAAATCACCTTCTTTGGTTAATAATAACTTCGTTCAGTATTAGGTCTTGGCTCGAGCGAAGGTCAGTAAGCGTTGTATTAAAATAAAAGTCTACACACGTAAGGTAACTGAAACAGCAGAAGGTATTTGAAGGTCCAAATGGCGTTATTCGATGCTGCGCCTTGCTAACATCTCCGTACACTGACCGTAAACATATATTCAGTGCTACCGAGGTGTTCCAGTCAGAAGGCAGAAACAATCTTAGAGGCTTCTTTCCGTATGGACATTGCACAAGGCAACACGTTCTTTAAACATTACACCCATTGCAGTGACAATCCCACAAAAGGAATACAAAACAAATGCACTATACACATTTATACCAGTCAATCGCATTTTATTCGAATACGACTTTTTAAAGCATCAAAGAGAAATAAATATGTATGTGCAATGTCTTTTTCAGCTTGGAAAATCGCCTCGCCCAGTGATCAAACAGGTACATTCACATTACAGACTGCTCAGCCTTTTGAAAAGAAAGAAGGAGAGAAAATAAAAACTGCGAAGGAAACGGCAAGAATCTGCCGGGTGTGTCTCGAACTGTCCCTCTGGAGAGTAACTGTTTGACGTATACAGCATTATGGCGTGTAACGGCAAACATGGTTTATCTTTTTGGTTTGTTTGAAGCTAATAAAACCTGTTTAATACAGTAGTCAGATATGATACGTGGGTGGGGTGGGGGGGGGGGTGGTAAGACAACTCCGGTAACTTGTACGACCAATCCATTTGCAAAACGGGATATTTCCGGTAACTTCTTCGACGCAGCCATAGCAAATTGACAACGCCTAAGTTTAACTTTGATTTTAGTCACTATTTTCCTTACAGAAATGTATAACTTCACATGGCCTGCCATCGAATCAACAATAAAAAGAACAAATTTCAACCAACAGGGTAACGTACACGCGACTACGTAACAAACAAATGACAAGACGAGTAACCGTGTGTTTCAAACGCAACATCCGTCTGTATCAACAGAGTCAATACAATGGAACACGCCTTTTACAACCTTCAAAAATGTCAGAAAAACAGGTCTGAAAAGGGAGGGAATCTCATTTCTTTCTTTCTTTATTTGGTGTTTAACGTCGTTTTCAACCACGAAGGTTATATCGCGACGGGGGAAGGGGGGAGATGGGATAGAGCCACTTGTTAATTGTTTCTTGTTCACAAAGGCACTACTCAAAAATTTGCTCCAGGGGCTTGCAACGTAGTACAATATATGATCTTACTGGGAGAATGCAAGTTTCCAGTACAAAGGACTTAACATTTCTTACATACTGCTTGACCAAAATCTTTACAAAAATTGACTATATTCTATACAAGAAACATTTAACAAGGGTAAAAGGAGAAACAGAATCCGTTAGTCCCCTCTTACGACATAAGAATAAGAATAAGAATACTTTATTATCTCATAGAGAAATTCAGGCGTGGTACATAACAATAATACAAACAGGACATTGTTTTTACATAAGACATATAGCACTATATAACAGGGCAGGTTATAAACACACCTCCCACATACCTCTCTGGCCATTCCTTGCATTGTGCTTACGCATTCAGTCATGAACACATCCATGTCTCACTTACACATCGCACACATGGACATTCTTATACGCTCAACTTACCCATTCACACATGGACATTCGACCACGCTCCACTTACACATTCTTATACGCTCCACTTACACATTCACACATGGGCATTCTTATATGCTCCACTTACACATTCCCACATGGACATTCGACTACGCCCACTTACACATTCCCACATGGACATCTTTAAAGCACTGCGCTTACATATTCTCGCACACCTATGCGTATAACGGACTATGGCTACAAACATCATTGCAAAAAAAAATCATAGCATACAATGTCACAAAAAATATACGGACGTACATGCTGGGGAACGACATGCTGGGGAGCATCGGGTAAATCCTTCCCCCTAACCCGCGGGGTGAGGGAGCCTCAAATTGGAGGTCAATTTACAGAGGCTAAGAACATAACAACTGAGAAACAAGAAGGGCAAAGCCCATACGACTCACATGCTTGACCTTGACATGACCTTGACCCTGAAGGTCAAGGTCAAGTAACTAAACCTAGCAATGACATCATACACTAAGAACTGCTTTACACATTTTTCCTACCAAAATACATGTGACCCAAGGTCAAGGTCATCCAAGGTCATGCAACACAAAGCTGTTAATTCAAGACATAGGAAGTACAATGGTGCTTATTGGCTCTTTCTACCATGAGATATGGTCACTTTTAGTGGTTCACTACCTTATTTTGGTCACATTTCATAAGGGTCAAAGTGACCTTGACCTTGATCATATGTGACCAAATGTGTCTCATGATGAAAGCATAACATGTGCCCCACATAATTTTTAAGTTTGAAACAGTTATCTTCCATAGTTCAGGGTCAAGGTCACTTCAAAATATGTATACAATCCAACTTTGAAGAGCTCCTGTGACCTTGACCTTGAAGCAAGGTAAACCAAACTGGTATCAAAAGATGGGGCTTACTTTGCCCTATATATCATATATAGGTGAGGTATTGAATCTCAAAAACTTCAGAGAAAATGGGAAAAATGTGAAAAATAGCTGTTTTTTAGGCAACATTTATGGCCCCTGCGACCTTGACCTTGAAGCAAGGTCAAGATGCTATGTATGTTTTTTGGGGCCTTGTCATCATACACCATCTTGCCAAATTTGGTACTGATAGACTGAATAGTGTCCAAGAAATATCCAACGTTAAAGTTTTTCGGACGGACGTCCGGACGGACGTCCGGACGGACGGACGACTCGGGTGAGTACATAGACTCACTTTTGCTTCGCATGTGAGTCAAAAAGGGTCTTAAAATGGAGACAAATTCAAATTAAAGGGTTCCACTGTACTTCAATTTATCTCTCCCTCCAACATGACGAAGTCTTCCACAAATAAATTGTCCAAAGGTATTCAATTCAATGTAGCCTGTGTCAAAGTACTGAAGTAGACTCTCGCAAAAATAGCTATTCAAAGTTTATAATCGTCGCTTGCCGTGCTTTTCCTTCAATAGAAAACGCTTCAAATTAACTTACAAATTATTGAAAAAAATCTATTTAATCATGGCTGTGGAAGCGATGAATAATGTTTGTTTGGGAGAGAGGGAGGGGTTTGAAAATACGAGGCTGGATTTTCAAAAGCTAGAGACCCGAATTGCTTGGCTGTATGTGTGCTTTAATTAGAAATCTTTTTTTGTGTGACATCCTAACTTAAAGGTCCTTGTCTACATTTTTATACCGAAATCGCCATTTGACCATTAAAATGCAGAGTCTATTGTCTACAAATATCAACATTACACCCCCTTTTCGACGAAGCCAGTGTAGCCATTTGAAAATTCATTGTAGTATTCCAGCGCAGTACTCATAGTAGGATATCCTTATTTTGGAAAATGCCAAGCGCAAAACTCCTCTCAAATCCCGTGCATTTCGTGCGTTTAAAAAATAGCGTGGCCAGCGATCCAGTGTCAAACTGTTGCTGCACTTGTTTGGGCGTGGCTATAAGCATAGTGACATGCATTTGATTGGTCAGTATTTTTAGGCAAAGCACATGTTCTCAGCAAACAGAAAACAAAATATTGGAAGCGTGAGTCACGCTACCCAAAAATAAAATCTTTTTTTACATATATTTTTTTTCTATAACTTTTTCCCCCATGGTTCATTCATCATTTGACATAATTTTGTATCGAAAGCTAACCATAAGATTATTGAAAACAAGAAGGGCATGCAAAGCCCACACGACTCACATGCATTTCAACTTTGAAGGACCCTGTGACCTTGACCTTGAAGTGAGGTCAAGTTGCCAAACATGTTTCTGAAGATCTAATGTATTTCCCTCACACATATGTAGTTTTGGAAGAGTTATTTTCAATAGTTCAAGGTCAAGGTCACTTCAAAATATATACATTTCAACTTTGAAGGACCCTGTGACCTTGACCTTGAAGTGAGGTCAAGTTGCCAAACATGTTTCTGAAGATCTTGTAACCATACACCATCAGGCCACAATTGGTGTTGATAGACTTAATAGTGTCCAAGAAATATACAATGTTAAAGGTTTTACAGACGGACGGGGGGGACGGACGCCCGGACGCCCGGAAGGACAGGCGGACGATGTCGGTGAGTATATAGACTCACTTTTGTAAGTATAATGTATTTCCCTCACACATATGTAGATTTGGAAGAGTTACCTTCCATAGTTCAAGGTCAAGGTCACTTCAAACTATGTATACAATCCAACTTTAAAGGACCCTTGCGACCTTGACCTTCAAGCAAGGTCAACCAAACTGGTGTCCAAAGATAGGGCTTACATTGCCCTGTATAGCATACATAGCTAAGGTTGCCATTCTCGATAACTTCAGAAAAAAATGCGAAAATGTGAAAAATGGTCGTTTTTAAGACAACAATTACGGCCCCTGTGACCTTGAACTTGAAGTGAGGTCAAGTTGCCGCACATGTTTTTTGAGATCTTGTAACCATACACCATCAGGCCACATCAGGTGTTGATAGACTTAATAGTGTCCAAGAAATATCCAACGTTAAAGTTTTCCGGACGGACGGACGGCGGGACGGACGGACGGACGACTCGGGTGCTTCGCATGTGAGTCAAAAAGCAAAAATGTAGACGTTATTTGTTCCTGTATATGTTTTCATCTTGTTTATTTTCTCTAAAAATGTAATAGATTTGCAGGTTTTGTGCATGTGATTCCTTTGTGTGTTTGTTGGCTCGTGTTTATGTGTCAAAACAGTTCAATCCTGTTTTATGCGTTTTGTGTGTTTCTTCGTGTTGATGTTTTTGTTTTCTTCATTTTGATGCATGTGTTGAGTTAACTTTGTTTGTTTGTTTGTTTGTTTGTGTTTATGTTTTGGGCTTGTCTATTTGCTGCGTGCTGTTTGTTCGTTTGTCTTGAGTTTTACGGCGCATTTCTTCGTTTCTCAAGAGAGGCGCTTTTACACGTCGAACACAGCAGGGCTGCGCTTAAGGCTCGCTACAATAAAAGATGTAGCCTCCTGAGATCACCAGTTGTCTAATAAAAACCGTAGGTTTAATGCTCTGGACAGTAACTTGCTATCAAGACTGCCATCCGAATGGACAGGAGAGACAGTAACACGTAGAAAGAGACAGAGAGAAAGAGAGAGAGAGAGAGAGAGAGAGAGAGAGAGAGAGAGAGAGAGAGAGAGAGAGAGAGAGAGAGAGAGAGAGAGATAGAGAGGGATACAGAGAGAGAGAAGAGAGAGAAAGAGAGAGAAAAAAAGAGAAAGAGAGAGAGAAAAAAAGAGAGAGAGAGAGGATGTTTTAAGGAGAGAGACTAAAACAAGCGCCCAATATACCATTCCGAACAACATGAATGTTAATAGCTACATGGAATATGTGACCCCGTACAAACAGTATCAGTCGGAAACATCCGTGTGTACGAATGTGTCTGTGAATTGCATTGACAGAGGGTGGGAGAAAATGGTATGCCTGTTACTTCAGTCGTTGTCTGCTCGGCAGATTACTTTCACCCCCAACATTTGTCAACTCATTCCGTCTCTTTTTCTCCAACATTCATAAGCTCTATCAGACACCAAAAGCTTTCGCATTCCACGACACCCGTTCTGTCTCTCGGCCCTGCTGGTGCTGAAAAGATTAAAATGCTCTTCGCCCAGATAAGAGCACCGTTACGGGAGGGGCATGGGAGGGATTGTAAAAAGCGACCCACGGTCACAGAAAGAATCGCCACCGCCCATCTTTCAGGCTCGACCAGTATTTGGAAGAAAAGTGAACAGAAATAGACGAAGGTATGACCGGTAGGAGTGAGCGCAGGCGTTAGTGTCAAGAGAGTCATTGCCGAAGTAGACATTTCTCTTGTATCAATGATTTCTATCGACAGCAAGTTTTCCAAAACATGTGTCCAATTCACTTCTAGCTTCAACATCTTGTAAAGGTTTGGAATTTGCGGATGAATAAATTTCGTAATATTATGACACCTGTGTCACTGTCAACGTTCATGCTTCAGTGAATCCACTCCTTGCACAACACATTCACCGGTCTCCAGAAACCCAAAACGCTGCATTGCACAAGCTGGTGTTTTCCTATATATAATTAGTTTTAAATTTCAAGACCAAAAATTTGACTCATTGTCATGTAAACGAGACAATGACAAAAGAATATTCGTCATTCTGGCGAATCTGTTTTCTTGCTGACATCTTGTATTTTTTTTCTCAACACTTTTTCTTTTATTTTATTTTTTAGAAATTGCCACATATCAAATGGAGCGAAAGAACTTGATGTGTATTTTCTGTAACGGGAAATCATCCTCCAGTTTCATACCTTTTATGAGTGTGTCACACGCAACTGAAACAACTTTTGCCGAACAGCTAGTCAAGTTGTGCTTAAAGATATCAGCTATATGTTATGTTCTGTGTTTGCAGATAATATTGAAAAAAGAAATAAAGTCAGTTTTCGCATCCAATTTCGTCTTGATATTTTGAAATGATCAAACTTCCGTAACCGCGACCTTTTGTCAATGTGAGGCAAGAAAAGTTTGTTTTTTTTGTGTGTCTTTGTGGTTTTTTTTACTGTCTTTTTGTTTACAGTCTTTTCAACAACAAAAATGGAGAGAAAAAGAAAGAAACGCGAATTGACAACGACAGACCCCTCTCTCTCTCTGTGAAAATGTGTTAAAAATGTGTAGGCGCCTGTGGACAAAGTCAGCTAGTCAAACAGCATCAAAGAAGGTCAACACTCAACAGTAGTGGCTTACCGAGGAGGAAAAACGGGAGGGCGAGAGGGAACAGAGAGGGGAGTCGATATAACAATGGAACCCCATGTTACGCTTATCCACCTGCCATACAATGTGGAAATATTGTCAACAAGAAAACGAAATTGTCATAGTGTCAGGTCTGTTCTTGACATGATGACGATGTCTGTGTATCTGTGCTGAGTGTTTTATTTACTTGTGTCACATTGGTAATAAGCCGCATGCATG
>NC_090257.1:35827074-35972074 GCF_037325665.1 Littorina saxatilis
ATAACCGTGGCTGTGTATTTCGTGAGAACCCTTATTTACCAACCCAAACTTATCAAACACACGATGTTCATCGGTGTTTCAGAACGTCAATCTAAACACTAGCTTATCAGATATTACCAAAGTCAATCTGTGAATGAAACCCGGCGAAATGTCAAGCGCAGCACCACTCCAAGATATGATACATAACTTACCATACTTCTATGTCCTGATGGGAATCGAAATAAAAATAGAAAACCAACACCCAATATACCCACACTAATGATAACAGATAGTACTAAAGTCAATATGAATGTAAATGAAATTATAAGCGCAATACCACCAAGATACGATAGATAACTTCCCTGTCCTGATGGGAATCGAAATAAAAATAGCCTAAAGCCAACATCCAATATACCCACACAAAATGACGACAGAAACAAAGTCAACACCCAATACACCCACACAAACGATGATCATTCTTGTCATGATTACCCTCATCAATGTGGCCGGCTACACTTTCAGCCAGACTTTGGGTAAAGCAGACATGCAGGTGTTTTCAACTTGGCCACAGTCAGACACTAACGGGTGTGTCTCGGTCTCGGTGTACGGGCGCGAGTTATAATTAATAATAGAGGAGTGCTCTGACGTTAGCGTAAAACTTCCCCGAGGTAGGAGGACCCGCACACCCTGTTTGGGGGTGACTGGACTAGTGCGACTACTGACCACATGTGTAGAAACCCACTGTGTATACAAGGTTGTGCCATAAGTCATGCATATATCAGAAGACGTAAATGTAGAGCGATACATCTGGATCTCTCTAAAGAAAAATCACAAAGTAAAATAGTTTACTTGCCTCAGGTCTTTTAGTATTTAGTTATGTGTCCTTTGCTCCTTATAATTGACTATAGTTTTCAAGAAAGCAACGAGTATAACTGACTATAGTTTTCAAGAAAGCGAAGCGTACAGTCTTCAAAAAAAGGGATTTACAATGCCACCAAGTGACGACTGACAACTACCTCTAGATTTGTATTTGAGAGAGATGCTGTGGATGGGGTTTAGGCGTAACCTGTTTCATATGGGACTCTCTCTCTCTCTGTATGATTGCGATTGACAATTGTCCTTTTATTGTCTTTATTTTTATGTCTTAGTTTAGCAGGGACAGATTGTAAGACAAGGCGTGAGCCTAAAATCTCCATCCTTGAGTAATATCGTTCGTTCGTTCGTTCGTTCTCTCTCTCTCTCTCTCTCTCTCTCTCTCTCTCTCTCTCTCTCTCTCTCTCTCTCTCTCTCTCTCTCTCTCTCTCCTCTCTCTCTCTCCCTCCCTTTCATGGCCGTGAAAGATGAGAAGACAGTCTAGAAACAGGCGCTTGGAGTTAGACCATATTGTAAGTCAGATGTCTAAACGGTGGGGGTTCCCTCCCGGCTCCCTCCCTCTCTCTCTCTCTCTCTCTCCCTCCCTTTCATGGCCGTGAAAGATGAGAAGACAGTCTAGAAACAGGCGCTTGGAGTTAGACCATATTGTAAGTCAGATGTCTAAACGGTGGGGGTTCCACTGTACAGTATGATTGTAGCTCTATCCTACCCTTCCCCCTTCAGTTTCATCCCAGTCCATTGTTAGGATCTCTCTCTCTCCCTCTTGGTCTCTATCTCTGTCTGTCTCTCTCAGTTTCTAAGTTATATTCTTTCTTGTTGATCACACTGAGTTTCAGTTATCAAGTTCCAGTTCTCTCCGCACCCGGTGCCCTCTCACCAACCCGTGTCAAGGTCCCGTGCAAAAGAAAAATTTCAAAAATGTCAACAGTCCACATACTTTCCTGCTTTTAGCCGATTGTTGTTTTTGAAGCCATTATATCAAGGCAGCATTCTTTCCATAATTCAGTAGGCCTTGTTCTACTTTTACAATCACGGTGGCTTTACCCCCCGGGTGGGTTTAGTTCCATCGACGAAACCGATGTTGAGGTCCGTTTCAAGTTTTCCCCGCGTGCCGAGTGCACACAACTGACTTGCGCGAGGAATAAGGTGACCAGGAATAAAAACTGAGATCCTTTCTTGTCATAAAGCCACCCTCTCCCCTTCTCTCTCTCTCTCTCCATCTCTCTCTCTCTCTCTCTATCTAGCAAAGGATACGCAATGTAATAATTGCTACAAAGGCTTAAAGGAAAACGGGTAAATAATCAAATCATGATTATTGAAACACATAAAGTCAAGACTTCACTGTGTTACCGTATATGTGACTGTCAGAACAAATCTCCACTGTAAGCTATTTTGCAGCTCTCCGAGGGAACACTTCCATCTTCAGCTGACAGTAGTGACCATAGTCCATGATGTGCAAAAATGCAGGCAAACTATAGAAGGTGTCTAATGGTATTCAAGAATTGTATCAGGGGATTGGATCAGTTTTCTGCCTGAAGGAATATATCACTGAATTATTCATACTGTTATCACATCCTCTGTAAATATCTATTGCAATTACTTGGGTTATCCACGTTTCCACCAAATACTGGGCTATCTTTGGTAGCTACTTGGGTTATCTATACTGTGATCTCATCTTGTGCAAATGCTTTTTATAATTGACTTGGGATATCCATGTTGTCATCATATTTTTCATAAAGATCTTCTTCATTCATGGGTTGAAACACCCATGGCTTTTACGTTTAGGCCAACAACAACAAAATAGTCTGTTTACGGTATCCCGACCGACCCTATTTTTTCGCGCGACCCTAGACTTTTTTTGGCATTTGGGGAAAAAAAAAGTATGTTTTTTGGCAAAATAACTTAAAAATAATTATGTTTTTTTGAAAAAAAAAAAAATTTCCCGACCTACCGACCCTATTTTTTTGCCTATGTTACCGTAAACAGAAATTTTTTTTGTTTTGCCTTATGATAGTTTTTACCCCACCATTTAGCCAGCCATACACCGCTTTCGGGGGACTTCATAAAACAATCTAAAATGAACTGTACTTACTCAGATCATCTATAATTTGTCACCATTACATTCTAAAAAGTTGTAGCTCCAGAAGTTCTAAACGTGAAATTACAAGAAAAATCTCATTGTATCTGTATAGTCTTCACCTATATCTCCATCTAAAGACTGTCCTTAATTCTCAAATTGAGTTGGAAGTTGACGTCGCGAAGACTTCGTGCAGTCTTTTTACTGAAAATGTGGTGCCAAAGCTTCATGCAGTGAGCTTCTTAAAGAATACTTTACAAAATTGACTTCGCCCAATCAATCTCAGTGCTTAAGTTCCTTGCTGACTAAAGTAAATTATTTATTAAGGCCTACCATGGAAGCAGCTAAAGTTCAATGAAGACATGGGAAATAATCTTGGGATTTATCTCTGGTTGGCAACTGCTGACTGTGTTTTCACACTTGCCTCATGCAGTGGAGTTATTTAGGTGTGTATGTCCTCCCTCTATCTCTTTCTCACACAAAAACACACATATTTTGATCATTTGTACAGGTTTTTTCTTTCTTTTCGATCCCAAAACCATATCACTACCAACCCATGCTTACAAAAGATCAAATCTCAATTCGCAGAAAAAAAGCTCAACATATGTTCGAGCTTTCTTTCCACACACACACACACACACAAAAGTTGAACAAAAGTTTAACATCATAACATGAAACGTTGTGAAGTGACTTACCAATATTGACGAGGCGAACATTGTCATCTGCGATGGCCTTGAGAGCAAGTGTAACGTTCTCCAAAGACTGGTGCTGGTTCATCGGCTTCTTGATTACCTGCATGTACAACAGCAAGGATGACAGGAATGGACTTCTTCTTCTTCTTCTGCGTTCGTGGGCTGAAACTCCCACGTACACTCGTGTTTTTGCACGAGTTGAATTTTACGTGTATGACCGTTTTTACCCCGCCATACGCCGCTTTCGGAGGAAGCATGCTGGGTATTTTCGTGTTTCTATAACCCACCGAACTCTGACATGGATTACAGGATCTTTTCCGTGCGCACTTGGTCTTGTGCTTGCGTGTACACACCAAGGGGGATAAGCCACAAGCAGGTCTGCACATAAGTTGACCTGGGAGATCGGAAAAATCTCCACACTTAACCCGGCCACCAGGCGGCCGCGGCCGGGATTCGAACCCTCGACCTTCCGATTAAGAGGCCGACGTCTTACCACCACGCCACAGCGCCCGTCACAGGAATGGACTACAGTGGAACCCCCCTGTTAAGACCCCTCAGCTTCAGACTTCCTCTTTATTCACACCTTACTTTTTCACATGTTCTCTTCATAACCTCTTTTTTTTTTGATGTTAGAAAGACATTTATCTACAAAACTTGACGGGCGCTGTGGCGGGGTGGTAAGACGTCGGCCTCTTAATCGGAAGGTCGAGGTTCGAATCCCGGCCGCGGACGTCTGGTGGGTTAAGTGTGGAGATTTTTCGATCTCCCAGGTCAACTTATGTGCAGACCTGCTAGTGGCTTATCCCCCTTCGTGTGTACACGCAAGCACAAGACCAAGTGCGCACGGAAAAGATCCTGTAATCCATGTCAGAGTTCGGTGGTTTATAGAAACACGAAAATACCCAGCATGCTTCCTCCGAAAGCGGCGTATGGCTGCCTTAATGGCGGGGTAAAAACGGTCATACATGTACAATTCCACTCGTGCAAAAACACGAGTGTACGTGGGAGTTTCAGCCCACGAACGCAGAAGAAGAAGAAGAATCTACAAAACTTAAGAGTTGTACAACAGAAAATATTTTTTTCTGAAGCCGGATTGATAAGGATGGGAATATCCTTACTGTTCATAACCTCTGTCAAATTTACCTCCCTTTGAAGACTCCCTCCTTTTTGAGGCCTGATTTTCTCAGAATGTTTGAGTTTTCAAAAGGGGGGTTTCACTGAGGTGAATGAGAAATAACTCATAAATTACTCAAATCTTCTTCTTCTTCTTCAGCGTTCAACGGTTGTGTCACTAAATGTTATTCATTATGCTGCATCTAAGCAGTAAGGTTATCACAAAGTTATCACACCAGGGCCCAGGGGGGAGGATCCTGCTAAGATGGCAAGACCTACTGCTTCAGCTTGTGCTGCTTAAGCTTGACTTTTATGTTGCAATCACTGGGAATATGGCAACTGTGCTGTATCTAAGCGTCACAATATTATCCCCGCCCAATTCTCAAAAACAGAAAAATAGAGGGGGTACATTGTGTTAAAAAGCAAACACTGAAACAGGTCATCTGTTGAAGAATTTGCAGCCAGATAGTGGGCATTAAGATTTGATGTGGAGACAAGTCTGAAGGTCTTGATACCTTGAACCGATGATGAATAAAATTATTTCAAGAACACATGTTAAAACGATAACTTGCACAAAAATGCAACCAGAGTCATACCAGGACTTGATACTGAAGTGCAAGACCACTTTACTGTTCTGATCTGAAATATGAGATCAATGTACACACAAAAAATGTTTGTTTCTGATGACAATGCCAACAAAATTAAGGGTTGGTAGGTTGGTTCCTTTTTATTTCTTTTTTTGCTTGTAGTTTGTTTTTCTTTTACACTGGAGCATGTGGCTTTTTATTGGCCAGAAAATGTTCAAACTGTGTGCTCTGGATGTCAGAGAAGAGTAACTGTCCTTGCAAAGTCTGCAAAATCAAATTGTGTCCTTTTATTTCAAAGGTAACAAAAAAAGTTCTAGGGTCGGGAGGAAAACATAGCCTAGGGTCAGTCGGGGAATTGCAAACAAGGAACGTTTTGTTGTTGTTGCCTTATAAGTGTTAGCTCAATGTCATGCTTCAACATTAGAATGCCCCTGGAGCAATTTTTTGATTAGTGCTTTTGTGAACAAGAAACAATTAACAAGTGGCTCTATCCCATCTCCCCCCCTTTCCCCGTCGTGATATAACCTTCGTGGTTGAAAACGACGTTAAACACCAAATAAAGAAAGAAAGAAACATTAGAATTTCAAAGATATGTTAATTTATACTAATGCATGCATTATGCAGAGTCCAAACATAAAAATGAATGGGACACCAGAAATAAAGCTAGAAAAAAGTGTAACTTTTCAATGAACATTCCAAACTATACTGCAAAGAATGGGATCCTAGATCTCCCCATGATTAAGGCTGAAAACACAGACAACACAGAACAACAAACCTGCTTGTTCCATATTTTTGAGAAAGAGTATAGCAGGCAGAGTCATCAAAACATTGTTACTCTCAGTTGAGTCCAGCGATTCATGTGATGCAGAAATGTTCACAGTTTACCTTATAGCTCTTACTTTTAAAAGAAAAAAAAATGGTAAAGACTTAAAAGAGCTGCCTCACATTCACAAAATTACATAACATATAAAACATCTGAACAACAAAGTCACTGTGGTGAGATGAACAAAGTTGAGAAACAAAAGATATCTATACTCACCGATACAAGAACAGCACAAGACAGTACGAATTTTAAAACATCATGACAGAGTAGTATACACACTTAAAGGCCTAAAAAAAAAATAGTTGTGGTTACGGTAACCTGACCTACCCTATTTTTAGGGGCCGACCCTATAACTTTTTATTACATTTGTCAAAAAAACACACAAAAAAACAAGAAAACGAGTGCAGAAAACGCAATGAAAGCGAAAGCGCTCGAGTCGCACACTTATTTCCCTGTCAAGTAGGTTTAATTTGTACACATTAGAAAAAAAAGTTTTAAAAAAAAAAGTGATTGCCTACCTTCCTACCCTATTTTGTTGGGCTATGTTACCATAACCACACCTATTTTTTGTTTTGGCCTAACATGCACAAACATCATGGGTATTGTGCTTTTGTAATTACAGGAAGGAAAATGAAGAGAGTGCAAACATTGAAAGTGCATCAGCTATATTGATCGTTTTTTTTCTCCCTGTGTACGTTTTATCTCCAGCAGCTGAAAATTCTCTTGTGCCATTGGTCTTCATTTGTGTTACCTATGAAGAGCAGGGGTGGGACTCTCATGTGATGAAAAAAGAGGAAATCCCTTTTTTCTAGGGGAGTTCGGGGGCATGCTCCCCCGAATTTTTTTAAAATGGTACATTAAAATCTGTGCAATCTGGTGCATTCTGAGACTAAAATTCAACTCGTTTGGATCAGGTAAAAAAGACATTCTCCTCACTCCCCCACCCCCCCCCCAAAAAAAAACCCCAACACCACCCAACCGAACAAAAACCACACTTTCAAACAATGGTAACATTGTAATGGTGCATATTTACGTAATGAACCATGTATCCATAATCCACTACTGGCAATAGTATGATCCAAGTGATGCCCCAATGCATTGAAGCTCAAAATGACTATTAGTTATGCTGTTGGGGTCTATGTCGACCAAAAGAATGGGATTCACTGTAGGTGGAGTTCCTGTAGGTGGATTCCCTGTATACCTAAGACTTTAAAATTGGCAATCTTGTATACAGGGAATACCACAGGGTGTAGTTCCTGTAGCGTTTCGCTAATAAGTAATATCAATGAAAATCATGTGATGCTTAGCGACATCGTTAGAAATTTGATGTTTTTCGATCTTTTTTATATATTTCTTAGAAATTCGAGTATGGTTTGCAAGTTTTATTGAAAAAGTGCACCCTGTGGGATTCCCTGTACACTAGATTGCCAATTTTAAAGTCTTAGGTATACAGGGAATCCACCTACAGGAACTCGACCTACAGGGAATCCCACTCTTTTGGTCGACATAGACCCCATCAGCATTAGTTATCAGGAGTTTTCAGTCAGCACAATAACTCTCAAGCCTCCAGTGTTCTGTTCCATCTTCACTTCTCTCCATATCATTCAGTCAACAAGTTATAGATACTGTGATGAAATGGGACGCGGAAAAATAGATTACTCCAGCGGAATTCGCAAGTTGTGTCCGCGGATTCGCGGAAAAATCCCACCCCTGGAAGAGTCATGCAGTTGTTAGATGTGCACTTTCTGAACTGTTATCTCATTCATGAATAAGATAGAATAAAATAAAACATAAGCACTGATGTGCTATTTGATACCTTCCTCCACACAATGAGCTTGAAACTTTTCTGAAAATTGACATGATTTTAAACAACAACAGTTTCAAACTCTACTAAGACAGTGTCCATATGATATTACTCAGCAATAATAAAATAAAACAAAACAAATAGTGTAGGTGTGCATTCAGCATCACCAGTGTTCTATTTCTGGTACAGTGAACTACTGATCAAAATGTGAAGACCAGCCCATTACTTATCTTATGTCAGTGTAAAATAGACAAGACTGACAAGAGAACCGGAGTGAAACTAAAAGGAAGAGAGAGAGAGAGAGAGAAAGAGAGAGAGAGAGAGAGAGAGAGAAAGAGAGAGAGAAAGAGAGAGAGGATCCCGGAGAGAGAGCGAAAACAAGTATGTGTGCCTGTGTGTGTGTGCTTGTGCAGGGTGTGTGTGCGTGCGGGCGTGCAGTCATGATCATGTGTCAAAACAAACTAGACCAACGCAAGCCAATAAACTGATCAATAAGCAGTCATTGACTCAAGAACTCTATCACTATAATAATCAACAGATACCGCAGTCTGAACAGCATATTTTTTGTATATATATTGTGTGTATAGACTTTCAATACTGACCCTGCCGATCTTTTTGCCCTGCAACGCTTCCACAAGAGCGCACAACTTCACGCCGTTGTCGAAGTCCAATTCGAAGTCGTCCACCACTAGTCCGGAGTCATGGAGCTGGAGATTCACCCAGTTCATGAAAGTCGTTTTCTGGATCTCGATCCATCTGTCGCTATCCCCAGTCCGCACCGAAAGGCCTCTACCTTCACGGGAGCGGGCCTGATGTCCGATTAGATCCACTTCGGCCGACATGTTTCACACTTTTTCACGACTTTGACTGGAATAAACGACTAAAAAAAAGCCTGCTAAGAGATAGCTGCGCTACTTATCCCAGCTGCTGTAAAGTTTCCAACTGAAAGACACCCGCGTGCACACACAAACACAGGTACTGTGGGGTTGGGGCGTTTCCTCTCCCCCTTTCTGTCGTGGTCTTTCTTACCTACAGCCGGCGGAGTAAGACCGCGCGACACACACAAGTTGTAAACTGAGTCGACTGTGTGCTATTTGTGCACGCCTTCGCTGGGCTTGGACCACCGTCCCTCTAGTCTTTTGCCTTCTCTGGAACGCGCGCACACTTCGCTAGCCGTGTCAAAAGCTACTATTCTCTGCGCGCTGGTGCGTGACGTCCCGTCGTCGTCTGCGTTCCGACACGAAAGTTTTCTCCCTTGCTTCCCACCCAGAAATAGACCCCTCTATGCTTTTCAACGACCATTATGCTTCGATTTGGTAAAAGGAGGTGGGGGTTATGTTGGTATTACGATAGAGAAAGCATACGGTGATTCCACTGTTACTCATTCTTCCCTTCGCTACCTGTCGCGCCGCAACTTTTTGTCAGCGCTCTCTGTGCTGTGAGCGAGACTGACCTTCATGCATATTCATTACCAGTGTGAAAAACCGGTTTGGTGTCTTCTGAGTGGCTGGTGTTTTCCGAGGAGGCTAATTTTAGCTCCGCATGCTCTCGCAGATAGTGTTATGACACGTGGCTTTGTTTACATACTCGCTGTATCCGATGATCGGGTTCGACTGATCCGATCAGTGAATCCGGTAATTAAAATACCGCATTGATTCCCATTGCGACGCGAAAAGTGAAACAACGATGAAGGGATCCAAACACAGTCTGCAAGAAGTGGATTTGTAAGGCCGGCATACGGAGCTAGTGACCTTTTAAGACCCAATTTTCTCAGATTTGGGGAGTTCTTACTGGGGGTTCCACTGTAACTCTAGATTGTCCAGAAGCTGCTGGTGTTAAAAACGCACTGTAGGTGAAGTTGAAGACATAGCCATACATTTTCAATAATATTAAGATCTAGGGACTTGGGTGGTGTTATGGTCTTGGGGAATTATCCCTCAATAATTGTACACTATAGTACAAGAACTAATACTGAAGTTTCGTTTTTTATAAAAAAAAATAAATAAATAAAAAGAGAAGTACACCAGAAGAAGGAAGGAAGCGTACGTCCTGCTTGGAAGACGGAATGCCAAGAGAGAAAGAGCAGGTACACGGGGGTTAACGTACCTGATTAAGACCGAGCGGAAGCCGAAGGCCGCGCCTGACATGTTTGAAGGCAAGTTTTGTCTGTTTTCTAGCTATTGTAAATGACGGGTACCATGTGTTATCAACAGTTTTCTTATATTTCAACAGGCCAAAAAGAAACTAAGAGAGAGAGAGAGAGAGAGAGAGACCTTTATTTTACAAGGATAAAGATTTAAGGCTAAGCGAGAGAGTTCTCGTGATTCTTTTAATTAAAAAAACTCATTCATAAAAACTAGAGACTATGTTTCTGATCAAAACGAATGATTAATCTGCTGTATCATTCGCTTGTCGGAAAGCTCGGCCTACGCGCATCTCTCAAATATGACCTTCTCTTGTCTACTGGCTTGGAAGATTTATTCTACTCCCAAATAGCACTTCTTTGCGCCTCCTATGACTCCTTCGTCCTCTAGAATCCTGTACCCATACCAAATACGAGCTGATTTTGTGAAATAAAGCACATTTCTACTTGCGAAACCCATTGAACAGCCATTTCCGGTGCTTGATCGCCGACATTTTCAGCTTTGAAGGCTATTTACGGGCAAATATCAACCGCTCCCTGACTTTTTATGCATCGAGAAACAAAAATAGTCATCGCTGAATCAGTAGCTTACCTTAAATCCTGACATAAATCAAACAATACATAGAAAACAGACAAAACTTGCCTTCAAACGCGTCAGGCGCGGCCTTCGGCTTCCGCTCGGCCTTAATCAGGTTATCCCTCATGAGGTAACTGCTGGCTATAGTCCAAGACTCTCTGTTAAATAAGGACACTACTTTTCCCCGTGCTGAACTAGAGATGGAAAATGGACCATAGGCACTTGATATAAACATTATCTCATGGACTATGTATTTCTAATACATAACACTAATAACATAAGTACACAAACATGCAGTTACAGCACAGCAGAGCCTGAACTAAAATCAAGGCAAGAGACTAAAAGAAAAAAATGCTGACCTTAAACGGGGTGTGGATATCACCGTTTCTCATATAGTAGAATTCCACAATTGGTTTGTGGTAACTAAAACTAGGCCCTATGTTAATAAATAAAGTAAGTATACTCCACATTTAAACGGCTGCAGGAAAAAAATAGGTCAAATGTTTAGTTCAAACTCTTTTTCTTTCTGTATGTATGCGATACTCCATTTTTGAGCATGAAAAATTAACAGCATCCAATTCATTCGCTTGCTGGTTGAATGAAGGTGTGTAAACCTCATGTCTCTTCTTTTGCATGTAATTTTTTGCTATGACTGTTTTTACCCCACTTTCAAGATGCACACCACATATCAGCTCAATCAACCCTTAACACCAGAGATCTAAGTGTGGACACAAGAACAAACAGACTGACAAACAAAGGGTTTGATGGCTTACTTGATTGCACACATGTGTGTGTGCGTGCGTGCATGCGTGCATGCGTGCATGTGTGTGTGTGTGTGTGTGTGTTTGTGTGTGTGTGTGTAAGTGTGTGTGTATGTCTGCAAGTGTGTGTGTATGTTTGTATGAGTGTAAACTCATGTGCCTTAACAGTGTTTCAATCATGAAAATCAATTTTCACTCAATAACGCATTAAAAGTTGTTCACATGGTTGTATTTACACATTTACAAAATATGCACACATTCAAAACACCAAAGACACAACACAATCATGTCTGGAAGAACATACGCAACATGAAACAGCTGACTTCGGAAGATAACACATGAACAATTCTGTACTTCCATTTTCATGCATGTGGATTAATACACAAAAAAATCAACAACTGAAACACACACACATTTGCACACAGACCACACAGACACCCTCACACACACACACTCTCTCAAACACATACAGACACATTCTCTCTCTCTCACAAACCCTCACACACACACACACACATATATTTTTTATAACATTCTTGCTTCAACTCTTGCCGAGCTGTTCCCTCTCTCTTGAACCATTACTTCATTTTACAACTGGTTCAAAAACGTCCAAAAAGGTGCAATGCAATGTACACGTAGTTACTGATTCCACAATGAGCATAATTACAAAGCATTACAATAAAACAACAAATTGGCAATAGATCAAGTCGTTTCACTTCAGTTCAGATTTCATGAGTAACTTGCTTTCTATACCTTTGGCATTATCTCTACACAGATATATGTACAGACTTTGGAGTGGTGATACAATGTACATGAACATTTAAGACTGATGCAATTAAATAAATATCCAAGGCTTTGGGATAGTAATACATAAAGCCTGTAACAAAAAATAAGAAAGGTTGCAGTAATTGGAACATGACATTTTTTTTCTTAAGAAATCTCCAATAACTACAACCTTAGTTTTTTTTAGCATTTTTGATTTTTGAACATTAAGTCTACCAGTTTCAGTAGTGGAATGCATGAATGGAGACTATTATAGTTAGCAACTAAACGTAGGTTCGAACTACGCAGTTCGTAACTACAGATTTAGTCAGTCTGCAATGCATGAGAGCGAACTTGGTCGAGACTACTTGGTTACCAACAAAAAGAGTAGGTCATAACTTTCAAGTGACGTCACGGGGAATCCCCGTCACTGCGCAGGCGCGGTGAACTCTTCACCTTCGAAAGTGGTAAACAAACCAGCATGGGATTGGGAGCATGGTAACAGTGCGAACTTGAGTGGTTGATCGATGCAATATTATTTTGGCGAGCAAACAAGACAAACACAGGCAGAACACAAATGTTTCACTCAGTTCTTCCGCACATTACGAGAGCTAAAACTGCCCGACCGGGGAGATGTACGCAGCATATAGGCTGAGTCAGTGTCGTCGAAGATTTGAGTGATGGCTCAGTTGCTATACATGTACTGAGAAAAAGTCCGTGTCCCTCATACTGATTGTGCATTTTAAAGCAAAGCTGGAACTTTGTAACAGACAATGATGTATGGATGTATTTAAGTTTGTGTTTCAATTTATGGGAGCGAAACTGACATTTCTGAACTGAAAAAAGTCGTGTTTTGTGGAGTTTAGAGTTGTCAGTAGAGACCGAGTAATCGTTGAAGAGAAATAATTGCATGGTTCACCGATGGAGAGTTAAACGACCATAAAACCGCACCACAGGTATGTCACGAAGCTGTCTAAGTTCTACACTATACAACAAAAGAAAATTGAATGAGGGAATCAAGACAATAGATCAACTCTCTCTCTTTCTTTCTCTCAGTCTCTATCTCTCTCTCTCTCTCACACACAGGCATACGCACACACTAACACACACACACACACACTCACTCTCTCCCTCTCTCTCTAAACCGCTAAGAGGGAGGGACAAAGTTGAGAACAAGAGTGCCAGATAAAGGAAGGAATGTAATTTGGAGCGATCATTAAACAAATTAAGAAACAAGCAAGTTAGCAAGCAAATCCTTGAAAATGTGTGATGTCATACAAAAGGAGCCAACAATGTTTTGGCCTGGTGTTCTACTTACAAAATAAACTAGTAAAAGAATTGTGAGATGTAAAGAGAAAAGATTAACTGGAAACACTACCGAATTACAAGACATCATCAGTGATTTGAATCATGCACTTATGATTTTCTTCCTTTTTTCCAGATCGGGTAGAATACTTTATGTCAGTGACATATTTAAATGATTGCAATTTTGTGCTGGTTTTTAACATGAATAATTAGATACAATGAATACATTATTCAATGAGTAGGAAGTGACAATATTTTAATGTGTATGATCTTGTTTGATGAATGCCGCAAACACTCTGAGAAGTTCTTCTAAGCAAGCAAAGAAACAGAGGTAATGAAGTTGGATACTGAGATGACTATATTTTGTAACTTAGACACTCTGTCTATAAGGAAGCTAGCTGTTGCTTGAACATCATTTGAAAATTAATCTGCGCCAGTTTAAATGCATTGCTTCGGTATGGTAGAGCTGATCATCAAAATGCATCTCATGTGTGAAATTTTAGCTTTGATGTTGCACTGACTTCAGAAGACTAACCTGTTTCGTGAGTAAAAACTGCAAACATTTCAAGCTGACAAGAACAGAACGATGTTAAAATATAAGATATGATAAGGGAAATGTGAAGGCTAAATTAAACAAACATGAAATTGTAACCCACTCTGTACAAGTGGCGCGTTTTGCTGCATTGATCATCTTTTATTCTTTCATGTGTTCTTTTGAGTTTCCGACAACATTTGTTGTGTCATTGTGTATGAACGTTTTAATTTAAATGATGATAAACAATGATTGCATATTTTGTGTAAACGATTTCGCTCAACGTCTCAGATGTGGCATGCAGGCTTCACGTGGAATAAAACCATCCCTCCACTTTAACATATACCAGCTGTCAAAAACACGTGTGTTTACTTTGAAGTGTTGGAATGTTTGATCAATTAATTTGTTTAACTTCTACTGGCATCAATCCGCAAAATGTATTCATTCAAACATTCCAACTTTGCACATGACCCAGTCAGAATGTAAATGTTTGGTATGTATCAAAGTGTATAGATGGCCTAACCTCATGTAAGAGCCCATGCAGATATAAAATAGTAAGCCAAACTTGGCGTTTGCAAGAAGAACGGTGCCTTGAAACTGACAGCAGCAACAACAATTTAATTATCCACAATCAGTGTCTCTCAGCTTTTCACCCCATCCAAACCACCAGCCATCCTCTCACTAAAAACCAAAACAAACTCCCCAAAACACACACACACACACACACATTAAAACACAGAGAATCATGAGATTTGTTTGTTTGTTTATTCATCCTGTAGAATGTTTCTTTAGCCACTGAGCCAACTATGATACTCGTCATAAAAAGTAGGCAGATCCGTTTGAGGGCAAATCTTTATGATGAGGCCGTTTATTAAAAAAACCAAATACAGGTTGACCCAAAAACAATGCAACCCACAACAAGTTAATAACCTACATTTGTGGACATAAACTTCAGCCTATGCATGACCCTTCTACAAAGTGACAATTTTGAAGATCAAATAGGCTGACTTTGTGCTATTTTAAATTAAGTTCCCAATTTTGGGGATCGACTCAACGGTACGGGTTTTAAAATTGAGCGGTAGCCAAACTTGCCCGATCTAAGCGCTCAAGATTGTAACATTCGGGGCAATTCGAATCACAATAGTATACCTTAATCAACATTCAGACCTGGGAATCCCTGTTTTGGACTTGGAGTATTCTCAGACAAACTTGGTGTATTTTTTTTTTTAAATGAGCGTACTCCACATTTAAACATGCTTCACACGCGTCTGTCTATGAGTATATAACTGCTTTCTTCAGGTCACCGATGATCTAGGGGGTGTATACTCAGACATTCAGATAATATAAAAGCTAAAAGTCTGGAGGGTTTAAATTAAGTAAGTATTGATACCGTTCATGGTCAAACTTCGTTTTAGTGAATCGACCGCCGAATTTGGAATTTATTTTTTGAAATAGAGCACAAAAGTCAGAACATCTTCTGCACGTCAATAGAAAAAACAATCAAATCTGCATCCAAATCAGTCAGTTTTGTTCACATATCTGGTCTAACACTGACATTAAGGCATGTTGATTTGTGTAGGTGTCATTCCTCTGAGAAGCTGTAAAAGGCAGTTTTAGTGGGTAATGAGACAAAAACCGGTACGTTTTCGTAACTCCTCAACGCATTGCCTTCAACGTTGCGGTGATTTGTGCTAACAGTAGTAACACATGTGGGAAAGTGCATACGGATTTTAAAGTCATTTAAGACATTAGTCTGCTGTTAATTGACATGCCAGAAAGAGTTCTTAAATTGATGGTAGGTCTTCGCTGACTCATTGAAAAACAATTAATTTGTTGTTATCTTCAAGAACAATAACAGATGCGTCACACAGTTAAATTTCATGTACATATTTTATCAGACATTGGCGGTATGAGGATTTCAACGCGAACATTAATATTTTGCCTCATTCAGAGCGCTGAGCGCAAATGTAGGCCTACGCCTAGAAAAGCTCACGGCTGACACGCTTAACTGATCATGGCTCTTGAAAGAGCATTTTCCAAGAATGTGTGTGTGCGTACAAGTGCGCTGTGAACAGTCATAATTGAAAATGTAGGAAATTAAAGGTAAATTGAAGCTTTCATTTTTCTTAATGCATGCTAATTTTTTTTACAAATTCAGTTCATTGGACAGGGTACATTTTTATTTTTAAAATTCGTTCTGGCATGTCGCGCAACAGCAGAACTAATATCTCACATGACTTGAGATTCCGTGTGTACTTAACGACATGTGTTAGCCCAAATCACTGACAAGTTTTAAGACAATGCGTTGAGGAGTTACTGAAATGTACCATTTTTTGGTCTCATTTTTGTACTTAACGACGTGTGTTAGCACAAATCACTGACAGTTTTAAGACAATGCGTTGAGGAGTTCTGAAATGTACCATTTTTGGTCTCATTACCCGCTAAAACGACTTCAAAAACTGAGAGGATTGACAACTACACGCTCAGCATGCCATAGCGTTCATGTTAGACAAGATATATGTGAACAAAACGGACTGTTTTGGATAAAGATTTGATTGTTCTGTCTAATGACATGCAAAACATGTTTCGGTTTAGTTGTTCTGATTTGTGTTGTTGATTTTAACACGGGAAGCTTGATTTTGTGAATTTGATTTGTGGGAGGGGGGGGGGGGGGGGGGGGGGTCTGTGTTGCAGGTTTCACTGCATAGACACTACGTCATGAAAACCCAATTTTGTTTCTGAATAAAGTAGGGAAATTAATGGCCTTTTCAGTCATATACTTGGTTTTTCAATCAACAGCCTCATCAGTAAGATCTGCCCTCAAATGCATCTGCCTACTTTTTATGACGGGTAGTGTAGAAACCTCTGCAAGCATTCTCAACCGAATCAGATCTATGGAAAAGCACAGAATTGTGATGGTACTCTGAATTTGATCATCGTCCCCAGCGAACCCAGGAACCAAGGTGCAAACAGCCTTCCCTTAATGTAGCGGTCCTTCCTGAAAAATAAAGAAAACATATAACTGAGCACC
This sequence comes from Littorina saxatilis, assembly GCF_037325665.1. Classification (NCBI taxonomy): domain Eukaryota; kingdom Metazoa; phylum Mollusca; class Gastropoda; order Littorinimorpha; family Littorinidae; genus Littorina; species Littorina saxatilis. The sequence continues at coordinate 35,844,134 of NC_090257.1, forward strand.
TTCAGTATTCACGGGGTTGGGTTTTGGTTAGCGAGGGGAGGGTGTGTGTTGGGGGGAGAAGGTGTGTACGTGTTGAGCAGTGTGTGTGTGTGTGTGTGTGTGTGTGGGGGGGGGGGGGGGTGAGGAAGCACTTGCTCTTCACATGACCATTGGGATCGGGGATGGTGTGTGTGATATTGTAATCTAAACTATTAAAAACATCTGTGCGTGTATGAACTTTGTGCTCGGCAGAAATGTTTCTCGATTTTAGTCAAAAACAAGTGTGCCCTCAACCCACACACTTTCGCTCTTCAGCATCAACACTATACAGTTTGAGTTTCATTGGGAAATGTGTCTCGATTTCAGTCCAAAACAGAACTTTCAGGATCCAAAGCACTCGCCTGTCAGCCTTTTTATTAAAATACATTCAACCCACCACATTTTCCAGTGATGAAGATTCTGGGGATGTGTGTTGATCCCATTGATTTTGGCCATTTCAGATCTGGCCAGTTGTACATGGGATAGGAACATAACTTCACCCAGACACATAAAATATTGACACCCTGACAGTCAGTGACTGCTTCATGTGCATAGTTGAATTTTGTTTAAGAACGAATTTCTCAAAAGTCACTCGCAGAAGTAAAGAAGTAACATTTTTGTTAATCTGAGAGTGGTTTCCACAACAAAATCTAACTCTGAGCAGGAAGAAGCCAGGGTGTTGAATGTAGAAGTATCCGAGTGAACAGATTCATTCTTATTCCATGTAAAAGCCTGGCAAGATCTAGGATGGTGAGCCAAGGGAAGAATAACTGTATGTGCCTTTAAAATAATTCCAGTAAATTAGTAATGATTTCATTTTATCTTGCAATTTTGTTTTACTTTCCTGTGCTGCATTAGTTCATTCACACTGTGTAATTTACTTTAAGAATAGTGGCAAAGGATTTGAGAAGAGAAAGAGAACTAAAACCAAGCTTTATGTACCATTTTGTATAAATAGTACAAATTGTACTATGCAAGGATACATACAGATGTAAGAATTTATTTTATACAAAGCCGTAATGTTTTTGTGTCAATAAACTTGCATCTCCTGCCACTACTCTCAGATTCAGATGTAACAAGTGTTGACATAGCTGAATGTATCTATCTAGATTGTAAGTGCATCGACTAATGTGAAACGCTGATCTCTTTACAACACAACGTACAAAAGTCTGCCAAAAACATCTACACAGCTTCAAACTACTATCACCAGTGCCAATTTACATATCATAATCAATTTTACAATAACAATTTAATAGGCACAAGCAGGTACTTTGTAGTGGTACAGAAATGTGTGACTTACTCTTCATGGTAGTCTGTAAAGCAGCATGTCCACTCAGTCTGAATCCTCTCCAGAATCCATATATATCTGAATGCAAGAGCTGTATGAACACTTCATCACACATCATCTCTGGTTTCTTAGGAGGCCTGAAAAAACACACCATAAAATAATTAATTAACAATAAATAATAACTGTATTATAATTAAACCACTCGCTCATTGATTCTTTTATTCCCTCTTTCACAATCATAGTTTATACAGCAGCATTTACCTCTGACTCTGTTCATGCAGAGTAAATATCAAGTATTTAAACAGAAAAATAAGTCATTGTTGAATAACCCTTCTAAAAATACACAATAGACACACTTTCAGTGGCAGTGATTCAAGTGAAGTCAGTTTCTTTCTTCGTTTGTATACACACAAAAATTGTTTTGGGCCAGTTAGTGTTACTCTTGGCTTTACACACTTACTATATCAAATTATACATGCATTCAGCTTAGAAAACATACTTCTAATGTTGGGAGTGCAGTGTGAGCCAGGACATTTACAGCAAATAAGGATACACAACAGTTCATTCAGAGATAGATTTGCCATTCACTGCATTATATTGTTAGTTGAATGAGATAGATCTACAGCGATGCTTCAATGCATTAGATTAGCTTTGTTTTAGTGTCTACTGTTCATTGCTCCACCGTGGGAAATTCAGTCAACAGTGCACAGTTCCGAAGAAACCGATGCTGCTGTGCATAATCATTGATGCATTGACGATCGTTCATTGTCAATGTCACTGTCAGAAAAACAACAACTGTATCTTTCATCGTCACCACTACACAATGGCTCGTAGGCCTATTTTCCTATGACACTGAACACGCTTTCGGAGACACTCAGACAGTACTGCCAGGCCCATAGATCTAGATCTACCCTTGCTCTCACTTTCTAACAAATGTATTATTGCAATATTATCTGACACACACTCACACACCGAGGCGCACAAACGAACACACACACCGTGGGACACACAAACTACACGCACACAACGGATGAATCTTGCTCTTACCTGTTGGATGATCCAAACCGATTAAAATCAGCGACAGGAAGATGTACAAGCCAAATTTGTACAGTCGCTGATGTAAAAAGTGGAAATGTAGTCAATGTTCATAGCAAATCTCCCGACTCAAGGTAGATCGTGTCCCAAATCAGCTGTGCCGGTCACTTCACGACTTGTATTTGAACCCCCTCCAAAGCGCAATCAATGTTTCAACTTCTTTGTCGACATCATTCTTTGGTTCATGCGTCGGACTGCCGAATATTTGATTTTTTTGTACAGCAAAATCAAAGACTGTCATGGCGGCCGCCATTTGTATTTTTGCAATAGTTCGAAACTAAGGAATTTGGTCCTCCTCGGAGGAGGACCAAATTTAGGCAAGTTAGTCACCAACTTAGGTCGGAACATTTGAAAATATCGTGCCATGCATTGCGCACTAGAGCGATAGTTTCGAACTTTGGATTTAGTTCCCAACTAGCTTGATAGTCTCCATTCATGCATTCCACTACAGATTTTGTCATAAAGTCTGTAATATTACACTGGAAACCCCCATTAAAGACTCCTCAAGACGCTGTTTTCTCAGATAATTCTGTTCATGACCCCTGTATATTTACCCCCATTTTAAGAATCCTTCCTTTTTAAGACTTTAATTTTCACAGATTTGGGGAAGTCTTGAATAGGGGATTCCCCTGTACCTCTATTTCTACACTCCCTCCTTCCTAAGACCTAATTGTCTCAACTTGTTGGAGGTCTCAACACAGTGGTTTCACGGTATCATCGTCTGCCATAGTTCACACAGTGTCCATACCAACAGCAGGCTCAGTCTTGAAGAATTCAACTGCCTTCATCTGCACAACTTTCTACTGTGGCACCTGCGATGTGTGGACACCTGTCATGAAAGGACATCTTCTCTTGTCCATTTCTTCACCAAAATATACCTGTCATGACAGGCCACCTGCTATGTGTAGGGACCCTTTGGCGTGGTCCCACAGAAGTCCTTTTATCGCAGGTACCACTCTAGTTAATAAGTATCATCTGCCGTGGTTCACATCGTGTTGGAGAAGAAATCAGCACTGTCAGTTCAGTACTGTCCATAAGAGTTGAAAGGGGGCCCAGCGTTGGCAGGGGGGACCCCGGAGGACATGCGTCGCTGCAGCTGGGCCACGAGTGCTGCGGTCTGTTGCTGCTGTTGCTGCATGGGTTGTGCCGGCTGGCCTGGCTGGCCTGGTTGTTGCTGTCAACACATCACACATCAAAACACAAATTAGTTTCTTCATTCACTACTGTGAAGATCACAGATCGTAACAGACAAGTTTCATCATCTACTGATGTGAACAGATCATACATCAAACAGCAAAGTTTCTTTCCAAATGTCAAAAACTTTGCAGTCATTTTGGCACAGCTGCCAACCTGTTGTCGTGGTGGGGGAATTAGGACACTTTTTACTGCCTTAAACTTCTAAAATTTGCCAAAACTATGACAGCCTATTCCGCAAAATCAATCCTAATTATTTCCTGTGAACGTCTAGGTCTGGAGTGCTATTCACAAGTAGTGAGATATTTGAAGGGGTGTCAACGACAAACACTGTTTTAGCTAAACCGCTCTAAATTCCAATTTTAACTGGCAGATATATGGAAAACCATCTTTGAGCGCCTTTAGATAATGCGGTTGTTACCTCGCTTTTTGCTCCGTACGCATGTGCACAAACACCCTTATCAAAGGCAATTACCGTCACTCGACGCTTCCTACTAGACGAGATAAGCACGGTCAGCGGGGCGACCGATTGCATCAGACCAGATGCGGACACAGCCATGCAAACATGAAAAGATTACCCGGCGGCATCATGCCGTTAGCGACTGAAGTGCCGAGTGGTAGATCCTGTAAGTTTACGACCGTCACGTGACTTTGGCGGGTCGAAACGGGGTTTTGTGAATGGCATTTTGATTTAGTGCGATTTACAGCACAAACAGTGCCACCAAGCGGTCAAGTGCCGCTAACAATGTTCCCTGTATTCCACTCCTGGAGTGCCCTGACACAATAAAAAGTTGTACCACAAAGATGGGTAAAGATGTAACTCTCACCGGTTGCTGCTGCTGTTGCTGCTGCATGGCCATCATCTGCTGGCGCTGCTGCAACTGCTGCTGCCTCATCTGCGCGTTGGACATCTGGCCCATGTAGGCCCCTTGGTGCTGAGGGGCGGGGCCAGAGCTCATCTGGCTGTAGCCCGACATGCCACTCATACCTGTTGTGGGCGTGGCCATGCTGGGAGCTCCGCCCATCTGTGCTGGCATTCTGTAGAAAGAAAAAAAGTTGGGACTAAACTTGGATGATGTTGACTTCAAATTTCTTGCATTTTATCAGTATAAATCTGCAAATACTGGAAAGAAAATTGGCAACCGGCCAGACGTACCAGTTGTGATGTGTGTGTGTGTGTTTGCGTGTGTGTAAGAGTGTGCATGCATGCGTGCATACATGCATGTGTGTGTGTGTGTGTGCGTGCAAGCCTGCGTGTATGTCATTGTACGAGCACATGTGTGTAACTGACTCTCCCACCTCAGCCCTAAGTTAAAATCATGACCTTCTCCTTCAAGCCATTTTAATGACAAGAAAAAGACACTTCTCTTGCCTACTTACATCAGGCTGGGGAACTACTGCCTTGAAAATACTCTGAAAATAAACCGTGGTCCAGGGGGCACCAAGGCCCTGGTGGGGTGCAGGGTCCGAATTGATTTTGGGCATTTCTGGAGGGTATCACTATCAGGAGGCCTCTCCTGGCAGTATATTTCATTATTTCTGGACAGTGTGCTGTGAGCACATCCTCTGAGATTACTTTTCTTCCTGGGAAAACTATTCAGGTTTTCTCTGAAATTTGCGGATAGGAGGAGAATTCCCCAGTCTGATAGATACAGTGGAACCCCCCTTTCTTCTTCTTCTGCGTTCGTGGGCTGAAACTCCCACGTACACTCGTGTTTTCTGCACGAGTGGAATTTTACGTGTATGACCGTTTTTTACCCCGCCATTTAGGCAGCCATACGCCGTTTTCGGAGGAAGCATGCTGGGTATTTTCGTGTTTCTATAACCCACCCAACTCTAACATGGTTTACAGGATCTTTTTCGTGCGCGCCACTTGGTCTTGTGCTTGCACGGGGGGGGGGGGTCGGACACCAAAGTTGACTCTGAGAAATAAATCTCTCGCCGAACGTGGGGACGAACTCACGCTGACAGCGGCCAACTGGATACAAGTCCAGCGCGTTACCGACTGAGCTACATCCCCGCCCACCCATTTCAAGACCCCCCTCCAATTAAAGTCATCTCCCCTTTTAAGACCTTGTTTTCTCAGACTTTCTGTTTTAGAACCTTGATAAATGTACCCCCATTTTAAGACCCCCTCCTTTTTCAGACTTGATTTTCTCAGATGTTTTTGAGGTCTTAAAAGGGGGGTTCCACCATACATACATCTAATTAAAAACAGAAAAAAGACACACCTTCCAGAGGCGGGAAACTGCTGTCCCTGAGCCATGGGCTGTTGGGGCATGTAGCCGCCTTGTTGAGGTGCCATCCCCTGCATCATGGGCGCCGCCTGCTGGCTGTACGACGCCTGGTTGAAGCCAGGGGAGATCATTCCCCCGTTCATCGGGTCCATCATTCCGGGTTGCTGGCCCGGCATGGAACGGTAGTAGCCTGCTGAAGTGACAAAACAAAACCCTCGAGGTATAATTCTGTTTCAAAGCACAGCTTTCACAATGCTTGAAAATCAAAACCCTCAAGGTATAATTCTGTTTCAAAGCACAACTTTCCCAATGCTTGAAAATCAAAACCCTCGAGGTATAATTCTGTTTCAAAGCGCAGCTTCTTCTTCTTCTGCGTTCGTGGGCTGAAACTCCCACGTACACTCATGTTTTTGCACGAGTGGAATTTTACGTGTATGACCGTTTTTACCCTGCCATTTACTTTAGGCAGCCATACGCCGCTTTCGGAGGAAGCATGCTGGGTATTTTTGTGTTTCTATAACCCACCGAACTCTGACATGGATTACAGGATCTTTTCCGTGCGCACTTGGTCTTGTGCTTGCGTGTACACACGAAGGGGGATAAGCCACTAGCAGGTCTGCACATAAGTTGACCTGGGAGATCGGAAAAATCTCCACACTTAACCCACCAGGCGGCCGCGGATTCGAACCCTCGACCTTCCGATTAAGAGGCTGACGTCTTACCACCCCGCCACAGCGCCCGTCGTTTCAAAGCGCAGCTTTCACAATACTTGAAAATCAAAACCCTCAAGGTATAATTCTGTTTTAAAGCGCAACTTTCACAATGCTTGAAAAACAAAATCCTCATCGCAATCTTATGAGAAGCCAAGTTTGTGTTTCTCATTCTTATTTATCCGTTGCGTATGTTGCTTGTTCACTTTCAACACCTGATAGGTGAATCTCTTCTCTAACGTCCAGTACTTTATTTGATCAGACGTTCAATTCATAAAAGTTGAGGAGTTTATTTGCAATATTTCCACAATCTAACTGTTAAAATACCAGAAATTTCCTCTTAATCCAAACGCTGCTTCCAACTCACTTTGCTTCCAGGAAATGAGTACCCGGACACACAAGAAAGAGCATACTGTTGCATGCTTGTCATTATTGGTTTGAGCAGAGCAGTTTTAAGCTTGGCGTAACAGCGTAGCATTTTGTCTTCAAACGTGGCCTGTTACGCTGAAAATCAAGCAGTTGGCAGCTCTGAACTCACTTTGTTGTCCCATCATAGGTCCCATGGCGCCGGACTGCGAGGCGCTGTGGGGCATGGTGCCAGCGCCGGCGTACATCCCTGGGTCCATCATGCGATTCTTGGACAAGATGTGTTGTCGTAGCAGGATCTGGTTGTGTTTCTGCATAGCGTACACGTTCTGGCCTGGTGCCGCCCCCGTATGTCCCTGTAATCACAGCAACAAGACGATTAGTCTCAAAGTCCTCTGTGAACTGAGTCATGACTATATTTTCTTGTTCTTTTTTGATTAATTATATGTGTCAATTGAACATAAATCTATCCACTGTCTGACCTGTTTTAACACAGCCGACGATGATTGTCATTCCATCTTTCACATAGACACATGCATTGCTATCAATGAGTGGTTGTCAAAGACAAGTGGTCCCTATGCAAAGGTGAATAATATAGATACATATGTGCACATTATACCATTATCTTTATTTTCCTCATATCTGTGTCATTCTAGTTCTACTTATAATTGTAACAAAAATTCTTTTCCTATAATTGTCAGTATTTGTACATGGGTACATACCATTGTAAATCACTGAGATCTAGTGAGAACAGTGTGATTCATACATGAACATTAAATGTGTCGCCATTTCTGCGACTATAGGATTGTTGGCTGGAGCCTCTGATTGGAGAAACGCGGGGTCAAATTAGGACCAAAATATAAACAAACTTTACTTTGCCCACTTCAAGCTGAATTTCTAAAAGTTCAAGGAAGTGTCAGTGACAGCACATTATAAAACAGATGAAAAGTTATAGAAAACAGGTTAGGATGCACATAACAATAATTTTGACCATAGTGACTGTTATCGCAGAAATGGCCACATATCAGTATCTTTATTTTCCTAAAATGGTGTCAGGCTACCGGAGGTATGTGAGCAGGGTTCATTCTCCCTTGCAGCAGGGTGTTGAGGGCTGACTTGGTGGGACCTCCGGGCATGGAGAATCGCTGCTGTCGCCCTGGGGCCATGGGAGGCGTGTAGCCGTACCTGGGCTGCTGGGCTGCGTACCAGGTGGGGTGAGGGCCGGGTGGGGGGTACATGGGCTCCTGGTATTGCTGGTATGGCCTCAGCTGCCCTGGTTGCTGATCAAACATAGACAATCAGCTGTCTTGTCTTTTTAATTTCTGGTGTGTGTGTTGTGTTGTGTTGTGTTGTGTTGTGTTGTGTTGTGTTGTGGTGTGGTGTGGTGTGGTGTGGTGTGGTGTGGTGTGTGCAAGTGTGTGAAGTGCTGTGAGTTAGGAAAATATCTTTCAGAGACACTTTCAAACAAAAGGATGCAAGTGATAATTGTCAATGTCATTAAAGGCACAGTACGCCTCCCGTAAACCATCACAGATACTGTCAGGCTTTTACACACAGTACAAACACCCTTCTATTTGAACGCTCACCAAACGGGAACATCCTAGGTGCCCTACGTAAAGAGCGAGCAATTTTCAAAGAATTTATTTTTGCGTGAGCCATTGTGAACCCGTGTGATCCAGTTTCCCTTTTCACAATGCAGTCGTCAGTTTGTAATTTGAATGCGGCTCGCTGTGAGCTTATCTGCAATAGCACGTTATTATGTACCTCTGACTTTTCACGAAACAAACGAATGTGGTTCATAAGAACTCTAGCGATGGCTTTTGACTGCCTATAAACCGCCGTCTGCTACAAAAACCACGACCTTGCGTTACCCTGCTTCCGGGCTTTTCTTTTTTCAAACTTTCAAAACTTCGAATTGTACTGATCTTGTCTTGATAAAAAAATAATTCTTTTATGATTTAAGAATGTTTGTGTAACAAGCTGTCAATTTATTATTAAGATTTTAAAAATTATGTCTAGCGCCAAAACGCACCACGGTCCGATTCATTCTGATAATCATCGCTCCACGGCTATCGCCAGTTGAAGAGAAGTAACTCATTTTTGACCTGAGTTCAGGATGGGTCCGATTGAGATGAAGACAATCCGAAAAATAAATTCTTTGAAAATTGCTCGCTCTTTACGTAGGGCACCTAGGATGTTCCTGTTCGGTGATCGTTCAAATGGAAGGGTGTTTGTACTGTGTGTAAAAGCCTGACAGTATCTGTGATGGTTTACGGGAGGCTTACTGTGCCTTTAAGATATCAGCATCAACAAAAATTAAACAAAGCTAATCACACAATAATGATTACTATTTCACCACACACTACAAAACTTACAAAATCCAGCAGTAAAATACTTATTCACACTAATTTGTCCACACTTTAGAGGCATGCAACCACAGGAATTCATTATATATGTTTAGTTCTCTTACCTGCACGTAGGCTGTTCCCCCTTGTTGTTTGTTGCGAGAGCGACGATTTTTGTTCTTGCTGCTTTTCTTATTGTTGTCTTGCTGCGTCTGGGTGTCCACTATCTCCTTCGGTTTTTCCTCCTTATACACACAGATAAAGTGTTGCAGTTGTGTAAAGAGGCCTTATTTGAACACATCTTTCTTTTTTGACTACTGTGATGTTAGACACACACACACAAAAAAGTCTGTTTACGGTAACATAGGCAACAAAAAAAAGGGTCGGTAGGTCGGGATATTTCTTTTTTTAACAAGAAGAGCAAACGCTCGATCGAGTCACTTTCGCAGTTCTGAATATTATATGAGGCATCAGATGGACAGGAAGAAATTGCTATTCACAACACAATGAGTCACGTTCACATAAAATTTGAGCCCGGTCACTTTTATAGTTTCCGAGAAAAGCCCAACGTTAAGTTGTGTGTTGCCGAACAGAAAAGGCTAGTTATCTCCCTTGTTTTTCTGATAACGTTCGTAAAAGGCTACAGATGTAAATACTTTGATGTAAAGAATAATCCTACAAAGTTTCAATCACATCCGATGAACTTTGTCAAAGATATAAAATGTCTAATTTTTCCTTTGACGCTGACCTGTGACCTTGAAAAAGGTCAAAGGTCAACGAAACCATCGTTAAAGTGTAGAGGTCATTGGAGGTCACGACTAAACAAAATATGAGCCCGATCGCTTTGATAGTTTCCGAGAAAAGTCCAACGTTAAGGTGGTGTCTACGGACGGCCGGCCGGACGGCCGGCCGGACAGACTAACACTGACCGATTACATAGAGTCACTTTTTCTCAAGTGACTCAAAAACAAGTTATTTTGCCAAAAAACAAAGACTATTTTTATTTTTTTTATTTTTTTTTATCTATTTATTTATTTTTTTCCCCCAAATGCCAAAAAAAAGACTAGGGTCGTGCGAAAAAATAGGGTCGGTCGGGATACCGTAAACAGACTTTTTGTGGTTTTTTGCCTTATCTAATAAATATGGGAAGCAAGCACTCTAAATATAGAAAACAACAGTGACCGAGTTAGTGGTACAGTGGAACCCCCCTTTAAGACCTCCAAAATCTGAGACAATCCGGTCTTTAAAAAGAGGGAGGGGGGGAGGGCTTAAATTGGGGGGTCTAAAAAGGGGGCTCCACCATACTGTGACGTTATCTCATAACAATAGGAAGTAAGCACTATAAATATAGACAACAACAATTACTGAGTTAGTTGTATTTGGGACAATCCGGTCTTTAAAAGGAGGGAGTCTTAAAATGGGTTAAATTTACACAGGTTATAAACAAAAAGTGTGAGAAAACAGGGTCTTACAGAGGGAGTTTTAAATTTGGGGGTCTTCAAAGGGGTGTTTGACTGTATAGACAACAACTGAGGTATTCATATATGTTATTGTCCTTTGGGAACTCTCTCAATGAAATAAGGGCTGCTTCTCCTAGGGATAGCATGCAGGGACAGAATCGAGCAACTCAATCCTTTTTTTCCCCTCCTGCATGCGAGTATTTGTGTTTTCCAACCCTGGGACTTTCGCTATGAGCTTGGTATCTTTATTATGAGCTTGGTATCTTTATTATGAGCTTGGTATCTTTATTATGAGCTTGGTATCTTTATGATGAGCTTGGTATCTTTATGATGAGCTTGGTATCTTTATGATGAGCTTGGTATCTTTATGATGAGCTTGGTATCTTTATGATGAGCTTGGTATCTTTATTATGAGCTTGGTATCTTTATTATGAGCTATGAGCTTGGTATCTTTATTATGAGCTTGGTATCTTTATGATGAGCTTGGTATCTTTATGATGAGCTTGGTATCTTTATTATGAGCATGCATGGACAAGGGGTGTTCAGACACAGGAGAGTCCGCACAAAGTTGATTCTGAGTAATAAACTCCTCGCCTAACATGGGGGTCAAACAAATACCGATAGCGACAAACTGGTTTCAATCCAGCGCCCCATACAGACTGCTCAGAGCAAAAGTTACGGGGAACCAGTCTCCTGGCAACTGAATGGACTAGCAGCATTAGCATAACAAAATGACATAATGCGCTCGATCTCTCTTTCTCCCTCTCCCTCACTCTCTCTCTCTCACGCACACACACTGTATCTTCCACACTCCAAGCCCCTGCCTCCCCCCTCACAAATCAAACAAGTCGCGTGGAGTCAAAACTTGACTAAATGTAAAAAAAACATACCACTTTTTCTGGCGGTGGCTCCAGCTCCTCTGGCGGCAAGGGAGGGGGCTCCATGTAGTGCGAGTCAGGTTGCCGCAAGGAGTGGGTGTGGAACATGAGAAGTCGGTGCTGATCTTCGTGCGTCAGCGTCTTCTTCTCCAGACGGATGGCGCCAAAGTACGACCACGAGATGGGAGCCGGGTTCTTGTGCCCCTCGATCACCTCCCACGGGCTCATCTTGATCTTTTGGCCGACCTGTAGCCCCTGTGTAAAGAAAAAGGAAAGGCAAATTCCCACAAGTTTAGCCTTGTAAATAAAGAACATGGCTGTGATCTTGAATGTCTTTACCCGTCGAGTAAGATTGAAAAGAGTGCCGTAAACCTGCAGCCCTGTTGCTCTCAGACTGACACTAACTACTTCTTGTCAAGAAGGAAGAAGTTAACAGAAAGTCCGAACAAAATCATTGTGAGGACATAAAGAAGGTGTAACCCATAGGCCGGCAGCTGTCGTGAATGAACTTCCTGCTACTTGGATTTGAGAATCTGTTAATCTGCGTTCTAACCTAAGTAGAATGCTGATCAGATTCATAGCGATCCTGTGTAGCGGCAGGAAACAACAAATAATGGGACGAAAAATTGTCAAAAAATATTGTTTCCTGATAAAAAGAGAGACGGTAGGAGAAACTGGAAACCAGAACCGGTAAATCGACCAAAACATCAATACATTTCTTGGAGGTCGGTTCTAAAACAGAAACAACAGCCTGGCCGGTTTGTTTAGATTTCCTAGGTGTTTTCTTAGACGGAGAGGACTCAACAGCCACCTGTTTGGGAGTATGCCTCTTCCTGGCACTATCAGCCATGACAAAAAAGACTGATAAAAAAAAATTTCAGACAAATTTTACAAGTCCAAATTGTGGCCAAAATGTCGCCAAAATCATGAAAAAACAAGGTAAGATCTCACCCCAACATAGAAGCGAAGTCAAGACGAAGAGTAGAAGAGGAATGTAACAAAGTCAAAAGACTCAGTGACAACGGCTGTAAAACAGCCAGAGCGTACAAAACAGCGACCAACTTGACTGAGCGCTGAGGTAGGAATCTTTCTTTCTTTCTGTGTTTAACGTCGTTTTCAACCGTTGAGGTAGGAATGAATACATGGCGGCGCATGCGCGCGCATACGGAAGGCAACCTCGATCTCGGTCTGGCCTTGACCCCTTGACGGTCTATGGTCACTCTTTTTTAGAGTTGTCTTCCCTTGTTACCAAGGGGACGTGTACAGCGTTACCAGCACTGAACTAGGGTTAATTGCTTTATGTGAGTTGGGTAAGATATGTAATTTAATGCAAAACTGACAATCACAGAAAAAGGATGAAAGAAACCAAATGTAAATAAAAAAACACCCACCAGTTTCTTGGCGATGGAATCGAACCCGGTGATTCTGTTGCCTCTGGTGTCGACGAGAGTACCGTAGGGCTCCACACTGATCACCTCGTAGAACCGCTTTGGTACCGGCAACAACTGCCGCAGACGATCTGTCGCATCGGTGTGTTTGTCCCCAAGCTCTTTCTGCACACAGAAAATGGTATAGGGGTTAATATATTATGTGACTGCAGTGTATCTGGTTTTCTCATTTCAAAAGACAGAATGACAACAGTAATCGCATCTGTGTGTTTGTCCCCAAGCTCTTTCTGCACACAGAATTCACACAGAAAATAGTATTGGGGATAATATATCATGTGGCAGCTCTTGGGCAGTGCATCTAGTTTTCTCATTTAACAAGAACAATAGTAACTGAAATTTATGCAGAACCAGTCTCCTGGCACCCGGGAGAGAAAAAAACTCAGTTGAGCAAGTGACTTTCATGATTCTTGGAAAATGAGAAGCCTTAAAATGGACAGTCTTAAAATAGAGAGTACAATGTATACCACACAATATTTTTTGACAAAGTCCGTAAGTACATTGAGCTTCTTGACGAGATTGTGGTAGGCTTTACACTACCAGGAGCAAGTCTTGGAAAATGAGGTCTTACAGAAGAGGAGGCCAAAAAAAGGGAGGGTCTTAGAACAGAGTTCACTCTATGAGATTTTGTATGCAGATAGTACCTTCAGTTTCTTGATGAGATTGTGGTAGGCTTTCTTGTTGTCCTCCAGTTTCTCTTGTCCATCGCTGATGAGCGTCCCATGAACCAGCACTGAGAGCATGTCTATCACGGTGTAGAACAGCTCACTGCAAACACACCGACAACATTATTCACAAAGTGACAAGTACACCAGCATACACAGCATGTCTATCACTATGTAGAACAGCTCACTGCAAACACACCGACAACATTATTCACAAAGCGACAAGTACACCAGCACACACCTAGCCAATGGAACACACTACCTCTCCCCCTCCGTCAACAACAGTCCCTCGAATCATTCAAATCTGCACTCAAGATATTCCTTTTTTCCAAATAATCCATGCATTCTACACTGCCCACCCCATCCCACCCTGAATAACTGTACATATTTTAATGGTTGATGGTGTGTGTGTGTTAGTGACTTTAAGTCTCCGTGTGTGTGAATGAGTGTATGTGCGCCTTGAGTCGCCTGTTGGCGAGATATGTGCGCGTTATAAATATTCGTATTATTATTATTATTATTATTATACACAGCATGTCTATCACTATGTAGAACAGCTCACTGCAAACACACCGACAACATTATTCACAAAGCGACAAGTACACCAGCAAACACAGCATGTCTATCACAATGTAGAACAGCTCACTGCAAGCACACCAATAACATTATTCACAAAGCGACAAGTACACCAGCACGATGCTATCTATCTCATTGTTATTTATACTTCACTATCCCAAGCTGGGATTCAGGGAGGTTGGATGGGTGGGTGAGGGGGGGGGGGGGGTGGGGTGGGATGGTTATGATGCTAAGTTGTACCTGTTGGTTTGACAGTCCACAACCTCATGACTGATGAGTTGCAGGAGTAACATGGCCCAGTCACTGGTGGTGGGTGAGGGGGGGGGGGGGGTGGGATGGTTATGATGCTAAGTTGTACCTGTTGGTTTGACAGTCCACAACCTCATGACTGATGAGCTGCAGGAGTAGCATGGCCCAGTCACTGGTGGTGGCGTTCGATCTCTGTATCGTGTCAAACATCGCTCCAACCTGTAACATGTCATCTTCATTATCCACGTTATTAACAGCAAACAGCAGCAGTTTACAGTGAAAACGTTTTAAACCCATCTGCACTGTATGATGCCCAAAGGCATCACCGGATCCCTACGGCATCCCCCGATGCTGGCATCATAGGTTGTTGCCCTCTTTGAAAACAGTAAGACTCCCCTTTTTTAAGACCCTGCTTTCCCAGATTGTGTGTTCATTACTTCTGTACATTTACCTCCGTTTCAAGACCCCTCCCTCCTCCGAAAACGGCGTATGGCTGCCGAAATGGCGGGGTAAAAAACGGTCATACACGTAAAATTCCACTCGTGCAAAAAACACGAGTGTACGTGGGAGTTTCAGCCCACGAACGCAGAAGAAGAAGAAGACCCCTCCTTCTTAAGCCCTAATGTTCTTTGATTTTTTTACGTTTTAAAAGGTAGGTGGGGGGGGGGGGGGGGGGGGGTCTATTGTATCAAGATTGTCAACATAAAAGTTTCATATCATGTTCATCCAATTCAATTCAATTCTTTATCATCCATACCAGTGATATTCAGTAAAATCAATTTAATCAAAAACAAATCAATATTCAGCCATGATCAATCAAATGCGAAGACGTCACTTTTATTGGCTCACACTCACTGGTTCAGAATACATTCATACAAAGAAAACAGGAAAAATAATGTGTTCATCTTCAATCCCAAAGCCTGCCTTGACATAATCTACAAATATTGATAGCAGTAGCAGTTTCAAAAAGAAAAGTTCAACGCAACTCACCAGCGACAAACGCAGCCTCAAGGCTTCATGCAGATGCATACGGATCTTACTTTCATCCGGTGTTTTCTCCTGTAAAGACACAATGTTTTGGGTTGCTTTGGTTAAACTGAGAGAAAAATAATATTTCTGGCTCAATCAGTCCTAAAAGCAATGTAAAAATCTACATCTCTACATATAATGTACAAAAAAACAATTGTTTCCACACAGACTTTTCCTTTCCACACACACGTGAACCCACACCTAGAAACACATACGGACGTCGTCATGGAATTTTGGCGAAACTCATTTTAGACAGCTTTTGAGAAGATACCCAAAACTGATTATTTTTATTATGAAATAGTGTTTATATTTGTATCTGGTATGAATAAAAAGATAAATGAAAGCTAAATCTTGTTTTGTCAATCGTATTGGAGAAGGATTTACACATCAAAATCGTCAAGAAGAATTGAGTTTACACCAAAATTCCATGACGACATCGATACATTGCCTTATAAATGCTTGACACATGCACAGTGACACGTTCAGAAATATTCACACGCACACATACTCACATAAACTTACTCGCACACAAATCAAAATCCTCCCCTCTGATCCACCCCCCCCCCCCAATCACACACAAAAAACCCACTCACTAGAACTTCCTTGGTGTTCTTAATAAACTTTTGCAGCTGTGCCAAAAGGGAATTAAAAGCCCTCCCTCTGTTCGTCCTGGCATCCTCCCCTCCCACCACCCCTCCAAATCCCCCTCTCCCCTGCATAACCACCCCCCCCCACACACACACACACACACGCACACACACACAAAATGGTCACTCACCAGAATTTCCTTGGTGTTGTTGATGAACTTTTCCAGCTGTGACATAAGGGAGTTAAGCAGGCCCTCCCTCTGTTCGTCCTGGCCCTTGAGGCAGGTTTGAACCAGCGACAGGAACGGTTGGTGACCCAGCAACGTCTGGCTGTAACACACACAGGTTGCACAGTCATTAAAAAAATGACAACGATGACTTGTAAGTGTTGCTGATAACACGGAGAGCTTTCAACAGCAATTTGTTTTTGTATTGTGCTTGAAAATAAATATGAAAATACGTAAAACTCTGATTACACCTGTTAACGAAAGAACTTTGACCATTCTCCATTAATGAAAGAACTGTAACCGTTCTCCTGACCTCTTGAGGTTGCGGTCTTTCTCCTGCTTGCTCTTGGCGGAGACGAACAGGTTGTTGCCGCTCTCCAAGACCTGTCCAGCCAGCTTGAGCACCTTGCCCTGGATGGCGCTGGGCAGGCGTGAGATGAGCGGCCCCACCAGCCACACCGTCTCCTGCTCAGAACTCGACCTGAATTTCAACAAAGAACATGACTCACAAATAAACAAACATGCCTCGCAAGCATCTTGCAAGCGAGTTTCATCGACAATTTTAGGATAAGTTCATTATCTGTATCGTAAGTGTTTGTCTGTCTAGACAACTGGGTCAACGTACTGTAAACATAATGTTTCATTTTGTCATACATTAAACTTTCCAATAACCTACCATTCTTCTTTTTTGAAATGTCCAGAATTTATAACACATACAGTAGAACCTGTCTATCATAACCAGCCATGGGACCAACCAAAACTCGTCGTTATAAACAGGTGGTCACTATGGAAAGGTGAATTATATGAAGAAAAACTTGACTGGGAGCTTCTACATGACTAACAAACAACGTACTTGATTTCTTCTTGAGGTGAGCTGCCCCCGGCCTGTTTGATTTCCGTCTGCTGGTGAAACAGGTCGATGGTGGCCCGTGCTATGTGGTCCAGGATGCTGTTGGTCTCCTGTAACATGTGCACAGTATTCACTGACCGACTATTTATTTTATTTTTTTATATGAAGTCTTATATCGCGCGCGTATCTCCAGACTCGGACTCAAGGCGCAGGGATCTATTTATGCCGTGTGAGATGGAATTTTTTACACAATACATCAACATTCACATCGACCAGCAGATCGCAGCCATTTCGGCGCATATCCTACTTTTCACGGCCTATTATTCCAAGTCACACGGGTATTTTGGTGGACATGTTTTATCTATGCCAATACAATTTTACCAGAAAAGACCCTTTTGTCAATCGTGGGATCTTTAACGTGCACACCCCAATGTAGTGTACACGAAGGGACCTCGGTTTTTCGTCTCATCCGAAAGACTACTCAACTCAACTCAAATTTTATTGGCTTCAATTTTCATAGAAGAATTTGTCTTGCACTTGAACCCACCACCTAGGTTAGACTATTGGGGTTAAACGTCCTCTAAGACCAGTTTGGCCTATATTGGGACAGGTATTGGTAATACGCTGAGGATATGGTGTGATACTTTGACTCGAACAAGCCCGCTGTGGCTGTCTTCTTCGACACACCAGCATTAGGTTTGTCTCGTCAAAGTATCGCGATACGATCATGATAATCAGAGGTGAGATATGATTCATGCGTATCTTTGTGTTTCCAAGCCCTGAGACTTTCGCTGTGAACTTGGGATTTTTTCATGCGCACGTGTGCACACGGGGGTGTTTGGACACCGAAGAGAGCCTGCACAAAGTTGACTCCGCAATAACTCTCTTGCCAAACCGGGAATTTGAACCCACGCTGATACTGGCTTTCTGCAAGGTTTGAGCATTTAAAATTTAGAAAACTTGCAGTGGTTACTTTGCAACGATGTTTTTAAAGTTTGAAATTGACGGAGTTACTTTCCATGCCACCAGGGGGGTAAAGGAATATAATTCTTTCTTTCTTTCATTATTTGGTGTTTAACGTCGTTTTCAACCATTCAAGAGTAACAGTAGATAACCCTTTTTTTAAGAAATAGAAAATAAAAGGCAGTATACTCACAGCCTGTGTGGTGGCTTGTTTCAGAAGCAGTTTCAGCTCAAGGTACGAGACACGCAGCGACCACTGATCCAGGTTCTGAAACACTTCCTTCATACAGTTTCTCTCCAAACTTTATTCTTTTTTTCTTTGGCAGCCATGACAACACATGCCATTCAAAATGTGCACACAAACCAGAGAACCAATGCTTTGACTTAGGATGGGAACAAAACAAAAAACAAAAATAAATAACAGACACAAACAAAATAAAACAATAAACAAACAAACACAAGTTGGTTTTATAACATAGGTGTATTTATTCTTTCATTTTACAAGTATTCTCAAAACAATGATAACAAAGAATGCTTGGCTCATGGGCTACACTCTTCTCAGTTAAAAGTTAGGAACATGCCTCTCTGTGCACCAACACACACATAAACACCACAAACAAACACACACATACCCACACACACACACACACATATACTCACACACAAACGCACACACACACATACCCACACACACAAACACACACACACATACCCACACACCCACAAACGCACACAAACACGCACACACACACACACATGTACAAGCAAACAGCACACATTCCAACCTCTCATACACACACACTGAATCAAACAACACAGGCCTTACCATGAGAACACGATTGATGAGCTGCTTGTGGTCAGTGTCATTAGCGTCCAGCGTGCCCGGCAGACCGGCAGGGTAACAGATAGTGTGCAGCAACTGCTGGGCCTGGTCAAGAAAATCAACAAATACTGTATGATAACAATGACAATAACAATACTTTATTCATCCTTCACAGGAAATTAACGTGTAGTTTGATTCCTATATACAATATTAACAACAACACCAAACGAAAACTGAAATATTATTCAGTAACAAGAAAGGCCGTGCAGTGATCAGATGAGAGTAATACAGGCTGAAAAATACTGTATTTGTTTCTTGAAGAGCATGGGATCAATGACAAAATCACAAGCTGAGAGGTAGCAATTGAGACAGCAGTTAATTCAATTCAGAAAGCAATTAGTTCATTTGACGAAGATGGGATTGGAGCAAATCGGATGCGAGACCATACAGTAGAACCCCGCTTTAAGTACCCCCATTTTCAGACTCCCTCCCTTGTTTTCTCAGACTTTCTGTTCATAACCTCGGTAAAAGTACCTCCATTTTAAGACCTGATTTTTTTTTTATACGTGGAGGTCTTAAAAGGGGGGTTCCACTGTACCATACCTGTTTGTTGCTGAGCATAGGGTCAATGAGAAGGTCACTGGTGAAAAGGTGGTCAACGTCCTTGAGGAACTTCTCCCTGACCCACTCCTGCTGACAGATCTCCTGCAGGGCGTGCTTGGCAAAGTCATTCAGACCCTTGCTCTCCATCCCACTCTTGCTGGATCTGAACCACACACGGTTTCATTGTGTAAGTCAATATGCTACATGATCATTTCTATTTTGACTTATTTAGATTTATATTATAAGTTAAATGCCTTCATATTGAGAATGTGTGAAAACTCAGAGGAAGTATGAGTAAGTTAAAGGTGTGAGTGTGCCTGTGCCTGTGTGTGTGTGTGTGTGTGTGTGTGTGTGTGTGTGTGTGTGTGTGTGTGCGTGTGTGTGTGTGTGCCGGTGTGTGTATGTGTGTGTGTGTGTGTGTGTAGTGAGTGAGTGAGTGAGTGTGTGAGTGAGTGAGTGTGTGAGTGTGTGTGGCTGTGTGTGTGTGATTGTGTGTGTGCGTGCATGTGTGTGTGCATGTGTGTGTGTGTGTGTGTGTGTGTGTGTGTGTGTGTGTGTGGCTGCGTGCATACATGCGTGATTGTGTGTATGCGTGCATGTTTGTGTGCATGTGTGCTGGTATGCATGGTCATGTGGGCATGCATGTGTGTGTGTGTGCAGGCACACATATGTAAGTGCATATGTATGAGCATGAACACTGACACGCACACACATGTGGAGATGAGAACACATATAGGTATACATTCATGCATGTGTCTCAACTCTAAATGTGTCCACTGACCCCAGTACAGCATCCATGTCCACATCCCCGTCAGCCAGGTTTTCCAGCAGGGAGCTGATGTTGCGTTCACTTTGTCGCCCCGACCCTGTCTTTTTTCCCCCGTCATTGGTCTCGTCACCTGCAGCCACAAGAACAGTCAGCTTCAGGAAAATAACCACAATATCTTAAAGCACTCGGGCCAGAAAAGGAAAACACATCCTCACACAGAGATCAACACATACAAAAGCATACAGACGTGGGCAGACACACATACACGCACATCACACACACGCACGCATGCATGCACACACGCACACACACAGGCAAACACACACACACATAGACATACACACAGATGAGAACACAAAAGACCCCCCCCCACACACACCCAACACAAACCCCCACCCCCCCCCCCCCACCTCCGACCCAGCCATCCCATGCTCCCCACCCGACCCACACACACACAGGCAAATAAAAGCACACAGACATGCACACAGATAACACAAAAGACCCCCCCCCACACACACCAAACACCCCCACTACACTCACACACCCCTCCACCCCAGACAGCCCCCCACCCCACCAATCCCCCACCCACCCCACCACACCCCACCCCACCCACCCTCCCCCACCCCTGCCTCATGGCACCCCCTCTTTACCTAGTATAAGCATAGCTTTCAGGATAGCAGACAGTGGCCCCACAGCGACGTCCCCATGCGACGCTTCCAGCAGCTGTCGGTCGCAGGCCTCTTGCACCATGGGAACTGTCTTGGTGAGGTAGGGCCCCGCGGACTGCTGGGACGTCAGCAGCGAAGGCTTGAACAGTCGCAGGAGGAGGTGGCAAGACAGTCTGGCTCCGGGTTCAGCGTCTGTATCCCCACCCGCTGTGCAAGACAATAATAATACCGAGATTATTATGTAAAATATTAAAATCTTTAAGACTTCTCGTCAGCACTGGTATCCCCAGCAACACACGAGCAAACGACAATAACAATACCGAGATTATTATGCAGGTACCGAAGTCTTTGAGACTTTGCATTTACACTGGTGGCCCCCACCGGCTGTGGAACACACAAGCTAAAGATAATACAGGGGAATTCCACTATATCGCGTTCCACTACATCGCGAATTCAACAATATCACGGTCTGATTCTTTGGACCCAAAAAACGTGACATAGTGGAAGTCTACTATAATTCAAGTACATCACGGAAGTAGTTTAGTCTTCATGACTCTGCCCCACTGGTGGATAGATGGATGGAGGAAAACCACAGACGAAACTTGTTTGTGTGCAGACAGCTTGACAGCATACTGAAACACCGCCCAACTTCAGGATCTGCATCTACAATGGAACCCCTCTTTAAAAAAAAATCTGATTCAAGACTCCCTCCTTTTTATGACCCTGTTTGTGTAAGACTTTCTGTTCATGGCCTCTGTACATTAGACTTTCTGTTCATGGCCTCTGTACATTCGTTTATTTTAAAACTTCTTCCCTTTTTGAGACCGGACTTTCTAACATTTTTGGAGGTCTTAAAAGGGGGTTCCACTGTATCCCTGTCAATAATGAAAAAGGGAATAGAGAAGCACAGGACCACACAGGATCACTGACCACACGTGTGATCGGTCATCCATCCCCCAGCAAAACTACACTGCTTACTGTTGCCCAACACCTTAGTTCAAACCAAACCTGCCAATACTTCTTCTTCTCTTCTTCTTCTTCGTTCACGGGCTTAGACTCCCATGTTCACTCATGTTTTCAGCACGAGTGGATTTTTAAATGTATGACCGTTTTTACCCCGCCATTCAGGCTATTTCGGGGGAGGCATGCTGGGTATTTTTGTGTTTCTATAACCCACCGAACTCTGACATGGATTACAGGATCTTTTCCGTGCGCACTTGGTCTTGTGCTTGCGTGTACACATAAAGGGGGTTAAGTCACTAGCAGGTCTGCACATCAGTTGACCTGGGAGATTGGAAAAATCTCCACTCTTAACCCACCAGGCGGCAGCGACCGGTATTTGAACTCACGACCTCCCGATTAGGAGGCCGACGTCTTACCACCATGCCACTGCGCCCGTCGCCTGCCAATACAATACCACCAGTCACAGCAATGTGCTCAGTGATACATCAGTGTTATAACCATGGTGACAACAAAGAGACATTATTATTAACACATAGCTGCCAACCTATGCGAAGCTTCAAGTGTAGCAATTTAAAATGTTAAGTGTAGCAAATGGTGAATAAGCTTAGCAGTGTCTTAAATTCAACTGCACATCCATGTTAATGCTACTTTATTTGGTGTTTAACGTCATTTTCAACCACGAAGGTTATATCGCGACGGATGTTAAAGCTAGCTCAAACAAGAAAATATATACAGGGTGTCTCAAAAAAAAGTACCCGATTTTCTGTCAATACTACAGACAAGTCAGTAACTTTATTGAAATCATTTTTGTGTGATATTGTAGTCAGTTCATAGAAGTTTTGTCCCCAGTTCACAGCTTTCAGTTGAGATCGTCTGTTTTTTCACACCATGTGATCAATGTAGCCACCCCCTTTTCCAATGACAAGACTGCATCCTCATTGCCATATTGTTCATTACATTAGGGAATGTTTCCTGTGGGATGTTCTGGATTTCTCTGAGAATGTTTGCCCTCAGTTGTTGTAGGTTTTTTGGTCTGGGGTACATATTAGCGAATTAGCTTACATATTAGTTTTTCCATTTCTCGGTACTGATGTTTCAATGTCTTTTGGGGTACTTTTTTTTGAGACACCCTATTATTGTAATTACTGTGTTAATATCAGGAAACAACAGCAGGAACATATGCCCTTTTGAGAGCGTCTGCAGGGCCACTTCTCAGTGTAGACAACATTTTCTTCTGACCCATATTCTTACTGCCGACAAAGAGTGAGAAGCAGAAATGAGTACCAGGACTCACAACTAAGAGAGACACTGTTGCCTGCTTGTTAGAATGTTACTGTTTGCTTGCGTGTAGGGATCTTTTGCTTGGCGTGACAGTAATTTCTGTCGAAATTATGTTTGCTTGCGCGTGACAGTAATTTCTGTCGAAATTATGTTTGCTTGCGCGTAGGGATTTTTTGCTTGGCGTGACAGTAATTTCTGTTGAAATTAGCGTAACAGTTGGCAGCTCTGTTAACAGCACAAAACAAGTAAGAGATGCTTAAATCAAACAACTCTCTCAAGGCTTGCTTTTAGCGACCCATGTATCTCATTTTGCTACTGGCTTGCAGCGTCATTGGCTCATCTCAGCTGAAAACAATTTTTTTTCAAATTTCTCTTGCAATACGCACAGTGAAACATCCCTGCAGTGGGTCCTTCTTCACTTAGCAGATTAAGAAATATGAAATACACTCTAAATCACTGCTTTCAAAGATCTAAGAAACAAGGGGAAGCACTCAAAATAAAGACAACAACGGTAAGTGAGATTGACGCGGAACCAGTCTCCTGGCACCTGAGAGAATAACAAGCATTGAAGTGAAATGAAGCCTAAAACAAAGCACCACCAAAGCATCCACTGGTATTCTTTCTCAGATTACTGTACTTTCGGGACTATAAGGCTATAGTATAAGGCTATAGTATAAGGCTATAGTATAAGGCTATAGTATAAGGCTATAGTATAAGGCTATAGTATAAGGCTTTTGTATAAGGCTATAGTATAAGGCTATAGTATAAGGCTATAGTATAAGGCTATAGTATAAGGCTATAGTATAAGGCTATAGTATA
This sequence comes from Littorina saxatilis, assembly GCF_037325665.1. Classification (NCBI taxonomy): domain Eukaryota; kingdom Metazoa; phylum Mollusca; class Gastropoda; order Littorinimorpha; family Littorinidae; genus Littorina; species Littorina saxatilis. The sequence continues at coordinate 35,868,242 of NC_090257.1, forward strand.
AGGCTATAGTATAAGGCTATAGTATAAGGCGCAACTTTTTCCCTCAACTTGAACCCCTGCGCCCCATTGACCGGTATTGCCTTGTGTAAGGCAAAAGTCAAGTACACATGTACCCACATCCCTTTACAAGATAACAGTCTCCCTCTCTTGTGATATGCATGTTTCTGCTACTTTCACCCTGGCAGAGTTTCCTCTCAAACATCAAAGGAGTCGGTCTCATTGGTAAAACTCGATCACTGACCCCGGGTAAGGTCAGTCAGTGTCTGTAAACTGGGGCAGGCAGCTGGTCTCAAGTATGGGTCATTGACCTGAGGTCACCAGGCCAACCAGCTACTACAATGCACCTGCCTTTGATCTCACCGCACATCCGAAGCAAAATTATTTCGACTTTGTATTCTTCCTTTGATGTGCACCTAATGCACAGGTAGCGCCTATTGTGTGGATTTTCACCTTAAGAGTGAGGCTTCGTTATAAAGGGAAACGAAGGGCCTCATAGTCCCTAAAGTACAGTAAACCTTTGCTGTAATGAGTTCAAAGAAGAAGAAAAAAGAAATAAAACTGTGCAAAGTACATGCTTTTAAAAACAAAACATTTAGTATCAGTATTATTGCCGGCAACTGGGCACACGTTTAGAGCAGAGTTGACTGTATCTGAAGTGATCATACTTACACTCTTTGGTTTCTTCATCGCTGTCCATCTCATCATTCGCTGTGTTAACATGATTATATAAGCCATGATGTATGCACAAACAAAGCAATTACATTTAATAATACAAAAATGAGGAAAATAAAAACAGAAGAAATGAAAATGAACAGAGAGAACTCAAATAACCCATGATATTATCACTCAATGATGAAGATTAATGTTACATCATGTCCCTCAATGTCAAAGTTAGCAAAATTAGTAAGATGTCTAATGAATCGGTCAATGCAGCCTTTGAAGCAATGTACAATAAACCTCTATCCGTTTTCTTTCCCTTTAATTACAAAGCCACTAATAGCCATCTTCTAAGCAGTTATTCCAATTTTTTTTTAAAGCTGCAGATTCAAGAGAGTTTGGTAATAATGATGAACTGATTGTGTAAAACAAGGGATAATAAAATAATTTTAAAATAGTAAAACTGAATACAAAAACAACAGCACCAAAAAATAATTAATCATGGTAACAACATTAGAGTCACTATCACCTACAATCATGTTTTCATGCTGTTACTGTTAGCAAAGAACAATCTAGCTAAGCAGGAAAGACGACAATGTGTACGAAAAAAATTGTAACACCAACTAAATCTCTGTGATGTTGATCATATTGATGACTTACAACTCGCACGACTAACAAATATCCAATATCTGACACTGACTGCTACATCGCGAAGCTTTCACAGAAAATCAAATGAATGAGCTGAACAAAGCAGCATGATTGAATACAGCTGTAGTATTAGATCCCTACCAGCTTTAAAAAAAACAACAAATAATTCAAATCTGTTACCAGCACATTTGCTGCAGCTATTAATCAGCCAAGCACTGTTTTGTCAAAAATCAGAAGAATCATTTTTATTTTCAAAATATTGCTACCATCTACCTTTACTTTTCTCCATTTGTGAATTCGTTGTGCTGTCTATCACTTATATTTTTTGTCAAAGCAAACTGCTTGTGCATTACATCTGGCATATGTTTGTGTGTGTGTGTGTGCCATTGATGTGTGTGTTTGTGGAATTAGATGTGTGTAGGGAGTGTTGTAGTATGACTGTTGCATGTTTTGAATCTGTAATTCATGTGATTGGAGGTGTGTGAGCATTTAAGTTGAGATTTTTATGTAATGAATTGTAATCTTTATTGTGTACAAGCCCAAAGATACATTTCTGTATGTACTTCTTTCAGATAAAAATTGAACTGAATTGTATCGATCGAGATCATGAAAGCATGCCCCTACAGAACAGTTTTGAAAAATGCAATCTGTTGCAATCTGGGGATCTCACGAACGATCACTGGAGCTGTGAAAATGATGGAGAGTCGCCATTTGGTGGAAAACTCAAATGCCAGGTTACATGTACAGTGTACTCACTAAACTCAAATCACTTCATACATCGTTGATTTATCGTTGATTTATCGTTGAAGCTTAGCTAAGCTCCTTAACTGCTGTCTTTACTTTCACAGAATTAAAGCGACAGTGTGGGGAAACTTTCATGCACACAAGCAGTGAAAAACAACAGAATTCTGCTGGAACAATGAAAAGTTGTCATGAACTGGGGCGAAAAAAAAACAAATCAACAACAATAAACACAACAGTAACATAGGTGTTCCAAAAACGGGATATGGTATTAATGAACAAGACTGAACTAGAGCAACAAGGAAATTGCAGTGACAAACAGGAAGAGAAAGAAAGATAACCACAAAAAATATTACGTTTAACCTAGTATTTAATGGGCTAACATCTACATTTCTGTCACCTTCTTTCGTGACTACTGTGTGTTCTTCTCTTTTCCCCATCAACTTTTTGTGTGTGATCTGCAGGTGTACCCATCACTAGAACATCCTCTTGACCACCTAAACCTTCCTCCAAACCCGAATAAAAAATACCCCCCCCCCCACCCCCCCATAGAATATTTAAATTCTGTTGATTTCCTTTCAATTTCTATGGAAGTCTTTGCTCCACAATGAGCAAACAGGATTTAAGTTTAACCTTTGTTACTTAACAGTTTTTCACAGACAATACCAGACTTAACCAAGGGTTAATGAACAGAAGCATGCCATGAGGAGGAAACGAAACAGAAAGCTGGATCAATGTTAGCATATGACGAGCATGAACAGTATTTTTGTCACATCAGTTACACCTCGCTCTTGTCAAGGTGTTTCTTAATTCACACTCAGCTTGAAGCTTGCATATTACAGAGCAGAAAGCATTTAGCTGCAAGGTTGTTGTTTGGTGACGAAAAACTGCTGAAACTTCTTGTAAATTGCCAAACTCTTTGCCGTCATTCTAGCAGATTTGCCAATCTTTTTCCAAAGGAGGGAGGGGGTTGAGGGGGGGGGGGGGGTGTGGGGGGGGGGGGGGTGTGGGGGGGGAGGGGGGTTGGGAGGGGGGAGCTAATGCCAAGGACTGCCTTAACCTTCAGAAAATGGTAAAACTTTTGGCAAACTCGCCAAAGAAAATAAATAAAACATCCCTGAGCTGTAATCGAAAATTTCAAAACTAAATTTTCATTTAATTAATATACTTACTCAACTCACATAAATGGCATTAACTTCAGTTCATTGCTAAGATATTGAAGTAGTACTCGACCCTGGTAAGGGGGGAAGTAACTCCCTAAGAAAAACAATCCGTAGTCAAGGACGGGAGTCACCTCCCCTACCGGTAACCCGCACATGCGCGGTCCTGCTACCGGCCGTCATTCCCCCACGAAAACACACACCTGTAACACATATAATGTTAGCGGGGATGGATGGGAGGGTATAAACGATGTGAGTTGAGTAAGTATATTAATTAAATGAAAATTTAGTTTTGAAATTTTCGATTCAATCACATATTCTTACCTCAACTCACATAAATGGCAGATTGCACATAAAGGCGGTGGGATACTCACATTAAACTCTTGGAAGTATCTGGCCTGCGGCAACCATAGCTGGGAGGCAGTTGGTACCGTCCGGGTGAGTGCTGGCAATGTCCCGGAGGTAGTAGCTGAGGAAGACATCTTGAGACGTCCAGTATGCAGCTTTGAGGACGTCTGACATCCTACCAGACTTGAGGACAGCTAAGGAAGTTGCCCACGCTCGAGCCTCGTGAGTCCGAGGTGATCGAAGAGGAAGGACTGACTGCCCCCCCCCTTGTGTCTGCCACCACTGATAGGCATGCCTTATAAGTGTGGAAGACCATCTGGTAAGCGTGGTTTTTGCAATGTCTTTATTTCGGGCTGTATTAATCGAAATAAACAACAACTTCTGAGCTGATGCTCGAATCGGAGCGGTACGCAACAAGTAAGCCTTAAGCGCACGTACCGGACAGTTAGAAAGATCCGGATCGCCGGGGGCTAAAATGTCCCGAAGAGGCCGAATGGAAATGATCGGTGAAAGTTGGTCAGGTTTTTGATTTTTGGCGAGAAAATCGGGACGGAAACGCAGTGAAACCGAGCCGTCTCTTTCAAAAGTGATATCACGGTCTAAACCTGAGAGGCCGTGGATCTCGCTGCCCCTTCGCGCGGAAGCGAGCAGTATGAGCATGAGAGTTTTGCGCGTAAGGTCAGAAAGACTAGCGTCTTGTAAAGGTTCGAAAGCACTAGAACGGAGAAATTCGAGTACTAGCAGAACGTCCCAAGCCGGAACAGAAGTTCTCTCCGTTGCAGAACTGAGGGCCGCGCCCTTTAGCACACTCGCGATGACTCCCCCGAGGGAGATGGAGCGACCAAGCTGCTTAAGAGTAACCGAGATGGCTGAGCGGCGAACGCGCAAAGTGGACGCGGCGCGTCCCTGAGCGGAGAGCCATGCCAAGTGGTTTGCGACCTGCATTGACCGCGGGGCGACCGGGACAACATTGTTAGCTGCACACCATCGAGTCCAAGCTAGCCAGTGCGATGAATAAACAGAGGAGGTGGAACGCCTGTGAGCCTTCTGGACTAAGTCCAAAGTAAGATCTGAGGCGCCTGAGCGCTTCAGTGATCGCCGAACAGTCGCCAGGCGTGAAGATCCAGGAACTCGGGGCGATCGTGAAGAATGCCCGTCCTGGGCTGTAGAAGCTCCCCTCGCCGGAGGCTGAGCGGAATTGGCGGGCCGCTGGCGAGCCGCAGGAGGTCCGGGAACCAATGCTGACTGGGCCAGCGCGGTGCCACGAGAAGAAGACGAGGCCGTTCTAAGTCGGCTTTTCGCAGGACCCTTCCGATGAGTGGAGTGGGAGGAAAGGCGTAAGCCACTAGCCCTGTCCAGCTGATCGTCATCGCGTCGATCTTCCACGCTTCCGGGTCCGGAAACGGGGAGACAAAGATCGGAAGGCGACGCGAAAACCTCGTGGCAAAGAGGTCGACCATCGGTCGCTCTACCTGCGCCCAAAGGCGGAGGAGCGCCTGATGTGCGATGGTCCACTCTGTGTGGAGGATCTGAGAGGACCGGCTGAGGGCGTCGGCCAGGACGTTCAGGCAGCCGGGCAGGTAGCGAGCCGAGACCAGAATCTGATGGCGAGCGCACCAAGAAAGGATCTCGCATGCTCGGCTGGACAACAGTTGAGATCGGGAACCGCCCTGTTTGTTGAGGTAGGCAGCAACTGTCGTGTTGTCGGTATGAATCAACACATGGGTGCCCTGAAGGGCGGAGAGAAAATGCTGAAGCCCCAGAAAGACTGCCTCGAGCTCGAGGCGATTGATGTGCCAAAGCCGCTGCTCTTGTGACCACCGACCGGACGTCGTGTGTGTGTCCACGTGAGCCCCCCAACCCTTCTGAGACGCGTCCGAAAAGAGATGCGTGGAGGGAGGAGGAAGCGCTATGGGCACTCCCTGCAGAAGCCAAGGGGTGTTCATCCACTGAAGCGTGGTCTGCTGAAACCAGACCCCGAGCGGGACTGAAACGTCCCAGCCTTGTGAAGTCGGATTCCAGACTGAACTGAGCGCCGCCTGAAACGGGCGCTTGTGGGATCTGCCTAGCGGAATAAGGGACGACATGGACTCCATCTGGCCCTGTACAGACGCAAGCGTCCGGGCTGGAGCTGACTGAAGCCCTAACAGGGAAGACAGAAGGGCCTGCAGTTTGTCCACCCGGCGTTGAGTGGGACGGACTGTCCACTCCCGTGAATCGAACGCCATGCCAAGGTAAGTAAAGGTCTGCGACGGAGTCAGCTCGGACTTGGTGTGGTTGACTCGGAAGCCGAGATCCTGAGCCTGGGCAAGGACAAACTGGGTATGCTGAAGGCAGAGCGCTTCCTGCTGATGAAGGATCAGCCAGTCGTCCAAGTATGCCCTGAGCCGAACCCCGTGCTGCCGAACGAGGGCACAAAGTTGGCGCACCACCATGGTGAATACCCAGGGAGCAAGTGACAGCCCGAAGGGAAGGGCTCGAAACTGGAAGATTCGGTCCCCCCACAGAAAACGCAACCACTTCCGGTCCGCCTCGTGCATGAGGATGTGGAAGTAGGCGTCCGTCAGGTCGACGGACGTCACCCAGTCGCCCGGGCGAAGCGCCTCCCTGACGGTCGCCGGCGTTTCCACGGTGAACCGAATTTTGCGCAAAAAGCGGTTCAGTGGAGAGAGGTCTAAGACTGGCCGCCACCCCCCGGAAGCCTTGGGAACAACGAAGATTCTTCCGTAAAAACCCAAGGAGGAGTGGTCGAGAACCTCCTCTATAGCCTGCTTCTGCAGCAAGAGAAGGATTTCCGCCTGAATTGCCTCCCGAGCGTCGAGGCTGGCCGGGAACCGGAAATTGGCCGGCGCTCTGGACAAAGGGGCCTTGTCTTCCTGCCAAGGAAGGCGGAACCCCGATCGAATCACCCCCATGATCCATAGGCTGCTTGTCCGAGACAGCCACACTGGAAGGGCCCGGGAGAGGCCGCCTGCTACCGAAAGGGTAGAGGCTGGGGGGGTGACTGGATCGGGGGGGTCTCATTGGGGGTTGGGCTTGCGCCCAGACCCCCGCTTCCCAAAGGAAGGTTTACGCTGGTAAGGGCGGGAACGTGAACCACCCCTACCTGCCTGAGACGACTTCTGCCCCGAGGCCTTGCCTGCAGCTGGTGCAGAACTCCGTGGTTTGTTACCGTGCTGCTTAAGAGCGAGTTCCGTCAGTTGCACCACATGATGGTCACGAGCCTCCTCCGTTTGCTGCCGGAGGGCATCCAAAGAGCGTGATCCCAGCAACGCACCCTCTGAGAAGGGAGAGACTCTCAAAGAGTCTATGGTGGCCTTATCCGTCAGGCGTGAGCCATTAAGAAAAGCCTCGCGCCTCCAAAACACGACCTGAGAGTAGAGCCGAGCAGCGAGAGTCATCTGACTGTCAGTGACCTTCGCGAGGGCCGCCAAGAGCATGGCAGCATCGGCCTCAATGGCATCGTCACGGAACCTAAAAGGTTCGATGGACGAAGCGATGGCTCTCGTGAGAGACCGAATGAGCGTTTCCGCTAAGGAGGTCAGTTCGAGGGAAGAACGCCCGCTCTCCTCCAGCCCGAGTAGACTCTGTTCCGTACACACGGCAGTCCTATCTCGGCTATAACCGTCCTGCCGTAAGCGAGCCAGTTCCGGAGTCACCGGAAGTGGAGCTGTGGGCAGCGAAAACGAGGAGAGAAGAGAATGTGGCCTGCTAGGCAGCCGCGATCTTCTTGAATTAGCTGGGAGGCCGCCGCCTGCCTGAACCGAGGCTAGCCAAGGCTGAGCAGACGGGGGGGCTTCCCCATGAGCAGCCAAGAGAGGGTAGGGTGTGTTAGCGTCCGCCAACACCTGAGCCATCACAAAAGGGACGGAAGGAGATTCCATGAACCGGAACTTCGCCTTCGTGTCCCCCGCGCCCGCAAAATCTGCCAAAGCAGAAGGAGGGGGTGCGACCACAGTAGAATCGGCGGAGACACCCTCAGGGAAATACCGTGAGGTTATCTCCGCAGCCAACTCCAGAGTAGGGCCCAGTTTATTGGGAATCCGTAAAGGGGTAACAGATTCAGAGCAATCCTCATCCCCTTCCTGTTCCTCTCCAAAACCTTCCTGATCTCCATCAGAAGGAGGGTCCGGTAAACCGGAAACCCACCCGTCCACGGAAGCGGAAGTGGCTAGAGTCGGTTGAACAATAGACGGAAGCGCCGCAAACTGTCCACCAACAGCACCGCCGACAACCGGAACCGCCGCGGCGGAACCGGAAGTCGGGGCCGGAAGTCGATGCGTAACCAGGGACGGGATAGCAGGGACACTGCCACCGGAACCACTAGCCCGCTGTCCTCCACCGGAAGTGCCTGCCACAGCACAACCGGAAGTCGAGGACGACAATCCGCGGGCAGGCCCGACCGGAAGCCCCGAGGGGCAACCAGAGGAGCCTACCCCCTGCGAACTCCAACCAGGAACGGCGGCAGCCGAACCAAGAGCTACAGGTCGATGACCGCCGACAGAATCTTGTAGGCCAGAGCTGGGCAAACAAGACGCTGCTGCCTGCCCCCCAGAGGCCGGGACAGCCGAAACTGATCCCAGGGGGGCAGGCTGGCGCGCTACGCCGCTCCCTAGCGCACCCGCCACGTGATGGACGGTGTACTGCCGGGGAGGAGCCGTCTGCGAACCCGGCGACGCAAGAGCGTAACCCGGGCCCGCAGGCAAGTGTGAGCCCCCAAAAAGATGGGGACTCCCACAAACGCCGCCCAACGCCGAAGCGCTGGAACCGGGCGGCGCTAAGGCCGCGAACGCCCCTGAAAAGGCAGGGGAATCCGCAACCGAACCAGAAAAATCCGGCCCGAGATCAGCCGACGTGATCGTCGCGGACGGCCGCAGCCTAGAAAGAGAAGCCACCCCCCCCACGCCAGGCGGGAGGGGAGCGACAGGCCTTTCTGCCGAATGTAAGGCAACTAGGTCATGTTTCAGAGTTGCAAACATAGCCAGAATTTCTTCCCGCGACACGGACTCGCTAGACCGTGGCGTCTGCGAGCGCGAGAGAGGAGAAGAAGAACGTTCCCGCGTAGGGAAAACCGGTGACGGTGACGTAGAGTCGAGCGAAACCCGTTCTGTCTTCTTAGTCACCGGGTCAGTAACCAGAATTAAAGAAGTAGGCTGTGAAGAAGACACAGAGGCACGCGTCTTTGATTTAGACTTAGACTTGTCTTTATCCTTCTCTTTTCCCGGTGAAGAGAGTAGGGAAACAAGTTTGCCCTTGCTTTTTGAGTTTTTGTCCGCCATTTGCAATATCGAACACGCGCACGTGGAGATGAATTACAACAGCGAAAATACTCAAACGAACGAAAATACTCGAACGAACGCAGCGAAGAGATAGTGAAACGATCTTACCTAAAGATAGCAACGCAAAGACCAGGGTCAAATGGCCTTCCACAAAGGCCAAGGCAAAAAATATGCCGGAGTACAACAACACGTCTGTGCAGTAGTGTTGAAGTGGGTGGAATGACGGCCGGTAGCAGGACCGCGCATGTGCGGGTTACCGGTAGGGGAGGTGACTCCCGTCCTTGACTACGGATTGTTTTTCTTAGGGAGTTACTTCCCCCCTTACCAGGGTCGAGTACTACTTCAATATCTTAGCAATGAACTGAAGTTAATGCCATTTATGTGAGTTGAGGTAAGAATATGTGATTGAATGGCTTTTTCAGACCTGATTATCTTGAATTTCTTCTTTTAGGTCTTAAAAGGGGGGTTCCACTGTATTTTCACCAAATATCTTTCAGATCTCTTTTTCAACGCTACCTTGCATTGTAAAAAAGGTTTTACTGCCTGGTAACCACTTACTTTACAGTTCAAGTGGCCATATTCCATCTTTGAATGGAATTCAAGAGGGTGTAACTGATGTAACATAAAGACGGTTCTTTACCATATTGTGTGTACAAACCTGAAGGGCAAGCGGCCAGAAGACTGGGCAGGGCAATGTGAATGATGAAGTCTTGTAGGGAGAAGCAGTGTCTGCTGACTAGGATAGCAGTAAAAACCGCAATGTTGTCATGTAAAGACAGGTCAGACACCTGCATAGACAGACAACAACACTTTCCTGTGATGTACTAATCTTGTCGTGCGAGGAGAATATACGATTTATTTGTAAAGCAAAAACAAAAGTGACTTTGTGAGAGAAAAAACAAACTCAACTTACAATCTAACCAATGAAACAAACTCAACTTACAATCTAACCAATGAAACAAACAAGACAGAGAAACAAAACTGTTTCGTTCCTTCAATAATTAAACATTCCACAAATTAACCTGTCTTGGTTTTCTGCAGTTTTCGAATTCCAATTTACAAAAATAATACAGTGACTTTGTAAACACAAAAACACACACACACACACACACTAAAGTTTACAATCCAACCAATGAAACAAATAAACAAACAAGACAAAGAAATGAAACTGTTTTGCTCCTTCAAAAATCAAACATTTCATAAACTAACCTGTCTTGAATTTTCATTCTTTACTTCTTTGATATGAAGCAACCTTGTGCCTACCTAAATAAAGCATCAGGCATGTGAAAGAAACACACAGATTCTTCCCCTTTTCTGTCTTGACTGCCTACGTAAGGGCCGACCAGACTTGGACGCCGTTTTACGGTATATGCGCCGCAGGCCGTTTTATGTGTCGCGCGGAATTTTGCCGAGTGGCCACACATCGACGACTTTTTTCACAACGCGGTATCAGTGGAGCGGAAGCGTCAAGGTCACCTAAAGGCAGGAAGGTTCAGTTACATTGACTGCCACGCCCGAGCGGCTGACGTCATCGCTCTGGTTTGCTCTGATTGGTCAAATATCCGCCGTTCTATGTCTGTGTCAGAGAAATTAGAACACGTTCTATTCTTCTGCAAATAACGCTACGCGATCATAGCCCGCCGCGGCGCGCCCAGCGGGACCGTTTTGAGCATAAGTCAAATGTGGACAGGGTCGGCCTGGAGTGTCTGGACAGGCCTTTAGTTGTTGTCTTTTGGTTTCTCTGTCTTATTAGTTTAGTCGATTGGTTCATTTGTTAGATGTCTTTTGTCCTTGTTGCTGAAGTACCACAAGTGAACATAGTAAGCAACAGACACTTAAGAAAAAAAAAAAAAAAAAAAAAAAAAAATACTCTATCCTTTTTGTTCTCCAAAATTTACACTAGCAAAAGCTCTCAAAAGGATGGAATGAACCCTCACATCAATTTGTGTAAGAACGTCAAGGAATCCACTGTTGTGATTGGACGAGCAACAGAGTGAGCGCAAAACACCCAGCCAATCGCTAGTGAGGGCAGGAACGCGGGCTGTCAGTTGAGCGCAGTAGATGGAGATCTGGTTCAATCTGGAAACACCATCAAATTAATTCATCACTGTAAATTTTACAAAATCATCTCACATTGTAAATTTCAACGGAATTTTATAAAATAAAACCATCTTACATTGTAAAAGCAATCTGTCATTGAAATTTTATAAAATCATAAAACATTGAAATTGTCAATGAAATGTTATAACATTACTTTACTGTCACAACCGTCGAACGCTGATGAAGAGGAAGAGTTTTACTGTAACTCCTTCTTCTTCTTCTTCGGCGTTCCAGACTGTAACTCCAAAATAGCAGAAGAATATATCTCCCTAGAATTATATTGCAGTGGAATCCAATCACAAACAAAGTCCAATGATCATGTTATCACATAATAGCCAAGGGTGTAAGCAAACCACATGCCAAAGATCTAAGAGATATCTCAATAAATGATTGAGCAGTGAACAGATTAGTGAACCTACCGAAGAAAGCGAAACTTGCCCTGGCGCACAGCAATACCAAAATGCTGTTATACTGTGGCAGTGAAGGGGTTAAAATGGAGGTAACGTTAAAGACACCAGCAACAGAAAGGGGTGGAGGGGTGGACGGGTGAAGGGGGAGAATTTTGGGGAATTGGGAGCTTAAAATGAGTGTTCAAAGGGGGGGGGGGGGGGGGTTCCACTGCATTAAAACAATAAAAGTAAAAAGAAGAAAAGTGTGCTGACGTTTCTGTGCTGGAGGACTGAGTGATCTCCAGCAGGACGTTGCACACGAAGCTGTAGCGGTTGGGGGGGTTGTCCAGCAGCTTGTACATGTCGTAGTCCAGGTCAAACCTGACACAGTCACAAACATAAATCATTTTAGCTTTCACATGACAGTGGATAGAATCAGAAGGTTGAAGTCTACCAAAATTGTTTTCCTTCCGTGTTCGTGTTCACAAGAAATTGTTGATATTTTATCAGTTTTCTTTGTGAATGCTCTACACCAAGCCTGCAACTGCAAGCATTGATTTGAACACTAACAATTATTTTGTATAAAAAGACAAAGATATATATATATATACTATGTTTTTGTTGCATGTCTGTATAATTATCTAACTGGAGTATTACTGATAAAAGAAAAGAGAATACATTCTTGTTGCCATTTAATATACGTTATAATAATTTAAAGGACTGAAAATGCATGACACAAAATGGTAGCCAGCTCTGGAGAATAACCCTCCTCCGCCACACTGTTGCCAGAACTTATCAAAAAGCCAGAATAGACGAATTCAGGAAATAACTGTCAGTTTTTTATGGGCTGTGGAAGTTGGTTCTCTTTGTTTTTCCTTGCAAACACTGAGGCAAGCTACATGTAACACTGTAGGCCAATCATGTCTCTACACCCACAACCAATGAAAAACTTGACAGAGTTATTTCCGAACATCGTCTATTCTGGCTTCTGGATTTTTGCATTGATACTGTTTACCACACATTTCATCCTGGACAAATTATGTTGCAGTCAGGCTATTCTGATGACAATTTTGAAATAAGTTCATTATTTGTACCATAAGTGTTTGTCTGTCTACATAAACGACCACTGGGTCGATGTACTGTAAATGTAATGTTTTGCTTCGTCAATAATGAAATGTTCCAATTATCTACAATTTTCTTGTTTTTTGTAATAATGTTGTTACTCACTGGCCCCTGATGTTGTGAATCATGAAGGCTGTGTCCAGGGAATGGTTGGGTTTGGACGGCTGCACCGGGGCGTAGAGCGTCGTCGTCATCCTGGTGTAGGCAGGGTTGAAGAGTGCGTAGTAATCTCTCTGTCACAAGAAGGCAACATTTTTGTCTGAGTCCAGAGACTGAGTTTTAATCACAGAATACATCTTCTGCAGGAAAAACTCTAGTTATAGCCCCAAGGAAGTGATATCAGTTACCGAAAGAAGACTGAACATATTGGTATTCATTTATCTGATTACAGAGACTGAGTTTTAATCATCAAATACATCTACTGCAGGTCAAACTCTAGATATAGCCCTGAGGAAGTGACGTCAAGTGATTGCCTTGCTTGTTTCAGTGGGCTTTTTTTCTTTTCTTAATTTTGTTTCTTTTCCCTTTTTTTTCTTCTTTTTTCTTTTGTATTTTGGAGAGCAGGGGGGTGTGGGGTGTCTTTAAAAGGAGATTTCACTATATGTGCAAAATAAACCTTTCAGCGCTTTGCCTGACCTTGAGGTAGCTGCAGTTGGTGTAGCAGTCGTAGAGGAAGGACAGCATGTTGCGTTCCTCTGTGGAGCAGCACACCGGGTTGCACACGTTCACCACCTTCAGCGTCTCCATTAATCTGTACATAAGATAAAATAAGATAAGATAAGATAAGATAAGATAAGATAAGATAAGATAAGATAAGATAAGATAAGATAACATAACATAACATAAGATAAAATTATATTTCATATCGTCCTGTGAGGATACCCTCATGAAAATTTGGGCTGGTTCCTCACTGCGGAAAGTGAGCTGCCATACAGTACGGCGCTACCCATTTTTTCCCATTTTCCTGCATGCATGTATTCATCAGCTATTTCCCCATCCAATGTAAGTCTTAGAGTCCTGCCCATATTAACCCCACATTACAAATACTGAAAAAGAAATCATCACTTTTTCCTTCCCTCTGATCATTTACCACATTCTGGCCATTTTCAGCCCTTCCAAATGTCGGCTTACTAAAACTCCTTTAGCACATTTTCCCCATGACCACCAAAAACAATTCCTACTTTCTTTCATAGTCTTCCGGCAGAGCATTTGGCACGTTACAACTATTTTCAGTGCTTCCATCAAGGCAGAAAACAGAGCCTTACGATGTGAAGACTTGCGAGGCGATATCCCTGGAGGCGAGGAAGTAGGCGAGGTATCTGCGCAGAACTCCCACAATCCTCAGGCACAGCTTGGTGGTGTACGACACCATGAGGGACGACTCTGTCGATACCAGCTGTCGCTCAACCTCACACAGCATCTTCAGCAACTGTAAAAAACGCAAGGTTCACACGTAAACAGATTTTAACCGTCTTCTTCAGCAACTGTGGGCAACACAGCGTTCACATGTAACAGGATTCAAAACTTCTTCTTCAGCAACTGTGGGCAACACAGCGTTCACATGTAACAGGATTCAAAACTTCTTCTTCAGCAACTGTGGGCAACACAGCGTTCACATGTAACAGGATTCAAAACTTCTACTTCAGCAATTGTGGGGAACACAGCGTTTACATACAAACAGATTCTAAACTTCTTCTTCAGCAACTGTGGGCAACACAGCGTTCACATGTTAACAAGATTCAAAACTTCTTCTTCTTCTCTTGCGTTCATGGGCTGAAACTCTCACGTGTTTGACTGTTTTTAGGCATTTAGGCAGCCATACGCCGCTTTCAGGGGATAACAGGATTCAAGACTTCTTCTTGTTTTGCGATTATGGGCAGAAACTCTCACATACTCTCGTGTTTTTTGCACGAGAGGGCCTTTATGTGTATCACTGTTTTTACCCCGCCATTTAGGCTGCCACACGCTGCTTTCAGGGGACAAAACTAACATTAAAATAAATGTACTAACAAATACAATTCACTTACATCAACCACAAAGGTCATCAAGCCATTGAGGTTGAGAGCGTGCTGCATCAGCTCAAAGAGAAACGCGATGGGCTGGACTTGCGGCAGGTAGGGGGAGTTGCACTCCACGAAGCCTCGCATCTGATCCAAGATGGCCGTGGTGCACTGGGCCGTGACCGAGTGCTGGTCATGATACGATAGTTTCTGGAATTTCTGCATCAACACTTCCAGGTTGGCGGGGGAGATGGTGTTGGAGGGGGTGGTTGAACCGCCAGAGGCGGGGGCTGCTACATCTGCTCCTCCTGTTGACACAATATTCAGGGATGTTGTTAGGATTTATTTTCTTCTGTGTATTTGCCAAAATGGCTATAAAAGTTTCAGCAATTTTTGAAAGTCAAAAGCAGCCCTTGGTGTCACCTATCCCACACTGTGAAGTTATTTTTGCAGCTCTGCTGAAATTACGGCAAAGTTATCAGCGAGTGGAATTATTGTTCCTTTTGCTGATGCTGACTGCCACCACAATACGATAGCTAAATATGCTATGTAGTGATAGGTGACCATGGAAGAACCTCTGTCAAGGAAGATTCTTCCTCCTTTGTCTGTGTTCATCAGCTACAACACCCTCCAATTGTTGTGGTAGTTGTGGTGCATGATGGGTATTTTCCTGTTTCCATGGCGCACCGGACTCTGGTATGGATCACAGGATCTCTAGAGTGTTTACTGGATATGCATACAATGGGAGCTCATGCACTAACATGTTAATCTGGTAAACCAAATCTCAGAACCAAATTTTGAAAATGTCTCCATTAAATTCAAATAAAAAAAATCCCCCCTCCCCCCCCCCCCCCAAAAAAAAAAAAAAAAAAACTCCTGATGGAGATGTGTTGGTGAACATACTCATGCTAAACACTTGCAGGCAGAAGTTTACTCTGTCATCCAAATGGGAAGGTTTCATTTGCAGCCGTTTTTAATCACCCCTCCATTCAGGCAGCCTTACTCCGTCTTCAGAAAAATGTAAAAAGAAGAGCAGCAGACGTACCTGAAGACCCAGGCTCTTTCCCATCCTTGTCTTTGTCCTTCTTCTTCTTGACCTTGCCCACGTCCCCGCTGGTGACGTCGATGCAGTTGCGCTTGGAGTAGAGCTTGACGATCTCCTTGGTGGTCTTCTTGAGGGCGTGTCGCGCCTCCTCCCTCGCCTTGCCCACCCCGTACAGCACGATCAGCCGCTGGTTGTACTCATGGGATGAACAGTCCTCCTGAAATCCGCACAGCACAATCCGCAAGGGTTAGCAAGTTTAGAAATAAGAAAATATGTCAAGATTTGCTTACATTTTTGTATCCCTGAACAAAGAGAACACGGGCAATGAATTATAAATAACAATAACTTGTCATACCAAACTTGCATACTAAGAAAAGTTGAACAGTTGAAAAGAAATTCACACACACACACACATGCATATGCATAAACACACAGACACACACACACACGCGCACACACACACAAACACTCTCTCTCTATCTATCTCTCTCTGTGATCCCATACACACACCCCTCCTCTCTACCTCTCTCTCTCTCTCATCACTTACCTGAGGGATGGGCATGTGAGTGGCGTAGACCAGGTGTCGGGAGGTCCCCTTGGCCACCTGCTGCATGTGGGAGGAGTGGTGGGAGTGGCCCATCTGGTGGGAGGAGTGTGGTTCCCCCACGCTAGGAACCTGCAGGTCCTTTTCGGATTTGACTGACTTCACTGAGGCTGTTCAAAAAGTGGGGAAAAAAACAGCATTAAAAATTGGACAGACTTCACCGAGTTCCGAAACCAGAGCGTTTTAGATTTGACCAATTTCACTGAGGTTGGAGAAAGAGTGGAAACAACAGCTACAAAATCCTTGCTTAACCTTCTTCAGTGACTGCGCAAGGCATTTTCTACATTTCATTTCATTTTGATTGGGGGGCACTCAAACTCAGACCTTATAACAGAGATCACTCTATTTGACAGGAAAAACCCTGTTAAATGGAATTAAAACCAGTACAGCTGATTTTGTTTTCGTTATTTTGATATAAAAACAGATAAAATAACAAAAAAATAACAACAATTTCAGGCTAAAGCAGACACTGGTTTCTCACCTTTCAGCTGATATTTCTTTCTTAACTACTTTACGATTTTTTCAATCACATGACAAAGAAAATAAGTGCTTTAGAATTAGAAACACACAACTGTAAGCTGTACTGAACCAATCACACTGCACCCAAGATGCAATCAATGGGCAAGCAACCCTCATGATTCTCATTTATTGTTCACAATAAGTCAAGCCTGACCAGACTTGAAAAATTGCGGTTACATCAGTTCATCAATGCTTTTGGTAAACTCTATCAACGATAACTCAAAACACTAATTCCAATTCTATCAACTGTTAACTAAAAACAACCACTGAACGGATTTCTTTCGACTCTAACCATTCTTGATATAGAGATTGAATTCAATGCCTACTCACGTAAGTTTCCTTTTTTTGTCTCATAATTCTTTATGTCTGCCCACTACAAAGAACATTAAGTGGACGTTTTCGTGTAAAGTGAGTGCAGTACATGAAGGCTTACTGTAAATTGTTTCAAACATAACTTGAAAACAGAGACAGCAACACACTTGATTTCAGGGCTGATCATTCTAAAAAAGCAAGGTATTTCTTGTGTTACTTTTCCTGCCTTGAATATGGTCTACACTTCTTTCCTTCAATTAAGGTTAAGAGAAAATTGAGTCATCCTTGGTGACCAACAAAACTTGTATTTGTGCTTTAGAAGTCTTCCTTACAACTGCAAAAGCATAGCCTTGAGAACAGCTCTGCCAGTAACCATAACACAAGTATAAACTCACAATAACTTTTCTATAAAAATAAAACAAAGAAGAAGAAAACAGACACACACCAGAACTTTCATCATGCACTTCACACACAAAAAACACGCAAGTGTGTGTGTGTGGGTGTGTGTGTGTGTGTGTGTGTGTGTGTGTGTGTGTGTGTGTGTGTGTGTGTGTCTGTGTGTGTGTCTGTGTGTGTCTGTCTGTGTGTCTGTGTGTGTGTGTGTGTGTGAATACGAATACGACTAAACTTTATTGTCATGAAACGTAGTGTTTATAAGACACGGGAAGATAAATAACCAAATGATTACATTGATTCTTTTTTTTGGAAGCAATTATATACAAATTCTCCCAATTTAGTTTGTACTTTGTCTACTTGCAAAAGTTGACTTGGTACATCATATGAATATATAGGTCGATTAATTTCACTCATGAAAGATTTTCGTAATTGGTTGTTTTCTATGCAGTTATCTAGAAAATGTATTTCATCTGCTATTACTCCACATGTTTCACATAATCTATTTTCCCTAGGTGTATTGCTGTATCTACCAGTTTCAATTTTCAGGTCGTGGGCACTTATTCTTAGTTTACACAACGATTGTTTATATTTTCTTTGTTTTATGCATAACAGATATGGTTCCGTTTTATAATTTGTTACTATTCTTTGATACAAATTTAACTTTGGTGAACTTCTTATTTGACCTTTCCAGAATTGTATATATTGGAGTTCCAATTTTTGACATATATATAACATATTTGAACCCTTTGACATTAAAAGTGGACTGATTTTTCCACACATGATCTAATCCAATGACTTCTAACAATTGTTTTACAAATGATATCCATGGATATGTTTCACTGCCTTTGGTGTACATAAGATTATATACTTTGCTCAGATGAGATGTTTTTGGAAGATCCAATATGTGAAACCAGTACGCAATGATATTACATATTATGTTAATGCTAACTGGGAATCTTCCTAATTCTCCTAGTACTGGTACTACCATAGGTTTTTTTATGTACCCCAAGAATTTGTTTACAGAATTTTGAATGCACTTTTTCATGTTGATATTTACAAGTCATGCATTCTTTAAAAAATTTTGATAAATATAATTCATTTGTATTAATCTGGTGTGGAAACCAGATTTCTGCACCATATGTTGATATTGGTGAAATCAAACTATCATACAATGGTAACATAACTTTTATATTGATATCAGTTTTACGGAACGTTTGACGTAAAGCATGAAGTGCTTTGTTTGCTTGTTTGCTTGTTTGCTCAGATGATCTTGTGCTCTATTTAGAGTGCTGTTTTTATGTAGGACAACTCCCAAATACTTATATTCTTCAGCTGTTTGAATAATATCTTCTCCACAATGAAAATATATTGGCACCTTTGGATCTATTTTTGAAAATACTACTACTTTGGTTTTGTGTGTGTGTGTATGCATGTGTGCATGCATATGTATGCCTGCGTGCATGCATGTGTGTGTGTGCACATGCTTCTATTTCTAGTCTGTATTTGTTTGTGTCTACTCCAGATACATGCATGCGTGTTTATGTGTGATCTGCATCCCTTTTTTAACAGAGCTTGCACCCAAGTATACTGTGAAGAGAGCTAACGCTGAACATGCAACCTGTCTGTTTGTGGGCATTGTGTACAACAAAAACAGCAACAAAACAGAAAAGGAAAAAAACGATGACCAAAAACCCACATACACAACTTCAACCCCATGCTAACACACAACCAACACTGCCAACCAACTACAACACCAGTCTGCCCCCCAAAACAACATTCAAACAGCCACGTAAAACCCTGCCACTCAACACAAAAGGAAACCGGGGGTGGGTAGTGGGTGGAATGAGGGAGGGGGAGATGGATGGAAGGGGAGAGAGGGGTGGCTGAAATGAAAAGAGGCTGCCGTTAGAATAACAGAAAGCATGCAGTGTCACATCAAACCAGCTAAACCTGTCTTAAAAAAAACCAGCCAAAGACCCGAGGATTAACGAGGGGACTGAAGAGAATACCAGGTAGACAAAAAAAAGAAGAATTTTACACTCATGCCTAAACTCAAGGGGACACTGCCTTACCTGCTAGGATTCCCATGGACATGGCTAGGCCTACAAAAACCACAGCC
Source organism: Littorina saxatilis (assembly GCF_037325665.1). Lineage (NCBI taxonomy): Eukaryota > Metazoa > Mollusca > Gastropoda > Littorinimorpha > Littorinidae > Littorina > Littorina saxatilis. The sequence goes on from NC_090257.1 coordinate 35,887,681, forward strand.
AACCAAATAGTGCCTAGGCTATGCAACAAGCTATCCAATCAACACAAAATAAACACAGACTCAGACATACACACAAAACAAACAAAACAAAGAGCAAAAAGGCAGAAAAAACAGGCAACAAATACTGAGACAAACAATGCTGCAGATAAAAGCTTGAATTAAAATTCCCACATTCACATAAACTACCCACACACAAAAAGTACCAGCACATAAACTACCCACACACAAAAAGTACCAGCACATAAACTTTTCAACAACATCCAAATGAAACACAAGCTCCCTTCCCAAAAATGACATGAACAGACAATTTTGGAAAATAACTCGGTCAAAGTTGTTATACCCTGTGGAAAATTTGTATTCCTTGAACGTGAGGCAAGATGTACACACCCTGATAGCTTCTCACCAAACAATGAGCTGAGATGTATATGTTTTCAAGGAAAATGTCATCATACCAAGCGAGGGGACGCTACATTTTCAGATCCGATCGGCTCACTGACATCTGGTCCCACCTTCAAGGAACACGACTTGTCAACATCACTCAAAAATCCCTTCTTCTTCTTCGTTCATGGGCTAGGACTCCCACGTTCACTCACGGTTTTTTTGCACGAGTGGATTTTTACGTGTATGACCGTTTTTACCCCGCCATTCTGGCAGCATACGCCGATTTCGGGGGAGGCATGCTGGGTATTTTTGTGTTTCTATAACCCACCGAACTCGGACATGGGTTACAGGATCTTTTCCGTGCGCACTTGGTCTTGTGCTTGCGTGTACACACGAAGGGGGTTAATTCACTACCAGGTCGGCACATAAGTTGACCTGGGAGATCGGAAAAATCTCCACTCTTAACCCACCAGGCGGCAGCGACCGGGATTCGAACTCACGACCTCCCGATTAGGAGGCCGACGTCTTACCACCACGCCACTGCGCCCGTCACTCAAAATTCCTTACAGAGTTACTTCCAAACATTGTCTATATGCTCTAGAAAGCCATTTTACTCATTTCACATCCCAATAAACAATTCAAAGGATAAAGAAACTATCATTCATTGTCTTTGTTAAATATCAGCATTGTGATGCGGTTGATAATGACGCGGCCTGAAACATAGTTAGCAATTTCCCTATATTTATATATGTATATACATAGCCCTGTGTGAAGTTAGCCCTCACACTAAGTGAATCTCAAAATGATAACCCTTCTTCTAGTATGTTACAACGCCTCTACGGCGTTCTATCCAGAGATAGTCATGTAGTCTGCTTGAAACAACTGGAGTGGAAACCCCTTTTTTAAGACCTTAACAAAATCGGAGAAAATCAGGTCCCTAAAAGGAGGGAGTCTCAAAACAAAGGGTAATTTGCAGAAGTTATGAACAGAAAATGTGAAAAGTAAGGTCTTAAAAGGGGGGGGGGGGGGGGCTTAAATAGGGGGTCTTAAATAGGGGGGTCTTAAATAGGGGGGTCTTAAAAAGGGGGTCTTAAAAGGGGGGTCTTAAATAGGGGGGTCTTCAATAGGGGGCTCTTAAAAAGGGGGTCTTAAAAAGGGGGGTCTTATGTAGGGGGGTCTTAAAAAGGCGGTTCCACTGTACCACTTTCTCTGTGTTGCCTGTCAAGATTTATGGGCAAGATTCCAAGTCCAGAACTAACTGCACCCAGTACTCAAGTATGCCACTGCAAGGCTGAGAACCTCTAAATGAGAAACCACACAAGATAACCGACATAACTCAGTCAACCAAACGGTAGCATGTTCTTACAGAGACTATCAATAACGCAAGGACACAAACAGCGACAGCACTGCACAGCCTGAACTGAAATCTAGGCGAGAGATTAACAGAAAAACAAAATTACCAGGAGGTTCAGGGCTGGAGCGAGGGTCCTCCTTCACGGAGCCAAACAGACTGCTGAGATCCAGCTCCATACCCATGTGAATCCCCATGTCCACTTTGATGTCGTCCTGCTGCTGCAATAGATATCATCATCATCGTCATCTTCATCTCCATCATCATCATCGTCGTCTTTATCATCATCATCATCATCGTCATCAACACCATCACCATCATCTTCATCTTCATCCTCATCATCACCACCATTACCATCTTCTTCTTAGTTCCTGGGGTGCAACTCCCACATGAACTCCTTAAGGCCATGTGAGGGCCAAATCGCTATTTTCCATATATGATGATCAGCACTGTTTGTGTCGCTTTTGTTATAATACTGATGGTCTCTGAATTAAGAAACGTTAATGTGTTTGTTTATTGTGTATGTCGTTGCTATAGAAACAGGAAAGTAAACAGCAGCCATATTGGATTTTAGGAACCGTTTTTTCCATATCCAAATGCTCGATTTCTGTCCAATATTTTGCATAAATATAGATTTAGATCATATCTACAGATTTACCATTTATTTTTTCTGTGAGTATTACAGTTATTTAAAAAAAATTTTTTTTATCATAATGTTGAAATTTTGCGTAAAATTTAATATTAAAAAAATCGTAAAGCCAACATTTCTTTTCCGATTCATTATTCAAATGGTAACTCTGTAGATAGTATGTAAAAGTACAAGTATGCAGAATTTCACAGAAATCTAACCAGTAGATTTGAAATCATGTTGTTCCCAAATGTCAAAACATGCAAACTGAGGAAAAGGCAAAAACGCACACAATTTGTTTTGAAACCATTGATAGTTGTAATTAAACCCAAAATACATACATGTATCACCAAATTCCACACTGAGGAATGTTTTTCACACCTTAGAGACACCGTTTAAAAGTTAGGGAAGACATAAAACATAAGTTATTTCAAACATGTGCAGTACACCTGGAAAATTGTTTGTTCCGAGTTACAAACAATGCATACACACACTCCCAATCACAGCATGCACACCAAAAAAAGCTCGCTCACTCGCTCACATTCACACACACACACACACAAGCTAGCTCCAAATTACGAAACGTACCCAAGTCATCAATTGCACGCGTACAATAACCACAATATATATGAGAATAATGTTAACCACAATAACAATGACAAGTCGCCTAAAGCGATATAAAAACATTTAGTCAATCGGTATGAAACTTAAATATCAACACCACAAACCAGTCATCACCAAGACTACGAGATACATTTAGATAGTCTCGGCTAACAATACCGAGACGGATCACGCTCGTCTCCGCAAAGCATGAGACCATATATGTAGTACTTACTAAACCTATTTTCTGTAATTATGAGCACATTGTTAGAGTGAACATGACATTTCTATATATTTTTGAATTCAGGAAAAAATGAGGAATGCAATGCAGTCAAGGTTTAATTTGTTACTAAAAATTAGATTTTAATGACAACTTTAACAAGCAAACTCATTAATTTATTTTTAAGATTTTGAGCTGAAATGCAATATTATAGTCCGGACTTCGTCGAAGATTGCTTTACCAAAATTGCAATCAATTTGGTTGAAAAATTAGGGTGATACAGCGCTGCCTCAACTGCCTAAAAAAATCCGGATATGACGTCATCAAAGACATCTTTCCAAAAAATGGAAAAAAACATCTGGGGATATCACACCCAGGAACTCTCGTTAAGTTTTGTCAAGATTGGTCCAGTAGTTTCCTCGGAATCACTTTATACACACACACATACACCATGACCCTCATCTCGATTCCCCGTCTAAGTTAAAACATTTAGTCAAAACTTAGAACATGCCTGCAGCATATGCAGGGCCACCTTCCAGCTGCATGAACAAGTTCTTCCAGTCTCTCTGACTTGGCTGCCCGCACTTTGTCTCTCCTTTTACTTTGCTTGTCTCTCACAGCCTTCAGACTGTTCCGCACGCTCTTGTGCATCCTGGCTGCTCCAAGCCTCTTCATGTGATGTCCAGTCTAGAATCCGAAGAACTGGGCAGAGTCGGCAGCAGCAGCAGGTCCAAAGTTGAACTCTCTAAGAGCTGTACCAAGTCGTTTACTCACATGGTTCGCACACTCTTCCTTGTCAATGTGAATATCCTCACCATAGGGCTTGATGTCGTTGAGCTATGTAAAAGTCTTGGAGTCACCGTCCGACAGTAGTGTTGTGTAGCGAAGCTTGTTGGTGTTCACCGATCGACGCCATATGACACGGGCTGCTTCCACCTCCATCATCCTGATGAGCCTGCAAACAAGAACAAAATAAGAAATGTAATTTGCAAACAGAGTATTTTTTAAGTGTGTGTGTGTGTGTGCGCGCATGTGTTATTCACAGTCATTGTCCAGCTAATACTTCAATTATAATTAATGCGGAAAAAAATGAAATAAACATGGAATTACCAAATTACTGAATATTAAATTTCTAGCAGCAGGTATAGGTGCACTGAACATTGTTAGATTGTAAACGTTAAGCATAATGCATTAATTGATACCATTTGAACGTTTTTAAATACACTTGTATTGTGCCACACATACATGTACTATTTGCCATCCCCTGACCTCAGTTCTGGGAAGCCCGTTGATTCTGAAGACTTGTGAATCTCTCTTGATGCTGTAGATACAGCTCTCTCTCTCTCTCTCTCTCTCTCTCTCTCTCTCTCTCTCTCTCTCTCTCTCTCTCTCTCTCTCTCTCCTCTCTCTCTCTCTCTCTCTCTCTCTCTCTCTCTCTCTCTGTCTGTCTATCTATCTGTGTGTGTTTTCTTATTATTTTCATCACACACATGCACTCCCCCATGCCCTGAACTATTCAAGATACAAATTTAATTTTTACGCATGTGTTACAACTTTCATTATTATTATCATAAATTGATGATCTGTCTTTATGACGCTTTTTTTTTTAATCCATCATCCATGCCTTTGGTTTTGGTTTTCAGTTTCACTGGAATGCATGGAAAATAATATCCACTCATCACTATTACATTTACTTGTAATTTGCTATATATTATTTGAGTAAGTTGCTTAAATTTGAAATAAACTCTATTCAAATATGTCTGTGCAAACAGATATAATTTACCTTTATAGTTCACCTCACACTTGTCTAAGTGGTCCACGAGCCAGGCCGCATACTCCTCTGGCTTTTCCTGAAACAGCTTCTGCCCCGTAGACTCCACACCTGGCAGTAGGTACACATGACATGGGCATCAACACAGAGTCCAGTAAGTAAGTCCACAACACACCCAACTCCAATGTGCGAAGAGTGTCCACGAGTAAGCCAGGTGCCATCATAGCTCACAATAATGTTCAGGGTGTCGTCGACACCAAGAGTAGTGCCACAGTATCTTGCATGAACTTCTCGAACATATGCAACAGTGTCACTGAACACATGCTTCCGGAATTTCTCCAGTTGTGTGAATACTTGGCTGGCATGAGTATGACTATGAAAGGTCTTGTGGTGAAGTCCAGCTAAATCCATGTTTTCACAGAAATTTCTGAATGTGGTGGCTCCCAGTCCACAAGCAAGTGAGGAATACACTGCCTGTCTGTTCATGTCGAACACTTTTGTCTTGGCCTTAAATTTTGTCGCAAGATACTGTTCATACACGCTCTTCGCACGAAGAACAGTTCACCTGGGCAAATACTGCCAAGCCACTTGTTGGTCTGGAGTCTGTGCAAAGAGACAAGCACTTGTTACACTGTGGACAGCACAGACTTGCAACCATACTGTCTACTTCGGCAAAGTCTACAACACCCCTCTGGGTTTTTACCAGGGTTTCAGTAGCAGCAGATGACTTTGTGTCAACTCCACCGGACACAAACCTCTCATACGATTCTTTTTTGAACTCACTTCTTGTCTTCGTGCCGAGAATGTTTTCAGTCGAAGGAATTGACGCAGAAAATGTAGCACTAGCAGACGACCCCAAAACCGGCACTAATTCTGCCACGTCAGCCAGCACAGAAGCTGATTGCGCTGATTTCTTCGCCTTCCATTGATTCTTCACTTGATCTGTCCTCTTTTTCGTAGATTTTGGGGCTCCTCTGGTTGTTGATGGCTTGGTGCGAACCATTTTTGCACAGGAGCGTGTACTTTCACTGCTTGTAAACAAGCGCCATTGTTGTACCACGTGACCCCGGTTGAACGAATCAAGATCACATCATACGTCATACTCTCCGTATAAGGAAGTTGGCGTAGATTGACCTACATTGAAAATGTTCCGTTAGAGCCGAAGTAGTCCGGAAAATAACGAAACAACGGTCACATGCAAACAGGGGAGGCTATGTAGCAAGCAACGTCATGCAGTGTTCGCCCTGTCGTCTGCTCAAATTTGCTGATCAAGGTGTTGAAAATCGGCAATAATAAGGCAAGTTCAAGACAAATGAACGCAATCAGGCGAGGGTTGGTGTATTGAATTTATTTTTATTGCACAAAAAAAACATGTATATGCAACATCAACGGCAGAAATTGAAAGAAAAATGACCACAGTTTTCCAAACAGTCAAAATGTCTAAATGCCCAAATCTGCCCAAAAGCTCAAAAATCACCCCCGCACATCCCCTTAAGGGTTTTATGCATATGGCTGTTTTTCCCTCTGCCATTTCAAGCAGTCAGGCTCTGTTTTCAGGGGGATGAACGCTGGGTATGTTAGTGTTGCTGTTACCCACCCAATTCTCACATGGATTACAAACATTTTACCCTGCATATTCTGTTTTGTACTTGTGCATGCACACACTCAGAGGGGGATAATGTACTGGCATGTCTGCACAAAATCTGACCTGCAAGATGGGAAAAACCAGCACCCATAACCCAACACGCGCAGAGAGTTTAGAAACATTTCTTCTGCTGGACAAAACTAAAAGCTACAGGTTTGATTTTAGTTGCTCATGCAAATGGCTCAAGATTCGTGAACACAACACCCACCCGACCCAATAAAAATCATTAAAAAAACGCACCCTTAACTGAACAGGCGCAGAGAATGTACAAAAATGCCTTCTGCTGGAAGAAACTAAAAGCAACAGACTTGGTTTTAGTTGCTCATGCATATGGCTCAAGAATCATACCCCACCCAAGTAGCCTGAAATCTCTACAGCAGTTTGGAGGACCTGCAGTGCACTGCTACAGTGGAACCCCCCTTTTAAGACCCCCCAATTTAAGACTCCCTCCGTTTTAACGTAGGGGGGGGGTGGGGGGGGGGATCGAGACGAGGGTGTGGTGTATGTGTGTGTGTGTGTGTGTGTGTGTGTGTAGAGCGTTTCAGACTAAACTACTGGACCGATCTTTACGGAATGATATCCCCTGACGTTTTTTTTTCGTTTTTTCGATAAATGTCTTTGATGACGTCATATCCGGCTTTTTGTAAAAGTTGAGGCAGCACTGTCACACCCTCATTTTTCAATCAAATTGATTGAAATTTTGGCCAAGCAATCTTCGACGAAGGCCGGACTTCGGTATTGCATTTCAGTTTGGTGGCTTAAAATTAATTAATGACTTTGGTCATTACAAATCTGAAAATTGTAAAAAAATAAATTTTTTATAAAACGATCCAAATTTACGTTCATCTTATTCTTTATCATGTTCTGAAAACATATAAATATGTTATATTTGAATTAAAAACAAGCTCTGAAAATTAAAAATATAAAAATTATGATCAAAATTAAATTTCCGAAATCGTTTCAAAAACTATTTCATCTTATTCCTTGTCGGTTCCTGATTCCAAAAACATATAGATATGATATGTTTCGATTAAAAACACGCTCAGAAAGTTAAAACGAAGAGAGGTACAGTAAAGCGTGCTATGAAGCACAGCGCAACCGCTGCCGCGCCAAACAGGCTCGTCACTTTCACTGCCTTTTGCACTAGCGGCGGACTACGTTCAGTTTCATTCTGTGAGTTCCAACAGCTTGACTAAATGTAGTAATTTCGCCTTACGCGACTTGTTGAGACCTGTTTTTCTCAGATTTTTGGAGGTCATAAAAGGGGGTTCCTCTGTATCTTCATTGCAGAGACTGGAGTATCCATTTGACAAACGACAAGAAGAAGAAGCAGAAGAAGAAGCAGAAGAAGAAGAAGAAGAAGAAGAAGAAGAAGAAGAAGAAGAAGAAGAAGAAGAAGAAGAAGAAGAAGAAGAAGAAGCAGAAGCAGAAGAAGAAGAAGAAGAAGAAGAAGAAGAAGAAGAAGCAGAAGAAGAAGAAGCAGAAGAAGAAGAAGAAGAAGAAGCAGAAGAAGAATAAGAAGCAGAAGAAGCAGAAGAAGCAGAAGAAGAAGAAGAAGAAGGAGAAGAAGAAGGAGAAGGAGAAGAAGAAGAAGAAGAAGAAGCAGAAGAAGAAGAAGAAGAAGAAGAAGAAGAAGAAGAAGAAGAAGAAGAAGAAGAAGAAGAAGAAGAAGAAGAAGAAGAAGAAGAAGAAGAAGAAGAAGAAGAAGAAGAAGCAGAAGAAGAAGACAAGACATTATACTCACATCATTTTTCAACATCTCGCTGGGACTTTTGACACTGGAGGGCGCTGCGCAGTCTGCAGTCTGCATGAGGGAGGGGGAGCAGAGAAGGTCGCCGCGGGAGATTAGTGTACACATGTAAGCATCGTGGGAAAAGACGTCATGCTGGATCAGCTCATGGAACAGCAGGATGAGATTCCTGAAGGCATGCTTCTGATCCTCACTGCTGTGCTCCTCTGTAACACAGGGTCCCCACTGGTTTTTAGAAACAAAATTCCATGACTTTTCCATGACTTTCCATGAGCCTCAATAACATTTTCCATGACTAGATCCACAGGTCGCCATTTCCGAACACGCAAACTTTTTACGTCTTGTCACTGCCAGTTTTGACACTGGCTTGCTTTGCACTGAATTTGAGTCAGTTTCTACGCAGTGTCTCTTCGACAAGCAAGTCAAGCATTTGCTACGCAGTCAGATTATCAGTAATGTTTGCTGGTCCTGTCATTTCACTAAACTGGACCACAGTGACTGGACCAGCCACTGTTTGTATCCATCTGCACTTTCGTAAATTCCGTTTCGTAACCGTCACTGTAACTTGACAAACTGTCATTTTTTTCACCGCGATACACAGTTCATTGCGAAGATCTTCCTCGGTAATTCGTTTCAATTATGCATACTTTTTGTTGTCAAGAAACAACTCGAAAGAAAGTTTCAAACTCATCATCCTCCATCTTGCTTGTCGAAGCGCTAAAGTACTTTATCGATGCAAAAACAAAAGCAGAAAACTTCGACGAAACCGACTCAAATGCAGTGCAGATGACACGACGAGATAACGGAAGGAAGTGAGCCTCGCTTTGGCTCAAGTGCCGTTAAAAATACCATTATTCTCGTATGCAAATACGAACGAGAAGTTGGTCATACGAACAAGCCTTGTGCTGGCGACGCAAATCGCCGCTGGCTGGCAAATCGCCGCTGGCGTGCTAAAGGTTAATTTTTTTTTCTTTCTTATTTTTGTTAAATTCCATGACTTTCCATGGCTTGAATTGAAATTCCATGACTTTCCAGGCCTGGAAAATTAAAAATCAAATTCCATGACTTTCCAGGTTTTCCATGACCTGTACGAACCCTGATAACACCACACGAAAAGCAATGCTAGACACATTCTCTCTCTCTTTTACTTTAATGTCCCATCGCTGGAAAATTCATGTTGCTTCCTCCTAGTGAAAAGCTACCAGCAACAGAGTCGCGCTACCCACTGTACTTTATTTGCTCAGAAAAGAAAATAGCTGGAAGAAATCCGCAACTTGTCATGCCTCTCAGAACACATATCTATCAACCAAGTTTTTTTTGCCGAGACCAGCTGTGCTGCAGCAGGTCACTCAGAAATGTAGTAACTGTGTAGAAACTGTGTATCAACACGATGGAATGCAGGCGTTAGATCGACGTTACAGGAAGCGACTGAAGTGACTGTGTGTACGGATATATCCGTACCAGGTCAGATAGAGCCATATGAGTAGGTACGGATATAATGAGTTAAGCAACTTGGCCAAACGTTTTAGGTCTACTCTTTAGTGGGGCCTGTACTTTCACTCACCTAGCAGTGGGGCTCTGTGGTCGAGGAAGTCCATGAGCAGCGACTGGAAGGGAGGGACCCCCATGGACACCATGTCGTCTGACCCCACCTCCTCCTTCTCCTCCATCATCTCTCCATCCTGGTATTTCTGTTGCAAGCAAAGTCACCACACCATAGGTATAGATAGGTTTCACAGTGTTCGCATTAACCAGAAATGGACGAAATGTTTCCATTTTGGTTTGAAAATAAAGGAGAAGAGATTGACAATGAGAACGTGCTACCAATTTTGATTACATCTGACAGGTTTTCGTATCGAACTAAAGCTACGTCTTTGCCATTACTCCTTAGTTTGACCTGTTGCCACAGCATAATGTTCGGCTTTTATTCAAAGTGTTCCCCTTTCCTTGAGGTTAATACTAGTTTACAGAACAGCCAGCGCGATTACTGGTACAGGTCACATACCCGCTGACAAATGCCTTCTTTCCTTGTCAAACCTGTATGCAGGAATACGAAAGTTGTCACTCGAGACTTTGACTAATGAATTAATTCATCTTTTAACGTACAGTTGAGACGACGATTTAATGCCATATGAACCGCCTGCAAAGATGTAGCCTTTATATCCAATGAGTGAAGCTCATATTTGAATACAAATTGCAGTTGACAGGGATACTTTTATGTCGTTTTCTTCTTCATCTTCTTCGTTCATGGGCTGAAACTACCACGTTCATTCATGTTTTTGCACGAGTGGTTTTTTACTTGAATGACCGTTTTACCCTGCCATTCAGGCAGCCATACGCCGCTTTCGGGGGATTATGTTGTTTTTAATTTCTGATTCACACCGCTGTTTCTGCTTACCTCGGGCCTCATCTCATTTTGGCGACGTTCCAGGATCTTGGAGGTGACGATGGCTCGATGTTCACCGGATCGTTGAGTGCTCACCGCCCAGTCAATCAGAAGTCGGATCACCGGCTCATCGCTCAAAGGGGCCTGAAAGTTCAAATACGATTCATTGCAGTGGTTTCCTTTTCGTATTCAACAATTTGTGTTCAACTTAAGGATGAAAAGTGAGCTTGACATGACTGCATTCAATTATTGACAAAATGGTGAAAATTAGCAGGTGAGGTAATGTCTGAGTTGAGACAGTTTGTGTGTCTGAACGCTCGTGCATGAATAAACACACAAGTGTATTATATGCGAGAGTTGGTGTATTTGTGTTTTAGTGGGAGAGAGAGTGAGAGTGAGTGAGAGAGAGAGAGAGAGAGAGAGAGAGAGAGAGAAAGAGAGTGAGAGAGAGAAAGAGAGAGAGAAAGAGAGAAAGAGAGAGAGAAAGAGAGAGAGAGAGAGAAAGAGAGAAAAGAACACATAGTCTTTTCTGACCTCGTTGCCCTCCTTGTTGTTGACCACAGTGAAGATGTTTGTGTAGAGGACGTCCAGAGAATTGGTGCTGTCCACTTTGTCAAAGCAGTGACGATCCAGAATGTCCAGAACAGTCAGCACCTTGCTAGTGATAAAACCTGAAACGATAAATCTGCCATTAGTACTAATTATTCATTTTGATTCCTGCCATTCTTAAAGGAGCACCCCTTACATCCCAAGCTAAGCGCTCACCCTTTCATTATTATTTTGTCTGTTGTCCGTCTTGTTCGTTCATGACAACAACAACAAAACACACAAAACCTAAAACAACAAGAAGAGCAAACGCTCGATCGAGTCACTTTCGCAGTTCTGAATATTATATGAGGCATCAGATGGACAGGAAGAAATTGCTATTCACAACACAATGAGTCACGTTCACATAAAATTTGAGCCCGGTCACTTTTATAGTTTCCGAGAAAAGCCCAACGTTAAGTTGTGTGTTGCCGAACAGAAAAGGCTAGTTATCTCCCTTGTTTTTCTGATAACGTTCGTAAAAGGCTACAGATGTAAATACTTTGATGTTAAGAATAATCCTACAAAGTTTCAATCACATCCGATGAACTTTGTCAAAGATATAAAATGTCTAATTTTTCCTTTGACGCTGACCTGTGACCTTGAAAAAGGTGAAAGGTCAACGAAACCATCGTTAAAGTGTAGAGGTCATTGGAGGTCACGACTAAACAAAATATGAGCCCGATCGCTTTGATAGTTTCCGAGAAAAGATATAAAATGTCTAATTTTTCCTCTGACGCTGACCTGTGACCTTGAAAAAGGTCAAAGGTCAACGAAACCATCGTTAAAGTGTAGAGGTCATTGGAGGTCACGACTAAACAAAATATGAGCCCGATCGCTTTGATAGTTTCCGAGAAAAGTCCAACGTTAAGGTGGTGTCTACGGACGGCCGGCCGGCCGGACAGACTAACACTGACCGATTACATAGAGTCACTTTTTCTCAAGTGACTCAAAAAGCAACAGAATCCAACAACAAGCAAGGTTACTTTATGGAACGCTATTTTTAGACAAAACAAAACATTCACAAGTATGTCAACCTAATGGACAGACATACAAATAATTATGAGAACTTATTTGAAACACACAAGTACTCATACAGCCACATCGACATCCCCACCCGCACACACATACTGCAGGGAACGCGTTAATGCATGTTTTTTGCGTATTTGACGCGTTTTAAAATCCGCCCACGCATTTTCCCGGCGCTTATGCGTACGCAAAACAACTTCTATTCAAAACGGCATGCTCAGCAGCACATCCCAATACTGAATCAGACTATAGCACACGCGCGCGAGTTTAAAATCTCTAGTCTGTTCTGGATCAAACATAGCACAAGCGCGCGAGTTCAAATCTAAAGTCTGTTTTGGATAAAACAAAATGAGGTGACGTGCTCTCGGCATAAGAGTGTCGCAAGCGACGCAAAGCAACGCCGGTCGGTTTTCTGAAACAGAACATACACCTAAAATGCACTGGGCGTGTGGCGCCAAATCTAGGCCGAGAGACGCTTTCAGTTCAAGCCTGACATGATTTAACTGTGTTATAGCGTGACGCAAAATCGGTTCTGCTTTACGCGTTTTTTGGCCGACATTGCGTAAGCCGTACGCAATTTAAAAAATCCTAGCGCGATCCCTGTACTCACACAAACACATACACACACAAACACATACATACACAAACACATACACACACTCACCCACCAACACACACACACAAAACCTCACCTGTCTGTGACTGCTGGCATTTGTCCGACGACCAGTTGACCTCCGCCGCTCGGCCTCGCTGGCGAATCAGATTCTCCGACACGCGGATCTGAGCGCGTACCTGCGCGTTCTGGTCGCTGGGGAGCATGGGAAGGCTGGAGGGGCCACAGGGCAGGATGTCGAGGGGAGAGCCGCAGATGAAGAGCGAGGTCTTGCCGTCGCCCAGCCAGTTCCAGACCAGGGCGGTGGGACAACGCAGGGTGATGGTCTGGATGATGCCGCACAGCTTCATGATGATGGAGCGATGTTGAGGGCAGCTGCGGTACTCCACGAACACGGCCGCGAAGGGGTGGGTCGGGTGGTACTGGTTGTTGCTCGTGGTGGTCATGGCTCTGAAAAATGAACGTACACTGAATTTGATGCTAATGATAGAGAAGTTGTGGCGTACTTGCAGTAATAATTTAGCCCTTTTTAACCACTAATTTCCTTTAACAAAGTGCTAAAGTGAAACCCCCTTTATAAGACCCCCCAATTTAAGACTCCCTCCCTTTCAAGACCGTGTTTTCTCAGACTGTCTGTTCGGAACGTCTGTAGATTAACCCCCATTTTAAGAACCCCTCCTTTTAAAGACCTGATTTTCTAAGATTTTTTTGAGGTCCTAAAAGGGAGTTCCCCTGTACTGCATGTATCTCCTGTCTCTCTTTGCTAAACCACAAGTACAGCCTTGCCCAAGATGTCCAATGATAACGATGAAGCACTGCAGTGCAAAACATTCAGTTGCTTTACATATATCATCATTGCGATACAATACAGTAACAGAAGGCAAGAAACAGCAATAAACTCTAAGCTCATGGCAGTGACCACGCTTTCAGTTCTCAGTTGTTAGACTGGCCTACTTCAATAGAGAGCAATTGACCCAGTCAACGTTTTTGGGCACTTATTTCTTCTATTCATGAAACTCATTGCAAAACTTCAAATACACCACTTTTTCTATTATCATTAATTAAAATGGTAATTGTAAGCTTAAAAAACAACTGAAAGTATATATCTTTAAAGTCTGTGCCTGTGTGTGTCTATGTGTATGCAGCAAGCCTCAAATTAACTGGGCAAAGTCAACTACGCGTATACTTCGCGTAGCTCGCTGCACAGAGCTTTAGCACTGACTTTTTGGTAAAAAAAATTTGCGTAGTCTTTGCGAAGTCGATTTCAGGCTCAATCAAGGACCGCCTTTAGGCATGACACTGTGTCTGTGCACCTGTATACACACGAACAGAACTCACCCGCTAGCGTTAGCCGTAACCATGGGTGACTGTGTGCGTGGTGACATGCTTCCGGCATCAGCACACATCTGCTGAAGGTACTTGCAGCAAAAGTAGGCCAGTCGTCGTGACAACAAGGCTGACAGAGTGATCTCATCAATGTACTGAAATCAAAACAAAACGCATAAAAAGAAACTGCAAATAAATCTTTTTTGTGTTTTATGAGGGTGTAAAAATGGCTGATTGAGCAATTGGCCTTCTTAGGCAAAAAAAAAAAAATAGTCTGTTTACGGTAACCCGACCGACCCTATTTTTTTCGCGCGACCCTAGACTTTTTCTTGGCATTTGGAAAAAATAAAAAATAAAAAAAATAAAAAAAATCTTGGTTTTTTTGCAAAATAACGTAAAAATATGGTTTTTGGGGAGAAAAAAAAAGAAAACAAAAATCCCGACCTACCGACCCTATTTTTTTGGCCTATGTTACCGTAAACAGACCTATTTTTTTTGGCCTTAGCAAATTGTTAGTCCTGCCAGTACTGATTGCATTTGACAGTTTTTCCTTTCAAAATACAGCCAAATCTGCCCTTGCCACCACCTCATTAAAAGCTACCACATGCCCACAATGACCACTTCACAAGATTCCAGACAAGATGTTTTTCTATATAATTCACCTTTCCAGAGCGACCACCAGGCATAAGTGAGCACCTGTCTATAACAACCGCTTTTAGTCAATCCCTCGGGTGGTCTTTTCAGACAGGCTTGACTGTGGAACCTTTGCTATGTTATTACACCTCATTTTTACTGGTTGCCCGTATTTTTGGAATGTATTCTTCTTGATTTTTAGGCATTAAGCCTGTCCTTACCTGGGCGAAGTCGACTTCAGGCCCAGTTGAGGACCAACTTTACCATTTCGCAAAACACCTGGTGTGATCACTCCCAGTGCACTCTTACAAAAGATGAAACAGTCAACTGGTGGCTCAGGGGGTCTAGTTTCTCAATAAGTAGAGCACTGGATTTCTGATCCTTGAGGTAAAGGTTTGAATATAGATCTGGATGGACACCGGTCAACTTCATGAGATGATTCAGAGAAAGTATCTTCGTCCCATGCCATACCACATAAAAAGTTCACATTGTGTTGTCATAAGTTTTTGTGTTCTATAGGTTGATACATGTATGTTATTGTTTATATGCATTCAATTTAAAACTAGCGTGTTTTATTCAAAGTTAATTTGCAAAAGCGCAGAGAGCACTATTCCTTGTTGTTCGCACTATATAAGATCTCATTATTATTATTATCATAAAAGATCTGCCAGAAGTGCAGGTGGATGATTACATCCAAACATGCACAAACTATTCTTGTTGCTGCTAGCTTTTCACTGAGAGGAGTTAACTCGAATATCCCAGCAATGTGATGCTAAAGTATGAAATGAAATGAAAAAGAAAATGATAAGACACTTACACTGTCAATCTGGTAGAGCAACAACTTGAGCACTGTGTCATCAGCATTTCTCATCTTCTCAAGGAGTTCCACAAGCCACATCATAGTTTCATTCCGATCAAACAAACCCTCCTGCAATGAAAAGTTTCCGATTAGGCACTCAACAGGACTTTTATTTTCAAATAAACCGATCACAAATTTTGCCCGCAAGGGAAAAATTGCAGTTATACAAGCAACAGCAAACAAGCAAAAAACGGAAAATTAAGAATAGGTCTTGACCGACCACAAACTTGCTTTTCTCAAGGTCAACTCTAAAACGACATTCTTTCATTTGAGAAGTAAAGCATGTAGGCTTTGTTTGCTTAACGCCCAGCCGACCACGAAGGGCCATATCAGGGCGGTAAAGCATGTAGGCTGAGATATGCTGTTGGTTAACTGCCATGTTGGAACTAAAAGGGTAAATCCTGACTTAGCCACAGCATCTGCACTCAGCACCTACATGCGTATAGTGGAACCCCCCTTTTAAGACACCCCCCCGCAATTTAAGACCTCTACCCTTTGGTGTACACTACATTGGGGGGTGCACGTTAAAGATCCCACGATTGACAAAAGGGTCTTTCCTGGCAAAATTGTATAGGCATAGATAAAAATGTCCACCAAAATACCCGTGTGACTTGGAATAATAGGCCGTGAAAGGTAGGATATGCGCCGAAATGGCTGCGATCTGCTGGCCGTTGTGAATGCGTGACGTATTGTGTAAAAAAAATTCCATCTCACACGGCATAAATAAATCCATGCGCCTTGAATATGTGCGCGACATAAAAATAAAAAAAATAAATCCCTGCGCTTAGAACTGTACCCACGGAATACGCGCGATATAAGCCTCATATTGATTGATTGATTGGTGACTTTGCTTTTTCAGACTTTCTGTTCATAACCTGTGTAAATGACCTCCATTTTAAGACTCCCTCCTTTTTAAGACCGGCTTTTCTCAGATGTTTGGAGGTCTTAAAAGGGGGGTTCCATTGTACTTACATTGTACATGTGCTTTGCCAAGCGAGTGCAGTAGTTCCACTGCTTGAGGGCGCTCTCCATGTCGGCCTGAGAGTTGTGGTTGGCAAGGAGAAAGGCGGTCTGTGGACCGTTGGCACCACTGTGGTAGTGCTCCTGGATCTTCTGCAACTGTTCTCGCAGATACTTGGTCAGTGACTGAGTCCAGTCTGAAAAAGTGAAATGTTTGTAAAAACATAATTTACAAAGTTATGTAATGTTTTTCAACACCCATACCACTTTGCAGAAATGTAATTTTTTTCCCTTTTTTTCCCCTTTTGTTTCCCTTTGCCTAAACATCCCAACATGGATAAGTAAACTCACCAGGCACACTTATAATGGATTTTGAGATAAGTTCATTGTTTGTATTTTAAGTGTTTGTCGACTTAAAAAAAACTATCGGGTCGACGTACTGTAAATGTAACGGTTTGTTTTGTCAATACTTCAATGTTCCCATAACCTATCATTCTTGGGTTTTGATTCTAAATCAGACCTGGGAACCCCTGTTTTGCACTTAGAGTATTCTCAAACAAACTTGGTGTATTTTCAGAAAAATGAGCGTACTCCACACAGCATATGAACATCCATGATTAAAGCATGCTTCACACGCGTCCGTCACACCATTAATTAAGTTTACCTATACATTTAAAACAAATGCTTTTTTTCAATGTTTACTGACAAAAACTGTAATCATGTGTCAAAATACTGGATCGGCTTCGAGATGGGCTTGTGAAGAAAAGTAGTCAAGGAATGTTTCTGGTCGTATTTTTTTTCCACTGACCGTACTGATCGTATTCTCGACAATC
Source organism: Littorina saxatilis (assembly GCF_037325665.1). Lineage (NCBI taxonomy): Eukaryota > Metazoa > Mollusca > Gastropoda > Littorinimorpha > Littorinidae > Littorina > Littorina saxatilis. The sequence continues at coordinate 35,905,251 of NC_090257.1, forward strand.
ATGCGTACACAATACGGCGAAATCGTATGGGTTCCCAGGTCTGCTAAATGTTAGAAGGTTAGCAGTCTATCTGTTTTAGGATTTAAAACAATTGTCTACCTATAGACTGATCAGCAGCCTGTCGACGTCGGATTCTGGAGTCTTGGGTGGCCATGTTGTGTGCAGCCGTCATCTTGATAAACCACGCAGCTCGCACCAGCGGCACAGAATACTCGCACAGCGTAGAAAAGATCTCCTCTTTCTTGTTGAACGTGGGGACCTGGCCACGCAGAAACAGAACAAGAAAGTGTGAACATTAAATGAATAATAAAAAAATTAAGCAGAATATTCTGTTTAAAATGCAGTGAATCAGAGTACCATCCAGACTGCAAAGGAAGATCAGATTAGGAGCTGCCTATTAGTATTGCACACTCAGTTTTTCACGGCTCAATCCTATCATATATCTACAACACACAATCCCTTTCTGGCAGTGGCATTCAAAAAGGAACCAGCACAAAATAGCTTTAAAATGAATTCAAACAATTATGACGAACATCAGGTATGTCGTTAATTGCCTGAAAACTAAAAGCCAGTTGTTTTCATGAACACACCGAGAGATACGCAACCCAGGCTTTCAGTTTTAATTAGTCTAGCCATGGACGAGAAGGCAAAAAAGTGAATCTGAACTACAGAAACATATCGGGGGAAATTAGGTCTAAATCTAATGCCAACTGGAAATCAAGTTGAGTCCACTGTAGGCAACTCTGCATTCACACTTAGTCCATTTGTCTTTGAATAGGCTGAAAGAGCCTCTGAATTACACTAGGATACTCTGACATTGTTATCACACATACAACCACACAATATGAAGCCAACAGCTTTCTGCTGAGATGAGCCACTTGTGTCAGAAATACAGACAGAAGATCTGAAACCAGTACCTGGGAACGCAGAAGAAGAAGAAAAAGAAGAAGAAGAAGAAGAAGAAGAAGAAGAAGAAGAAGAAGAAGAAGAAGAAGAAGAAGAAGAATTAAACCAGTCCCTTTCTGCTGTGCTGAGCCAGTTGTGTATACAAAGCAGTCAGACAGACACAGAGACAAAGTCACACATAGTGATATGCACACACACATACTCTCTCTCTCTCTAAAACCACTACAATACCTTTCTACTGAGTTGAGCCAGTGGTTTGCTGCCAGCCAGGTCTTTGAACCACGCTTCCATTCCCTGCTTACTCCGTGCCGCCTGCAAGAAAAATACTTTACAGGCAAATCCGGATAAGACGAAATTGAAGGGACCGAATTGTTATTGTGTCCTATCCGAAATTTCGACTTGGTCATAGTACAGTGGAACCCCTCTCTAGCGACCTTGAAAATGTTGACAAAAATCGGTCCTTATGGAGGGGGGTCCTTACAGAGGGAGGGGGCGGGGCCACAAAGAAAGTCACCTCAGATTTTCTTAAAAAAAGAAAACAGAGAAGTTTGAGTTGCTGACGACCGTTTCCTCAAGCAAACTGCTTCGATTTCATGTTTGACATTGTCGATGGTGTCCACCAGTTCTGGTGCATGTTTCAATGCAAAAAGAGTTAGTTTCTGAGCAAGCATTTCTTTACAGCAGTCCCTGCAATGATGAAGGCTCTCCGAGAAAGAGAGTGAAAAATCGGCCACCGTTCTCAGCATCGCGTATCTGTGTGTAACCTCTTTCATTGACAAGATACTCTAGTTTCCCTGCAGCCTTGACCAGTGAGTCGGTTACCTAATCTGTGAACCCTTCAGTTGTGTTGCTTTGTCAAAAGTTAGACACAGTCAACTAGTTTTGCTCTGAGTGAACAGTGCAGCTGGCCTCAATTTGCTGGTGACACCTCTCTGGCCACAGCACCAAACAGTACATGGCTGGGGGGAGAGAGAGAGAGAGAGAGAGAGGGGGGGGGGGTAGCTGGCTAAACTCAGTGGGGTGTCCGGTGTCACTGAAGTCAGCAGGAAGAGCATTGGAGAGAAATAGAGAGGTGTACTCTTCCAAACAATTTCCAAGGATCAGTTGTCAGGGCTTAGGGTAGTCAGTCTTCTTCTTCTTCTTCTTCTTCGTCGTTCACTAGAAGTGAGGGAGACTGAGAGCGGTTTGTGTACAGTCCGACTGAAGAGTGAAAAGTCACTGCCACAAGATCGGCATGCAGTCAATAAAGCCAGACAAGAAGAATGGTTATGACATGCGGCTCTATCTGCTGTTTTTTTTTATTCAAACTGGTTTTCAATGCTTATTCTCACAAAGCATCTGCACACCTGCCTCTGCCTCTGTGCTGTGTTTGTGTGGCTGCTTTCGTATGTCAGTGCATGGTGAGTGCGTTCACTGCCTTGTCACCACTTCCCCACCTTTTTCAGAATGTTTTCTTGGAGTTGTATAATTCTCCTTACTCCTCACCCCCTCCTTACTCCTCGCCCCCTCCTAACTTCAGTTCATACTTTATTGCGTGCCGACTGACCAGTCGGTGTGGCGTCCGTGTAGAGAAGAAGGGAATAAGGTTACACAATGCGCTTGTGTGAGACGCCAAGTTTCGTGTTTCGAGTTGCTGTAGTAAATATAGAGTAAACTTTGTCTTTGGGACTGACTTTCTGTTGTGTGCTATCCGTCTTTCGACTTACGTAAGAGAAATCCCATTTCGAGTTCAGGGTACTTTGTACACATAGATAAAGAGGGATAATTCCGGACCAGAATTTCTTTGTGTGCTAAGCGAATTTTTGACTAAACCGTTTGTGAGTTAGCTGGATTTGCCTGTACTTACTTTTTCATGCATCTTCATCACTAGAGAAATACTGAACCATACTATGCAGAAACGTCTTTAAATACAGACTGTATTAAACTTACTTCCCAGAAGTCACCACTATTATCCCCTGTCCCTTTGGTTACTCAAAACAAATGCAATTGTGTGATGTAACATTCTGCAAATCCCTGAGCATAAACTTTCAAGTAATAATAAAAAATTAAAACAATTCTTGACAAACTTTCAAGTAATAATAAAAAAAAAGGTTCTGAATAACTCTAACTTATTCTATTACATATGTCTTATGCATTCAGAGCGCTTCCCTCCCTTTGTTTATCAGATCTCAAGTAATAAATTCTGCAAGCGAAGAAAGAATGATATTCAGGCAATTTTTAAGATGTTAAAGAAACTTACAGGCCAGAAGTTATCCTTGCTGGGGATCTGCTGTTTCTTCTTGGTGTCTTGAAGTGTGTTGAGCCCCATCTTTTTGCTGATGATGGATGCAAAGTAGCTGCCAAACTTGTCCATCGACAGACCACCAACTCTCTCCACTCCAGCGCTGCTATACTGTAAACCAAAGATCAGTCCTTTACTTTTGTGCACATCAATTATTAAATATTATTACTGTATTATGTATAAAACAAAAACACACACGCATGAATGGTGTGTGTGTGTGTTAGTGCGTATGTATAAGAGAGAGCGTGTGTGCGTATGTGTGCGCATGTGTGTGTGGGTGTCTGACCATATGCATGTGAAAGTGTGCAAGGATGATATGTGAGTGAGTGTGTGCGTACGTGTCACGTTTTTGCATGAGTGAGTGAATGTGTGTGTGTGTGTGGATGTGTGTGTTAGTGTGTGTGTGTGTGTGTGAGAGAGAGAGAGAGAGAGACAGAGACAGATAGACATTGTCCTTCGCTGGGGGTATGCAGTGCCGTGGCAGTGCACTCCTACTTAATTGGCATGTTTGATTGAAATCATAACTAAAATCTGTAACTTTCACCGTTCATGGCTTTGTTTTCGTGTGAGGAGTGGAAGTAATTGAAGGAAGTGAACTCTAAGGCACAAAAACACTGGAGACGATGTGAGCGTAATTCTTGTTTTCATTTATGATTTGAAGATTGAACATGGTTTTTGACAGAAAAAGATAATCTTTTGTTTTATCACTGATGAAAGTTCCAGCGAATGACAAGAAGACTGATGAAAGTTCTCCATTTATGTGCGCCAGCGTGTATGTATCCATGTGTGTGTGACGTCATCAATACTTTGTGTGCTTTATGATAACAAGATTTACCTCCCTTGCAAGGTGCATTGTAATTGATGCACCGACTTTGTCAAAAATCAGGCTCTAAATTACTAGTCTAAGTTCTAACCACAAAAATAAGGGTGCATGTAGCAAGAATCAGACATGTCCAAAACTTCACTTTGAAAATAGATTTTGTTATTTTAGATGGGGTCTTCAGTGTTTTTCGGAGTCATGCAAGTAGTACCGTATTTGACGGATTACAAGACGCACCGTTTTATAATCCGCACCCCCGACTTTTAACAAAAAAATTGGGACGAGCCACATATAGGCCGCGTCACTATATTAGCCGCCGTCGAAAAATATATAATCAGATCGTGTCAATCAATCAAAACAACCAGGCAAACGAAAGTACCGTATCTGGCGAAATCGGCTCCGAGAATAAACAAGTGAAACAAAGAAGAAACGTGAAAAAGTTTGAAGAAAAATAATTATCACACACACAATTTGTAACCAACACACACATGATTGTAGTCCCGCCCGGAATAAGCTTTTTTGGGATGATTTACGACTTTTGCGCACATTTCGAGCAGACGAAAACACAACATGGCGGCTCTCGCTCCTCCAACTATTGCGAGACACAAAAAGCCGAAATCTCGCGCGCGCGAGATCCTGATACATCCGGTGTTTCTCTGTACGCTATCTTGTCACGACGACTTGTTGACAAACGAAGATTCGCGAAAGAAAGAGAAAAGCGCTGAGTCTTGAGTAGAGAGCTATTAAAGTACCGGTAATCGGTAATCGAGCGAAATGAAAATCCGCGGTGACTTCCATTAGGTGAATCACTGAATGCTATTCAAGTTTAGGTAACGTTTTAGCCGCATCTTTTCATAAGCCGCAATGCGATTTTTTTTTGAAAAAAAGTCGCGGCTTGTAGTCCGTCAAATACGGTACCCGGAAGTACAACCCTTCACAGAATCACCACATTCAAGTACCTATCATTCTTACCTCATCAGGAAACGAGGGGGTGTTGCTGAAGCCATGTTTCACACTTGTCTGGTTCAGCTCATCCTGTGCAAGATAAAAAGTCAGACTTTAACACACATCATATCAACAGACGATTTCCAGAAGCCTACTATGAAACTATAGAATGAAAGAAATCATGCAGATATTGTTGTTGAAAACCCGGTCTTACTCTCGAGACGTTGTGAATGTGATGCAAGTTTTGAACTCGCAACACTGCGAATTAAGACGGTTTAACAAGTTGTGAGGGCAACACTAATAAACAGAATGAATATGAAATCTGAGTTGATGTAAGAATAAACTAAATAGTATTTACAAATTACAATTCAATTGGCCGGGGATGGATTTGATTTTCTACTGTGTACTGAAGCTGAAGAAGAACGATGTGTGCCTCTATGATTCGTTAACATCTGAGATACGCCGCTCTGACATAGCTGCTAATGTTCTTTCTCACCTCTTTCTGCTTTGCATCTTGAGGGTAGACATCAGGAGGACCAAGCCGCGGCTTTTTCAGCGGCCTGTGCTCCTGAGACGGGAAAGGGGCAGCCATCTTTGTTTCTGTCTGAGGAAAACCGGATGTTGATGCTATACCGTCGGAATTGTACCCAATCGGTACAATATTCTAATGCAAAGAACTCTGCACGGCAGTGCTGGCTTTAGACATAATTATATCGTCAAAGTCACGAGAAAATCTTATTTACAAAAGACATAAAACCAGGGAATGTTGTGATTTGTAAACAAATATTTATTCGGGAACATTTTAAAAGCTAAGCCAAAGGGAGGTAATCTGTCTACCGAGAAGAGGCTATAATTATGCAACAAGTAGGAAGGGGTCTCTGACTAAATACTGCGCGACCTTGCGCGACCACGCGCTACATCAAACTAAAGCATTTACATGTAATATTTTCATTGTACTAGTATCTTCATAGTATTTTCTCACGTTGTATCATGCTTTAAGCCATACTCGGAAATGAAAAATAAGGGAGTTGTGATGGACAGTTCTTCAGTAACGGCAACCATTTATTTTGAGCTGGTATTTCCACCGTTTCAAGTTAAAATTTACTTCCAAAAGTCATGGTACACCGCTTTCAATCTCAGTCAACAGATGAAACGAGAGTTCATGTTAAATCTCAAAATATGCCATTGACTGAAGCTTCTCGGACAGTCACGCCTCTTCAGTTAAATAAATGCCGGGCCCATGCCTGTCCATAACACACTGACATACACACTGACACTGACACTGACTGACGCCGAACGCCGGCGACGCCGGGTGCGCATAATAACTCAGTGACGCACACATACACACACACATACACACAAAACACATGCGCGCATGCTCACAAACACTGTGACAAACACGCACACACACTAAGAAAGAGTAGGAAAAGAAAAGAGCAAGGCCGATCTTGTGTGTTTCACTGATTTCAGTCTTGTTTCTTTTGAAGTTCTGCATGTTAGGAATTTATACTACAGCCGGTTTTCAGTTTCCATGAAGTAAACAGGCACTCAACAAAAAAAAAAGTAATGTAGTAGTAACAAGTCATTGCACAGAATAAATCACGTCAGCATCAAAAGCGTGGAGTACTTGCATGTTTACAGCCCACGGACGTACATGAGAAGGTAATGTAAGTCCGTGTTACAGCCGGAAGAGAAAGAGAGAGTGCATACTGGCGTATGCGTGCATAGGCGTTTTAAGCTTGGATTTATTTTAGCGCCTGTAAACTTATCAACAATGGATTAGATTCAGGAACTATGGCGGGGAGACGTTCCAGTTTGGGTCACTTGATCCTCATGTCAAAGTCGACCAAAGTCATGTTCGTTGGGGATTTTGTTATTATAGACTCTACCATCACACATACATGTACTTTGATTTCAATCCACCCAATAGTTTTTGAGAAAATGGGTTTAAAAGATTTAGCTCTGGAAATGTGAAATTGTGCAAGTATATATACATGTGTGTGAGTGAGGGCAGGGGCGGACGAGGGGGGGGGCACAGGGGGCACGTGCCCCCCCCCCCCCCACCGAAAAAAAAAAAAAAAAAAAGAAGAAAAAAAAAAGATTTTTCTATGCTGATTCTAGGACCATTTCTAAGTTCAAATGGCACCAGATGGCACCATTTTGCTTCTTTGGGCAAAAAATGTTTCCGGGGGGGGCATGCCCCCGGACCCCGCTAGCAAATTCGGGCGCTTCGCGCCCATCACATTCACGTTCGATTCAAAGTGCCCCCCCCCCTTACAAAGCAACTGATCCGCCCCTGGAGGGTGTGGGAGTTGAATGTGTATGACTGAGTGCAGGGGCGGATTAGGGGGGGGGGTTACAGGGGTTCCGGACACCCCCCCCCCTCCCCGGCAGTCCACAAAAAAATAATAACTTTAAAAGAAATAATGAGTGGCTGCTGACACCAGTTGATCCTGTTTAAAATCAAGAATAAGCCATAAATTGTTCATAAAATAGCTAAATCTCTTCTGCTCCTGGGGGGCTAAGCCCCCCCCAGACCCCCCAACGGGGCCTTGCCCTGGACCCCAGGTTATAACCCATCCCCCCCTCTGGCTTAACTGCTCTGCCCCTGGAGTGTATATTCCTGTGAGTGTCTATATGAGAGAGAGAGAGCGAGAGAAAAAACAATGAAAACAACATTATTGTTACTGATTAAAAATCACGATATGTATTTCTATGTGTGTATGAAAGAGAATTTTAAAAAATAATAAAAAAAGTGCAACAGTTGTCACTTTGTGTTGAATAAACAATAGATCCAGAGGAGCGAATTACTGTGTGGTTGTGTTTACTTTGACACGTGCTTTCTGTACCTGCAATTTTTTACCGTGACCGTGATTTGCCACTGGTGTTCGTGATCGTAAAAACAACAAGAGGCGAAGCCATCAAGGCTCACGTAAGAAATCGACAAACAGTAACACAAACTCAATCACTCCGTCACACACACACACGCACGCACAAACACACACACACACACACACACACACACACACACACAGAGAAAGAGCATAGGTGAAACTGTGCAAGAAAGCGAGACACTAGATCTAGATCTGTCTGTCTGCATGTAGCCTACTTACAAGGACACGACTGCCAACTAGTCTCGGCCCGCTCAAAATAATAATGACCGAGACTTTCAGTACTTCCTTCGCGTGACGTCTAACCCTCTTACGTCATAATGTGACGTCAATGTAATGTGACGTCTTCAAATGTTAGAGTTTCTACCACAGACATACACACGCACGCACGCACGCACAGACAGACAAAGTTACGATCGCATAGGCTACACTTACGTGAGCCAAAAATCAAGGTTACTGTGATCGTGAAAGCTAAAATTTCCATTCCCGTGATCGTGATGATATCCCCCCCCCCCCCCCCCCTTTGGGGCCCTTACAAATGGCTGGCTTGTAAAAAGATTTTGACTGATAATGCTTTTCAACAATCCATAGGTAGACACTTGCATTTAAGTTTTCAGCTTCCGTGAGATTAAAAGGCACACACAAAACAAAAATTAAAACAAGAGGCGAAGCCATCAAGGCTCACGTAAGAAATCGACAAACAGTAACACAAACTCAATCACTCCGTCACACATACACACACACACACACACACACACACACACACACACACACACACACACACACACACACACACACACACACACACACAGAGAAAGAGCATAGGTGAAACTGTGCAAGAAAGCGAGACACTAGATCTAGATCTGTCTGTCTGCATGTAGCCTACTTACAATACAGGGACACGACTGCCAACTAGTCTCGGCCCGCTCAAAATAATAATGACCGAGACTTTCAGTACTTCCTTCGCGTGACGTCTAACCCTCTTACGTCATAATGTGACGTCAATGTAATGTGACGTCTTCAAATGTTAGAGTTTCTACCACAGACATACACACGCACGCACGCACGCACGCACATACGCACGCACGCACAGACAGACAAAGTTACGATCGCATAGGCTACACTTACGTGAGCCAAAAATCAGTCACGTAAGCATCAAAAGTATGGTACTTGCATCAAGGGCGGATCAATTCACTTTGGAGGGGGGGGGGTTACAAAATGACTGCAAAGATACAAGTTGAAGGCGCCGAAGGCGCCTAAGCCTCAAGGGGGGTCCGGGGGCATGCCCCCCCCCCCCCCCCCGGAAATTTGTTTTCCAAAGAAGCAAAATAGAGCTATCTGGTGCATCCTGAGCCAATAAATTACCTCTTTTTGGGGGGTGGGGGGGGGGGGTTACGTAACCCGTGTAACCCCCCCCCCCAGATCCGCCCTTGATGCTGCATGTTCACATAAGAGAAAGAGAGAGTGTGCTTACTAGCATATGCGTGTACAGGAACGACCGTTAAAGGAAGGAGATGTTACAAACATACGGAAGAAATAAACAAGTTGCGTGAAACGATATTTACAAGCATCTAGTTTAGCATCAAAGTAACAGATTAACACGAAAGAACAGTCATCGCCGAGACTATACTAAGATAGTCTCGACTAACCACATCTAAAGACCGAGACGGGTCACGCTCGAAATTCAATTCCCTAGTTCGGACTTAGTCGGCGAAGACTGCTTTGCTGAAATTTCAATCCATTTGATTGAAAAATGAGGGCGTTACAGTGCTGCCTCAACTTTCATAAAAGCCGGATATGACGTCAGCAAAGATATCTATCGAAAAAATGGAAAAAAATGTCTGAGGATATCATACCCAGGAACTCTCATGTGAAGTTTCATGAAGATCGGTCCAGTAGTTTTCTCTGACTGAATCGCTCTACACACACACACATACACCCATACCGGCACACACACACACACACACACACACACACACACACACACACACACACTGATACAGTAACATGTAAAAACGACGTTGTCGATATTTTTGGCTGGTCCATACACTGATGTGACACCTGTTTTCTCAATAAAGGCTATGGGCATGAACTTAACGGCACAGTGCGCCTCCCGTAAACCATCACGGATACTGTCAGGCTTTTACACACAGTACAAACACGGCCCTTCCATTTGAACGCTCACCAAACGGGAACATCCTAGGTGCCCTACGTAAAGAGCGAGCAATTTTCAAAGATACTTTGCGGATTGTGTCAGAGACAATCGGACCGTGGTGTGTTTTGGCGCTGGACCTAACTTTTAAAATCTAAATAATAAATTGACAGCTTGTTACACAAACATTCTTAAATCATAAAAGAATTCTTTTTTCATCAAGACAAGATCAGTACAATTCGAAGTTTTGAAAGTTTGAAAAAAGAAACACCCGAAAGCAGGGTCACACAAGGTCGTGGTTCTGGTAGCAGACGACGGTTTATGTCTATGATCGCCAGTTCCTCTGAACAGTCAAAAGCCATCGCCATCTTGAACACGCGGCCAGTACTGGCCGCGTGTTCAAGATGAAGCCATCGCGAGAGTTCTTGTGAACCACAGCCGTTTGTTTCGTGCATAGTCACGCCGTGGATGGTGGCACGCCTAGTTTTGTCCACCGCAGGAACAACACCCAATTCGTTCCCCCGCACGCGGAAGCAAAATTGTTATCTCGCAAAGGAATTGCCCTGTGAAGGTACGTTGTGGCAAATCACATTATTAAGTATAGATATTCTAAAGCAGAATTGCCTAGGCTATATGTATAATATGTAATTTATGTCTTGTTGTGTACTCGTGAACAGTGGCGTTCGATTTTCTGCCGAAGTCCGTGAAAATTATACAGAGAGGTCTCAATTTCGTACAAATTAACCTAGAACTACCATTTAAAGCACTATTTTAATACTCACAGTTTAATCTTCGATACCTTGCAGCCTTGTATGCGCGTTTTTGGGCACCAGCATCGTGGATAAGCTGCTCTAATCTAGCGTTATTTTGTGGTACTCGATTCTCAGTGGGTAAGGTCCCCCGCAGACACCAGATAAGGTCCCCCGCATTTTTGACCAAGCTGCGGGGGATCTTACCCCATCAAATTTTACTGTTGATCTGTGAACCGATCGTGAGTCTAAACTAAGGTACCCGGTAAGCTTAAACTTAAAAATGAAGAGCAGTATCCACAAGTAGTTTGACTTTGACCAGCAAAAAGATTTAAGCCCTTCTGTTGACCGTGCTTTGTGTTATTTCATCATTTTTAACGTGGGAGACAGTATTTCTGACTTGTCTTGATGACATTTCTTCTCTTATGTAGTACACGAGAGTGTAAATGGTAAGACAACTAGCTGATCCAATGCAAAATAAAGTACCGAACAGTATGATATAAACTTCAATACTAGAAAGTCTGGTTATCTACTATTTTAAGGCATTAATTTGGAGACACCTACCATGTTGTTTGTCTTGCGGGGGAACGAATTGGGTATTGTTCCTGCGGTGGAACAAACTAGGCGTGCCACCATCCACGGCGTGATAGTCAGAGGTACATAATAACGTGCTATTGCAGATAAGCTCACAGCGAGTCGCATTTAAATTAGGTAACTGACGACTGCATTGTGAACAAGTCGCGTAAGGCGAAAATACAATATTTAGTCAAGTAGTTGTCGAATTCACAGAATGAAACTGAACGCAATGCCATTTTTCAGCAAGACCGTATACTCGTAGCATCGTCAGTCCAGCGCTCATGGCAAAGGCAGTGAAATTGACAAGAAGAGCGGGGTAGTAGTTGCGCTAAGAAGGATAGCACGCTTTTCTGTACCTCTCTTTGTTTTAACTTTCTGAGCGTGTTTTTAATCCAAACATATCATATCTTAATCTATATGTTTTTGGAATCAGGAACCGACAAGGAATAAGATGAAAGTGTTTTTAAATTGATTTGGACAATTTAATTTTGATAATAATTTTTATATATTTAATTTTCAGAGCTTGTTTTTAATCCGAATATAACATATTTATATGTTTTTGGAATCAGCAAATAATGGAGAATAAGATAAACGTAAATTTGGATCGTTTTATAACTTTTTATTTTTTTTTACAATTTTCAGATTTTTAATGACCAAAGTCATTAATTAATTTTTAAGCCACCAAGCTGAAATGCAATACCGAAGTCCGGGCTTCGTCGAAGATTACTTGACCAAAATTTCAACCAATTTGGTTGAAAAATGAGGGCGTGACAGTGCCGCCTCAACTTTCACGAAAAGCCGGATATGACGTCATCAAAGACATTTATCAAACAAGTCGCGTAAGGCGAAAATACAATATTTAGTCAAGTAGCTGTCGAACTCACAGAATGAAACTGAACGCAATGCCATTTTTCAGCAAGACCGTATACTCGTAGCATCGTCAGTCCACCGCTCATGGCAAAGGCAGTGAAATTGACAAGAAGAGCGGGGTAGTAGTTGCGCTAAGAAGGATAGCACGCTTTTCTGTACCTCTCTTTGTTTTAACTTTCTGAGCGTGTTTTTAATCCAAACATATCATATCTATATGTTTTTGGAATCAGGAACCGACAAGGAATAAGATGAAAGTGTTTTTAAATTGATTTGGACAATTTAATTTTGATAATAATTTGTATATATTTAATTTTCAGAGCTTGTTTTTAATCCGAATATAACATATTTAAATGTTTTTGGAATCAGCAAATGATGGAGAATAAGATAAACGTAAATTTGGATCGTTTTATAAATTTTTATTTTTTTTTACAATTTTCAGATTTTTAATGACCAAAGTCATTAATTAATTTTTAAGCCACCAAGCTGAAATGCAATACCGAAGTCCGGGCTTCGTCGAAGATTACTTGACCAAAATTTCAACCAATTTGGTTGAAAAATGAGGGCGTGACAGTGCCGCCTCAACTTTCACGAAAAGCCGGATATGACGTCATCAAAGACATTTATCAAACAAGTCGCGTAAGGCGAAAATACAATATTTAGTCAAGTAGCTGTCGAACTCACAGAATGAAACTGAACGCAATGCCATTTTTCAGCAAGACCGTATAGTCGTAGCATCGTCAGTCCACCGCTCATGGCAAAGGCAGTGAAATTGACAAGAAGAGCGGGGTAGTAGTTGCGCTAAGAAGGATAGCACGCTTTTCTGTACCTCTCTTTGTTTTAACTTTCTGAGCGTGTTTTCAATCCAAACATATCATATCTATATGTTTTTGGAATCAGGAACCGACAAGGAATAAGATGAAAGTGTTTTTAAATTGATTTGGACAATTTAATTTTGATAATAATTTTTATATATTTAATTTTCAGAGCTTGTTTTTAATCCGAATATAACATATTTATATGTTTTTGGAATCAGCAAATGATGGAGAATAAGATAAACGTAAATTTGGATCGTTTTATAATTTTTTTTTTTTTTTTACAATTTTCAGATTTTTAATGACCAAAGTCATTAATTAATTTTTAAGCCACCAAGCTGAAATGCAATACCGAAGTCCGGGCTTCGTCGAAGATTACTTGACCAAAATTTCAACCAATTTGGTTGAAAATGAGGGCGTGACAGTGCCGCCTCAACTTTCACGAAAAGCCGGATATGACGTCATCAAAGACATTTATCAAACAAGTCGCGTAAGGCGAAAATACAATATTTAGTCAAGTAGCTGTCGAACTCACAGAATGAAACTGAACGCAATGCCATTTTTCAGCAAGACCGTATACTCGTAGCATCGTCAGTCCACCGCTCATGGCAAATGCAGTGAAATTGACAAGAAGAGCGGGGTAGTAGTTGCGCTAAGAAGGATAGCACGCTTTTCTGTACCTCTCTTTGTTTTAACTTTCTGAGCGTGTTTTTAATCCAAACATATCATATCTATATGTTTTTGGAATCAGGAACCGACAAGGAATAAGATGAAAGTGTTTTTAAATTGATTTGGACAATTTAATTTTGATAATAATTTGTATATATTTAATTTTCAGAGCTTGTTTTTAATCCGAATATAACATATTTATATGTTTTTGGAATCAGCAAATGATGGAGAATAAGATAAACGTAAATTTGGATCGTTTTATAACTTTTATTATTTTTTACAATTTTCAGATTGTTAATGACCAAAGTCATTAATTAATATTTAAGCCACCACCACCAAGCTGAAATGCAATACCGAAGTCCGGGCTTCGTCGAAGATTACTTGACCAAAATTTCAACCAATTTGGTTGAAACTGAGGGCGTGACAGTGCCGCCTCAACTTTCACGAAAAGCCGGATATGACGTCATCAAAGACATTTATCAAAAAAATGAAAAAAACGTTCGGGGATTTCATACCCAGGAACTCTCATGTCAAATTTCATAAAGATCGGTCCAGTAGTTTAGTCTGAATCGCTCTACACACACACACACACACACGGCCGGCACACGCACACACGCACATACACCACGACCCTCGTTTCGATTCCCCCTCGATGTTAAAATATTTAGTCAAAACTTGACTAAATATAATAAAAACTAAGAAAACGACAACGCTCACATCCTCTTGACTGATCTACCACCAGAGTGCTGCTGACTGTCTCGAGCCTGCCAAATCAAACTCTAAGAACATCCATCTGACAGAAGGATTAGTGCATGTTCATGTTGAGATAAACATCCAGGCCCCTTCTCAGCCCAAGTTCTAAACTTCCAAACTAGCTAAAAAAAAAATTAAAAAAAAACACACACACACACACACATACACACACACACACACACACACACACACACACACACACGACACACAATGATTGACTAGTTGAGTTAATTGAAATAACTATCTCCACGGATTTTTAGTTCAGCTCCGCAGTGCCCGCTGCAGCAAAACGAAAACTATTGATTTCAACCGTCACTGATACATATTTGAAACAGAAACCAAATTATTTAAATGGAAGCATAATTAGAGACTGTAGAGTAGTCCGTCTGGAATAATGCACCCCCGAACTTCATAATTATACTCAGGCTCAGTGATATGCCATTGTGTCAATCCAGCCGGTAATATATCCTCTTCAGAAATGACTGAAATTTGATTTTTTATTGTTGTTGCACCGTTTCCAACGTGTTACAGCTCCTTTAAAAGTTTAAGCCATCAGTTTACACGTGAGTCGGTCAAAGGGTAATGACCTCTTCTGCTCATTCACAAGATTGTCGGTTTCGCCCATAGCTCAGCGGTGTCTCCTCTGGAATGTATGAATGCAAATTAGTGTAGCAGACGACAATATGAATGACTTTACAGGTTACAAAGAAAGAGATTGCAAAGGCTGTATAATTGTATATGAATATAATAGATGCATTGCACGTTTGTATAAGCGTCAGTTTACCATGAAATTGCACTATTTTTTAATTTAAAGCGCATAGGAGGGCGTCTTACGGGAGTTTGTTCGCAAACATATTCCAGGAAGTAGGATTATCGCGATTTCTCGCCAAATCTCGTACAGCTTCAACAACTATCATGGCGGCTGCGAAGCTTCCACATCATGCGTTGGAAGTAATTTTCTCGTACTTGGACATCTCTGATCTTCGAAATTGTTCACTTGTTTGCAAGAACTGGTACAAATATCTGAACGACGAAAACAACGATGTATGGAGATTACACTGTGTGCGGAAACTGGCAGAGGAAGCGTTGAAATCTGACATTCTGAGCAATGTACCAACTTACAAGGCCAAGTTACGCGCATTCTACCACGCTTGGAACCCCAACGACTGTTCAAAAAACGTTTTTGTCAAACCAAGTGGTTTCACAGTTCATCGTAATCCAATAGCACAGAGTACAGATGGTGCGCGAGGGAAGATCGGCTTTCGGACAGGACGACATTGTTGGGAGGTGTGGTGGGAGGGTCCTCTCGGGACAGTAGCAATGATCGGACTAGCAACCAAACATGCATCAGTTCAGAGTCAAGGTTACTCCCCGCTCATAGGAAACGATTCGGAGAGCTGGGGCTGGAACCTAGTAGACAATCATTTAATTCACAATGGAGACAGTCAAGGCAACTTTCCCATGTTGAACAACGCACCAAAGTACCAGGTACTTTTCAGACATTGATTGAGCAATGCAGTTATGTTCCATCAGTGATCTGGTAACACTGAGGGGCTGTGTCCAAGTATATTATATATATTTGTTTAATTTGGCCCATTGTGTCAATTGTTTTTGTGCGTGCCTTTTGTTTGAAAGAGTGCATGGATTTATTCTCATGAAAGTGATTATGTGCACCACCATGGATTTCAGTGGATTACAGAACCACTAAAATATCCAGCAGGCACAAAAAAGCGGCAGAATAATCATCGATAAGACGATTGTGGTCGCTAAACCGATGAATGATGAAGGATCTATTTGAAAAGAAATTTACGTAATTTAATAAGACTGGATACTTCCTTTGAGCACATATATATAATTATTATGTTGTGCCCAATTCAATTATTCATGGAATTGCCGAATTTGCGGAATGACCAACATTTTTCCCATTTCATACATTTTTGTGTCACCAAAACATTACATTTACATTGCTTTGGCTACCTATTATGGTTTGTAATTGTATGGTCTGTGTTGGTTTCTTTGAGCATAACTCTAGAAATGCAGGAAAAACAACACTTTTAGTTTTTGCCATAACTTATAATTTATTAGTATTAGTACTGCAATATTAATCCACTCTAGCATCTAGCTGTCTACGTATGGTGATACCCAAGGCATTTGAGAAATTTTAAAACCCAAAATTGGCTGCCGATTTTGCAAAATGGGCAACTATTGCCTATTACAGTGGAACCCCCCTTTTAAGACATCCACAAATCTGAGATTATACGGCCTTAAAAAGGAGGGAGTCTTAAAATGGGGGTGATTTTACAAGGGCTATGAACAGAAAGTCTGAGAAAACAAGGTCTTAAAAAGGAGGGAGTCTTGAATTGGGGGGTCTTAAAAGGGGGGTACCACTGTAGTTTTATTATTGAGTATTATGTGAAATCCGCAAAAATTTCTTGCCGATTCAGCAAATTTTGCAATTCTGTGAATTAGGCACAACATAAATAATGCACTGAAAATCAACAGTTTGACCTCTAAGGCTATATGTAGTGCAGGATTGTTTTGAAAAAAAAAGTAACACGGTAAGTGTATTTATGTCAATCTGCTCAATTAATTCCCATTAGGCCAAAAAGAAAAATATGTCTGTTTCCGGTAACCCGACCAACCCTATTTTTAAGCGCCGACCCTAAAGTTTTTTTTCGCTTTTCGTACCAAAAAAACAACAAACAAAAACAACAAAAAACGGGAGGTAATCGGTCGATGAGACTTCACAATCGAAGAGACTGTCTTAAGCTTACCTCCCGTTTCCGTCGTCACGCGAAAAAAACATGGCGGCCAATGACGCCGGGAAAAAAACCCTGAACACGTAAAAAGACGTTAACTAAACGTAAGAAAAAGGTTTTTATAAAACAAAAAATTTAACAAAATTTAAAAAAACACCGACCGACCCTATTTTTTTCGGCGATGTTACCGGAAACAGACATATTTTTCTTTTTGGCCTTATGCACAAAAAACAGGGAGGCTATTTATTTCTGGTACATATATGTATTGTATGTCTTTTAGTGGAAGGAACTCCTAAGCATACATACGTGTATAAATTATAATTAAAGCTTAGATGTATACATACATGTACATTGTAGATTTACTTTATGCAGCCCTGAAAGTCCAACAAATGGTGTACTCGCCTTTGGCTAGTGAATCTGAAAATTTACTAGCCAGAGAGCAAACTTTACTAGCCTAACCAACAGTTTGTTTCAGAAACTTTACTCGCATTTGGCGAGTAGATGAACATTTCTACTCACCAGTTACATGTTTCTATTCGCCATGGCAAGTAAAATACTCGCACTCTCAGGCCTGTTATGTGGTGGTTTTTAATCAGGCCTAAAAAAAAAAATAGGTGTGGTTACCGTAACCCGACCTACCCTATTTTTAGGGGCCGATCCTATAACTTTTTATTACATTTGTCAAACAAAAAAACCAAAAAAAAACAAAAACGAGTGCAAAAAACGCAATGAAAGCGAAAGCGCCCGAGTCGCACACTTATTTCCCTGTCAAGTAGGTTTAATTTGTACACATTAGAAAAAAAAGTTTAAAAAAAAAAAGTGATTGCCTACTTACCTACCCTATTTTTTTGGCTCACGTAAGTGTAGCCTATGCGATCGTAACTTTGTCTGTCTGTGCGTGCGTGCGTGTGTGCGTGCGTGTGTATGTCTGTGGTAGAAACTCTTACATTTGAAGACGTCACATTACATTGACGTCACATTATGACGTAAGAGGGTTAGACGTCACGCGAAGGAAGTACTGAAAGTCTCGGTCATTATTATTTTGAGCGGGCCGAGACTAGTTGGCAGTCGTGTCCCTGTAAGTAGGCTACATGCAGACAGATCTAGATCTAGTGTCTCGCTTTCTTGCACAGTTTCACCTATGCTCTTTCTCTGTGTGTGTGTGTGTGTGTGTGTGTGTGTGTGTTACTGTTTGTTGATTTCTTACGTGAGCCTTGATGGCTTCGCCTCTTGTTTGGCTATGTTACCGTAACCACACCTATTTTTTGGGGGGGCCTCATTAATCTATCTTAGCTTTTGAGCTTGACTTTTTAGAGTAAGAAGTCTCTTGGTAGATCTATACCTTTCTTTCTGTGGAAATCATCTTGGGACCCCCACAAAAATAGTCTGTTTACGGTAACATAGGCAAAAAAATTAGGGTCGGTATGTCGGGATTATTATTATTTTTTATTTTTTTTAATTTAAAAAAAAACAAAACATTTTTAAGTTATTTTGCCAAAAAACAAAGACTTTTTTTTTTTCGCTTTCCCAAATCAACAAATGCCAAAAAAAGGTCTAGTGTCGCGCGAAAAAATAGGGTCGGTCGGGATACCGTAAACAGACTATTTTTTGTGTGTGCCTTGTAGATCACATGAGATCTATCAAGGCTTTTGCAATTTACATGGTAAGAGCATCCTTTTTCTTGCATACTCAACAAAAATGTACAGCCTAGCTAATTTCTTTGCTGAATTGATTTCTTAACCGACACCTAAATTTATGTTAATTATGAGGCAAAAAGTTCAGTTCACGCACAGAAAGCAACGAGACTTGATATTTGGTACACAATGTATACATAGTACATATCCAAGCGGAAGGATGTGAGCATTCAATGTAAAAGACTGGACAGATCTATGGTAGTTTCTGTTTTACTTTCTTTTGCATTCATGGGCTGCAACTCCCACATACAGTACACTCATGTTTTTGCAGAAGTGGAGTTTTACATGTATGCCCGTTTTCCCCTGCCATGTAAACAGCAATACTCCATTTTTGACTCACATGCGAAGCAAAAGTGAGTCTATGTAATCGGTCAGTGGTAGTCTGTCCGGCCGGCCGGCCGTCCGGCCGGCCGGCCGTAGACACCACCTTAACGTTGGACTTTTCTCGGAAACTATCAAAGCGATCGGGCTCATATTTTGTTTAGTCGTGACCTCCAATGACCTCTACACTTTAACGATGGTTTCGTTGACCTTTGACCTTTTTCAAGGTCACAGGTCAGCGTCAAAGGAAAAATTAGACATTTTATATCTTTGACAAAGTTCATCGGATGTGATTGAAACTTTGTAGGATTATTCTTTACATCAAAGTATTTACATCTGTAGCCTTTTACGAACGTTATCAGAAA
Organism: Littorina saxatilis; assembly: GCF_037325665.1. Lineage (NCBI taxonomy): Eukaryota > Metazoa > Mollusca > Gastropoda > Littorinimorpha > Littorinidae > Littorina > Littorina saxatilis. The sequence continues at coordinate 35,924,814 of NC_090257.1, forward strand.
AACAAGGGAGATAACTAGCCTTTTCTGTTCGGCAACACACAACTTAACGTTGGGCTTTTCTCGGAAACTATAAAAGTGACCGGGCTCAAATTTTATGTGAACGTGACTCATTGTGTTGTGAATAGCAATTTCTTCCTGTCCATCTGATGCCTCATATAATATTCAGAACTGCGAAAGTGACTCGATCGAGCGTTTGCCCTTCTTGTTAAGGGGATGTTTGCAGGGTATTTTTGTGTTTCGTAACCCACCAAAGTCTGACATGGTTTACAGGATATTTTCTGTGTGTACGTTGTCTTGTGCTAGTGTGTACAGAGATGGCCAAATCGTCCGCCCGATTGCCAGGGGCCGGGCTAGTAGAATCCGCCTGGCAGCTCGCCCGGCTGGCCAGTGAAAATTCTGGTCAAATGCAAAACTGTTGGTTGACTTTCAAGTTTTAAAGCCATATAAACGCTTCAGATGCAGGAATTCTGTCCTCTGCAAAATCTGTGCCATGTTCTAGAGAAACAAAAACGAGGTTCCTGTTGTATCACCGCTATTTTAATTGTGTAAAGAAAACTGACACTCATAATTTGTTGTGTGGTAAGTTCCGGGCCAGCGAAATTGCTGGCGGGCTAGTGACTTACTTGAAGTTACTTGCCCAGCTGGCGAGTTAAAATTTTGAGATTGGGCCATTATTAACTAGCTTAGTGGAAAAAATCTCCACCCAAAACTCATCAGACACAGCTGGGATAAGAACCCCGGACCTTCCACATGGAAGGTGGACATCTTAAACACTAGGCTTTTGCACTCACCAGTATCAGGTGGTTAATACTTGATCAAATAAATGTGAAGGAAGGTATCCTTAAAACTATGTTTTTCGTTTTGCAGGTTGGTGAAAGAATACGAGTGATACTGGACTGTGAAGACAACACTTTAGCATTCGAGAAAAACTATGAGTTCTTAGGTAAGTCAGGTTCACTACTTTGAATTTGATTGTACCAGAACCACTTTGTTGCTGATGCTTTTTGACTCACATGCGAAGCAAAAGTGAGTCTATGTACTCACCCGAGTCGTCCGTCCGTCCGTCCGTCCGGACGTCCGTCCGTCCGTCCGGACGTCCGTCCGTCCGTCCGGAAAACTTTAACGTTGGATATTTCTTGGACACTATTCAGTCTATCAGTACCAAATTTGGCAAGATGGTGTATGATGACAAGGCCCCAAAAAACATACATAGCATCTTGACCTTGCTTCAAGGTCAAGGTCGCAGGGGCCATAAATGTTGCCTAAAAAACAGCTATTTTTCACATTTTTCACATTTTCTCTGAAGTTTTTGAGATTCAATACCTCACCTATATATGATATATAGGGCAAAGTAAGCCCCATCTTTTGATACCAGTTTGGTTTGCCTTGCTTCAAGGTCAAGGTCACAGGAGCTCTTCAAAGTTGGATTGTATACATATTTTGAAGTGACCTTGACCCTGAACTATGGAAGATAACTGTTTCAAACTTAAAAATTATGTGGGGCACATGTTATGCTTTCATCATGAGACACATTTGGTCACATATGATCAAGGTCAAGGTCACTTTGACCCTTATGAAATGTGACCAAAATAAGGTAGTGAACCACTAAAAGTGACCATATCTCATGGTAGAAAGAGCCAATAAGCACCATTGTGCTTCCTATGTCTTGAATTAACAGCTTTGTGTTGCATGACCTTGGATGACCTTGACCTTGGGTCAAGGTCACATGTATTTTGGTAGGAAAAATGTGTAAAGCATGTGAGTCGTATGGGCTTTGCCCTTCTTGTTTTTTTTAAACTCTAAAGCTAAAAGTTCTTCTTTTTTATTACATTTATTTATTAAGTTTTGACTAAATGTTTTAACATAAAGGGGGAATCGAGACGAGGGTCGTGGTGTATGTGTGTGTGTGTGTGTCTGTCTGTCTGTCTGTGCATGTGTGTGTGTAGAGTGATTCAGACTAAACTACTGGACCGATCTTTATGAAATTTTACATGAGAGTTCCTGGGAATGATATCCCCGGACGTTTTTTCGATAAATGTCTGATGACGTCATATCCGGCTTTTTGTAAAAGTTGAGGCGGCACTGTCACACCTTCATTTTTCAATCAAATTGATTGAAATTTTGGCCAAGCAATCTTCGACGAAGGCCGGACTTCGGTATTGCATTTCAGCTTGGTGGCTTAAAAATTAATTAATGACTTTGGTCATTAAAAATCTGAAAATTGTAAGAAAAAATAAAAAATTATAAAACGATCCAAATTTACGTTCATCTTATTCTTCATCATTTCCTGATTCCAAAAACATATAAATATGTTATATTTGGATTAAAAACAAACTCTGAAATTTAAAAATATAAAAATTATGATCGAAATCAACTTAAAAACACTTTCATCTTATTCCTTGTTGGTTCCTGATTCCAAAAACATATAGATATGATATGTTTGGATTAAAAACACGCTCAGAAAGTTAAAACGAAGAGAGGTACAGAAAAGCGTGCTATCCTCAGCGCAACTACTACCCCGCTCTTGTCAATTTCACTGCCTTTGCCACGAGCGGTGGACTTACGATGCTACGAGTATACGGTCTTGCTGAAAAATTGCAGTGCGTTCAGTTTTATTCTGTGAGTTCGACAGCTTGACTAAATGTTGTATTTTCGCCTTACGCAACTTGTTGACTGATAATTTTGTTTTAAATTGCAAATTTAGTTTTTATTTACCTTAAATATATTTTGAAATTGATTATTTTATTTAAATCGGAATTGATGAAAGAAAAAACAAACAAGGAGGGAGTATCAAAAGAGAGGAGCATATCTCAGTCTCTCAGTCTCCCAGTCTCTCAGTCTCTCAGTCTCCCAGTCTCTCAGTCTCTCAGTCTCAGTTTGTCAACAGAAAATTGAGAAAGCAGCGTTTTTAGAGGGGGTTGGGGGAGGGGACATCATTGACTGATTTAGGGTCTTAAAAGGGATACTTCCAATCAAATGCAGAACACGTTAATAAGAAGACCCTATTCATGTGACCTGACATGCACGTAAGTTCAGCCTGGTAATTTCTTCTCATATTTTGCATTTTGACAACGACAGGGGTGGCGTTTCGAGGTTTGCCGGATACCCAGCTTTACCCTGCCGTCTCTGCCGTTTACGGCAATACAGAGATCTCCATGGTGTACCTTGGTCCTCCACTGGATGGCTGACCAATCGCCTGCCTTCTGTCAGATGATGGACCAATCAGGTACACTTGCCTGTCTTCTTCTCCAGTTGCCATGGAAACGCTGCTCATCATTGGTTCTTGAGAACCACTGTGGATGAATTCTTGAAGACAGCGTGGCTTACTTTCAAGGAGAAATGAACATGGAAGCAGGACAGCAAAACAAAACAATAGAGATTCAGTGTGTGTTGTTTGATGAGTAAATGGGCCCAGCATGTGATGTGCATGCTCTGCGCGTTGCTGTGCATACATGTGATAAGTCGTAGGTCATGCGTGTCCATGTGTGAAGTGGAGTGCCTACACGTGAGCATGTTATAAATACTGGCGTGAAGTTGTGAAATGGATCTGTGGGAAGCAGCGCATGCATGCATGTGTTTTTTCTTCAAAGTGATACGTGTAAGAAAGCAAATGCTTTGTGTGTGTACGTCTACAAGGCTCCGTGAATAATTGGAAAACACATGACTTCATGGATATTTGGGATCGGAGAGGTGCAGACTCGCTTTCTGTGCATTGACAGGTATATCAGTGTCTGGAAGAGGATGGAATGTGCACACAAAAGGTGCATGACTTGAGAATTACTGTGCAGTTATTATTCTGCAGTCTCCCGGATTTGACTTGATCTATATTAGATGTATTTTAATTCTTGATGCACGCATCAGGCAGGGCGTTTTGTACAACTTTTTAATGTGATGTGTGAAGTTTAAGTGGGTAAGTGCAAGCAGCAGTCTGTGTGCTGTGAAACGTGGATAAGAATATAATGAATGAAGTAGCATTTGTTATGCTTGAAATTTCTTTGTGTTGTAATTCCTTCTGTTACTGTGGTTGCTTGTATCACATCTTTAACAAATATATGCACTAGGATTGTCCTTGTGGCAAAGAATTCTTTTTTCAAATTTTGATTCATTTCAGCTCATTCTTCTGAATGTTGATTTTCTGTGTTTGTGTTACAACACATTCTAGAGATCACTTTAGAGAAGATTTAGGTCACTATACATTAATTTAAACAGCTGAAGTGTAACATTTATTTGTAACAATTTGTTTCTTCTTTAAGCAGTGTAGTGACGATTTATTTATAATTTTCAACAGTCGAGAAAGAAACACTGCTTTTTCTCATGACTTGGCATGGAACATTTCAAAATGAGTATGTAAGCAAGCGTACACACACAAAAGCAAATTGCACACTCAGAAACACATTAACATAAAATGCTCTGCATGTAAAATCTCCACATACTCTTTTACTTTAATTTTCTGTATTCAACACTACATATTTAAAATAATAGAGAACAAAAGAAAAGACGACTAGAAAGGAATTATTTTGAAAACAGAACTGTGAAGACTTCTACACAGTACAAAATGCGTAAATACTTTGTTTATCTCCTGTCTCGTATACATGTATGTAAATGTGTAAAACTGAAAAAAGACAGTTTTCGGAGAGAAGCAAGTTCGCATTACACACTGGTGCAATTCTTCAGTTGAAGATATTTTGTTGATTGTACAGCAACTCATTAAGTGTGATTCATCATTCACTGTGCTTGTTATGATATGATTTAATTTCTCAGTGTTGTGGTTTCTTTTTGTTCATGAACTTTGTTGAAAGAAATGTCTACTTTGTTTTCCCTCATAGTCTGTGTGTGTGTCTGTGTGTTCGTTGGTTAGAGATCTATGGTTAAATCTATCAAGGTGTCAGTCTGTTTCTGTGAGGTGTAATTATAAAGCTCCTTTCTCTACAGAGGCACGGCATGTAATACTTTTCATGGAACAGACACCGTAGATAGCCAACCAGAAGTGTCCTTTCATGGAGGTGTCTTGGATGGAAAGTGTTCTCTTGTGAGAGGTTTCAATGTACACATTCATGGAATGTACATTACATTTACTTTCTTGGTCTATCAGAAACATCAATCATGTTCTATAGTACAGTAGAACCCACCCTTTTAAGACCTTAAAGATATAGTATCGAAGGCACCATTTTGGACAATTTTCCGACGATTTGGACATTAAAAAGTTCAAGGGACATTCGCTACAGTACTGTAATTAAGAAACACCTGCAATGATTTGCTCAAAACTGCTTCAAAACTATGCCAAATAATTAAATGAATTTTAATCAGCGAGCGGTTTGCATCGCCCAGCTCTCCTGTCAGATCATCATTATTGTGTATTTAGTTTTCATAGATACCCATTCGTCAAAGCAGATCAAGACCGTTGGATTGAGGAAGTCAAATCTACTGTCTAGCTTACGCACACAAATTCCGTGCCATACAGCGCTTAAACGCTTCTCACAACAGAAACAAACGTAATGTCGGTTGGAGAATATGAAGGTCTGCAATGACTACCAAACACAATATTCAGATTTGAAAAATAGAACGCTCAAACACTATTTTTAAGACCTTCCTCGTGTATATTGTCTATTCAACTCCCAAAATGAACTCTGTAGCTATCGGCTAACTTTCAGATCTGTATCTCTAGGAATAGTGCATGAAATACTCGGGGTTGAAAGGTCAGGACGAAATCTATAACTCGCTCAAAGAACGTCACAATGAGAATTACAGTTTGGGGTGCCCACTCAAAACACAGCCGTTTTCAATTTGAGTAACTCAGCACTCAAACGTTTAATTTAAGGTATTCCTGGTGTGTGGTCACATAATTACAACCCCCAACCTGTACTGTATAGCTCTTCGGGCGATTTGAGACAGTTTTCTTGGTAGATATATTCCCTTTAAGGCTCAACAAATCTGACAAAATCAGGTCTTAAGGAGCAAGTCGTCAGTGGCCTTCGAAGACCTCGTAACTTACATTTTCCCGATTTTCGGATTTTTGCATGGTTCCGTCCCTTGATTTTTTTCCTATCATCTGTGAAAAGCTTGTAACTCTATCTATTTTGCAAAGGTCTTTTTCCCCTGATTTTAAAAACCTTGTATTGCCGTTGGGTGTTGAGACATTAGCGACATTAGCGGGAAAACCTCGTATTGTCTGTTTGAATCCCTGCGAGTCTGTTGAAAATCCTCGTAATTGTTCCTTAAATTCAAAACAAAAAAGTGAAAACCTCGTATCTACACGTTTTGATCTGGTGGAGAGGAATTTGATTTTTAAAACACTCATTATCTCAGAACTATGATTTTGAAGATACGAGGTCTTCGAAGGCCACTGACAAAGTGTTAAAATGGGGGTACATATACAGAGGTTAGAAACAAAATATCTGAGAAACCAGGGTCTTAAAAGGGAGGGAGTCTTAAATTGGGGGTCTTAAAAAGGGGGTTTCACTGTACATGTACCATCATCCCATGAGAACGTGTCTCTCTCTATTTCTGTGAATTTTGCCATTTCAACACATGCAAGAGCGACTCTTGCTGTTGCTAGTTTTCCACTGATAGGCAGCGCTCAATTTTCCCATCGATCGGATGAAAAACGATAAAAATTCATGAAACTCGTTTTTGGTGTGCATGAATGTTGCAGCAGACCAGTCTAATGATTACAGTGGAACCCCCTTTTAAGACCTCCACAAATCAGAAAATCAGGTCTTAAAAAGAAAGGAGTTGTAAAATGGAGATAAGTTTACAGAGGTTACGAAGATAAAATCTGAGAAATCAGGGTCTTAAAAGGGAGGTGGTCTTAATTGGGAGGTTCCACTGTTGTGACAAGAGAACAATTCCTACTGCAGAGATATTTGCATGGTCAAACATTTACATGTAGTGGGTAGATTAGCCATTAGGCAGCTTATAATGTTGAGAACATTTTAAATGCCTATTCTTGGCTGTTATGTACTGCTTTTAGAGAAAAAGACGTTTTGGGAACCTTGTGCACAAGTCTAAAAATTGTGTTATATTCAGCTGTGAAAACTTATCTGCAGCCTCTACGGTGGTCACATTTGTACGTTTTGGACCTTGCCATACAATCTGAGCGGTTTTCCACATTATGTACACAAAAATGTATGCATTTGAAGAACATTTTACTAAAATACTAGTCAGGATTTGTGACCGGTAGAGTCCAATTTCTTAATTAGATGTTTCACAGACATTCTTTTTCATTCTTGCCATGGCAAATCAGGGCAGACTATTTTTTTTTGCTGTAATTTCCTTGATCAGCTGAGTGCATTTATCACGTTTACTTGCTGAGGCAAAAAGTATTTTAATGGTAGTGTTTTTAGCGTCGACTTAATTATTTTGTGCAACTAATGCATCACTGTTAGGTACAGAAAGAGTCATGTTATGTGTTGCTTGTCATTCACTCTAAACTGTTTGTTTGTTGTGTAAGTGTTAGAATGGCTGAACAGGTCAGATTTGCACTTTTGACCCAAACTTGATAGACTTGTAAAAATGTGGAGACTATTCAAAGTCTAAGTCATCGGAAGCATGCGTTTGATTTCAAATCTCATGGGATTCAGTGAATGTCTACAGATTTGTAACAGTTATTTCTTGGCATTCTTGACGTATGGCAAGACTGATGTTAGCACAATGACAGAGTTGAATTTTTGTTTGATGTCGTGTGTGTGTGTATGCGCGCATGTATGTGTGTGTTGGGGGGGGGGGGGGGGGATGAAAGCTTTAGAGTCCTTTCATTTGGGGACTGCATTTGTTTGGGTGAAATGTACAAATCTGACCCTATCAGTACTGTTGGAGCTCAAGATAAGAAAGAAGAATTTTTGCACAGATAGTGAAAATGAAGTGGACATAACAGTATCTGAAAAGAGTGTGTGTATGAGAATTAGTTGCAGTGTGAGTGGGGCACTATATGGGAGAGACTACATGTGCCATGGCTTTAGTACTCTAGTTGATTGCAGTGTGAGTGGGGCACTATATGGGAGAGACTACACGTGCCATGGCTTTAGTACTCTAGTTGAACATGTTGCAATGCTGTGTGTCTTGTCAGTATATCCCAAAGTATCTCATTCTCAAAGCAACACAGCGTGTTTGGAAGAATTCATTTTTGTGGTCAGTTTGTTGCCTCCGTGTTTGATTAGAATGCGTTTTGTGAGTGAATGAGTATTTGTGTAAATTTGAACGTCATGTTACCCAGACATCTATATGTGCCACTCTCGTTATGGAACGGGTGTTGAATGAATCTGTCAAGTGGTTGAATAGTTCTTTTGTAAATGAATAAAGTTGAATGAGTGAGGGTACCAGTCTGATTCAAGTCTCTGTCATTATTTGTGTGTGTGTGTGGCCTGCCATACTATAAAAAACACATTACATTTTGTGTAAAATATTAATTTGAAGCAATTTAAAATGCCTCTGCCACAAGGTTGCAACCATCCAATAATTTTACTTTTTTAGTCAAAAGATCACATGTCTGTTCAAGAGTAGAAATGAAAAACTATATTTAAAAAAAACACCTACACATTACCAAACTTTCTTTAGTTGGTGTTTAACGTTGTTTTCAACCGTTCAAGGTTATATCGCGACGGGGAAAGGGGGGGATGGGATAGAGCCACTTGTTAATTGTTTCTTGTTCACAAAAGCACTAATCAAAAAATTGCTCCAGGGGCTTGCAACGTAGTACAATATATGACCTTACTGGGAGAATGCAAGTTTCCAGTACAAAGGACTTAACATTTCTTACATACTGCTTGACTAAAATCTTTACAAACATTGACCATATTCTATACAAGAAACACTTAACAAGGGTAAAAGGAGAAACAGAATCCGTTAGTCGCCTCTTACGACATGCTGCACTACCAAACTACAGAATGAAACTCTTTAACACCTGTGAAGTCATTTGTATGTTATATTATTTAATTCTGAGAGAGAAAAAACAAACATTTTGTCAAAGTATATGTACAATTGGGTTTTTGAAAAGCAAATGGAGGAGAGAAATGATTGGTGTATAAAAACAGTAAACAAACAATCTCATTTCTTTAAATAATATTAATACAATTCTGAACTGGTTTCAAAGAAATGGTGCAAAAAATTAATATTAAAGCTACTGATCAGTAAATAAGAAGAAAAAAAGCATACTGGCAACGCTATTGTAAAACCCAAAACCAAAGGCAAAATCTATTCCTTATAAATATGGTAAAAATAAACTGTGATCAAAATCGGGTCCATTAAATAGATATGAGGAATTTCAGGGGAAATGTCCCATTAACAAACAGTGCGAATGTATCTACATTTGAATAATCAATAAACAAATTCCAGAAATAATTCTGCTGTGTTTGTATGTGTTGTGACAGAGTGCATACTCTTGGAAATTAGAGGCGATCTTTCTTGAGTGACATTATAGACCAATTACTAGCAAGCAGCCAAGGACCACGTGTGGAGACACACCACTCGCTAGTGATTGACCTATAATGCCACGCGGTAAAGTTTGCCTCATATTTTCCGAGAGTACATGTATTCACTATTTCAAAACACATACAAACCTGACAGAGTTATTTCCAAATATTGTCTATTATACTTTGATTATATCCATTTTGTATACAATTTGTAAAGAAAAATTGTCAACAACACAACTTGTAGTAAAAAGTATATTATATATTAATACTATGAAAAAAAGGCATTATTTCAATTTCATTGCATAATAACAACATTACGCTTGAAACAGGCATATCATATGCAAACATTCACACATAATCATATATATATATATGCTTCAACATGTAATACAAGTACATGTAATAGTATGCTTGAATCCGTCGCGATATAACCTTGAACGGTTGAAAACGACGTAAAACACCAAATGAAGAAAGAAAGAAAGTATGCTTGAACCAGAATCCCATCACATGCAAGTTCCAACCGCTCACACACACTCACATCTTTCTTTCTTTCTTTATTTGGTGTTTAACGTCGTTTTCAACCACGAAGGTTATATCGCGACGGGGGAAGGGGGAGATGGGATAGAGCCATTTGTCAATTGTTTCTTGTTCACAAAAGCACTAATCAAAAATTTGCTCCAGGGGCTTGCAACGTAGTACAATATATGACCTTACTGGGAGAATGCAAGTTTCCAGTACAAAGGACTTAACATTTCTTACATACTGCTTGACTAAAATCTTTACAAAAATTGACTATATTCTTTACAAGAAACACTTCTTCTTCTGTCTTCTTCTGCGTTCGTGGCCTGAAACTCCCATGTACACTCGTGTTTTTTGCACGAGTGGAATTTCACGTGTATGACCGTTTTTTACCCCGCCATTTAGGCAGCCATACGCCGTTTTCGGAGGTTACAAGAAACATTTAACAAGGGTAAAAGGAGAAACAGAATCCGTTAGTCGCCTCTTACGACATGCTGGGGAGCATCGGGTAAATTCTTTCTCGTCCCAACCAATATGGGACTCCCCCTAACCCGCGGGGGGTACACACTCACATATTTCTGGATTCAAAGATACGCACGTAAAGAAAACAGACGATAGTACAACAGGTACATAAACACAATGAGCCAGTAATAACACTGGAAATAATATGATGGAGTTAATTCTCAAAAATGTTCAATCAAAAAAGAAAATGAACCACCAAAAATGAGATCAGATTGTGTTAACAAAAAATCATGTCCTAATTTCAAAAATAAATAAAAAGACAGTCAATATTGTTTTTATTTTCTGCTTGTGTTTATGTCAGTGACATTTGGAAAGATGCTGATGCAGATACAGTGGTACCTGTGATGAAAGAACATCCTTTAACAGGTGTCCTTTTACGACAGGTCAAATTTAAAATGTCTAGACAAAGCTGTCCTTTATTGGAGGATGTCCTCTTATCAAAGCATGGGTGCATAAAGGATCCCAAAGCTCTGCTTGAACTTTGATGGACTCTTGCTTCATGCCTGTATCTTCTTCAAAGGGCTTCATTTGGGCTATTCTAGCTGCAGGCTATTTTTAGCACCCATCCTTTCCCCACAGCAGAGATAACACAGCAGCTGTGCACTGAGAAGGCCAATCTCCCAGTATAGCGCGGAAGCAGTTGGGTATAACAGGCAAGCGAGCTTAACAGTGTACTGGTTGCAGCTGTTGGTAACTAAACTATTTCCTCTGCTGGGCTATTTTTAACTCACAATAAAACACAAGCAAGGAACAGCCGTGGCACATGCTGATAAAAACTTCTTTTCCCAGAATTGCCACATGCACCCCTATCTAAAGGGCCCTACAGTACCGGTACTATTGTAAACAAAATCAGCAATTCTTTAACTGTACTACCTGGAGGCAGAGAAATTTAAGAATGCTTGACACACTTAGTAGTAGCCGAGTGGTTCTAAAACCAATTCAAGATTTGCATTCAATTCAGTAAAAAGGAAAAACAGAAGAAAAAAATTCAATTATCACAGAGTATAAAAAACTGTGAATTAACTTGTACGGAAGTCCAGCTAGCTTTCACAAAAACCATCAAAATTAATTTGCCAACAATAACAAAGAAATATAGAATACACAGTTAAACAACACTGCTCAAATTCCAATGTCACTGTTACACAACATTGTCTGCCAGCTCTACCAATGCTATGCATATGCTCTTCATTACACAGGCTGTGAACAAAACACGCAAGTATAATTACATAAATAAAAAGTTATCCTGAGTCAGTTGATATTATCCATCACACAACTATTTTTACATAACAAGCAAGCTTTGAAGTCAGAGATCTTTACCCAATGTATCACCTCAACAGTGTGTGTGTGTGTGTAACGTGCGTGTGTGTGTAACATGTGTGTGTGTGTGTGCAACTGCATGCATGTGTGTGTGTGTGTGTGTGTGCATGCGAATGCATGTGTGTGTGTGTGTGTGTGTGTGTGTGTGTGTGTGTGTATGTTAGTGTGTGTATGTTTGTGTGTGTGTGTGTGTGCGTACACGAGTGTGTGTGTAAATCTGTTAGTTTTACAACACAAGTAGGTTTGGACTGTTTGTACTATCAGGTACGCATCCTACTCCAACCTGCATGCAACTCTATACACAATGGAAATGTTCACCCTCACCGAGTGAATTGAGCATAGCAAAACTAACAGAATCATCGTTCTGGAAGCAGAAAATTCACACAACAGTCGACACACACAAAATCTGTCCTTCTACATCCAAAAAGATATCTGCATGAAAAAGAATTTTATCAAAGAATCTCTCATCACACAAGTGTATTTCATAGGTACATACTTTTTCAATTATTATATTACAGAGGAATCTCACATCACAAGTATATTTCACAAGTACATATTTTGTGGATTCTTACACCCACAGAACTATTTATTACTCCACACTCACTCATTGTTTTAATTTCCTGATAGCGTAAACATTTCTTAGATTATGACACATGGGCAGCAGCGAAAGAGAAAATGCAAACTTCCTTTCCTCAGTGTGAATGCGCTGATTCAGCAGTATCAAAATTATGAGACAATCATTAAAGTTTCTATGTCAAAATATTGCATACAAAAGCGTAAGCTGCAAAAGATAAACTGTTGTCGTTCCCAAAATCTGATTACACATAATAACTGGAATGTGAAAATACATCAGATCTCTTCTCTTCTTAGCAATATCTGTTGCTACATAACCTCCCTGTACATTGTTCAAATGAATGATAGCTCTGGTATTTTCAAGATGCTGCATTTGATCTTTTTATATTTTTCACGAGACAAGTTCAATTTCTCTCACTCATTTTCACCCCAAAAGTGCTTCCCAGTTCCTGGAAAACAGACAAGACATTTTGGGGGGACTATTTCTGAAAGAATATCAGTTCAGGCAGTCTCCATTGTTTGGCAGACATTAGACAGGCAAGTCATTATGTCTATTTTGACAGATTGGAGTCTGACCAGACTTTAGTTTCTGGAGGTGAATCACTCACTTGAGCTCTCACAAAAAATACTTTTGAACATCTGTTACTCCTTTTTTTCTCCTGAGCATTGCAGTCGCAACAATCCCTTCTCGGAGAATTTCAATTTCACTGTAATTAGCTTCTCTATCTCTCTCTCTCTTAAAGACAGATTGTAAGACCAAATTGTGCCTAAAACCTCTATCCTTGTGTCTTAAAGATCAGTCAGTCAGTCAGTCAGTCAGTCAGTCAGTCAGTCAGTCAGTCAGTCAGTCAGTCAGTCAGTCAGTCAGTCAGTCTCTCTCTGTCTCTCTCTCTCTGTCAGTTGATCTCTCTCCCTCACGAGTTGTTGCGCTTTCTCTCCAGCATGTTGAGGTTCTCCTGTGTGGAGGGGTTGTGGGGATCACGCTCCAGCGCTTTCCTGTACGCCTGCTCTGCCTTGTCCAGTTTCCCCCACCTGTGGTACAGCACACCTGAAAAGCAGAAACTATGCTGAGAGCCGAATCATAAAGCACGTAACGTTAAAATCTAAGGTAGAGAGGTGCAAATATCAACAAAAAAAAGTTTAAAAATAAAACAAGAAGAGCAAACGCTCGATCGAGTCACTTTCGCAGTTCTGAATATTATATGAGGCATCAGATGGACAGGAAGAAATTGCTATTCACAACACAATGAGTCACGTTCACATAAAATTTGAGCCCGGTCACTTTTATAGTTTCCGAGAAAAGCCCAACGTTAAGTTGTGTGTTGCCGAACAGAAAAGGCTAGTTATCTCCCTTGTTTTTCTGATAACGTTCGTAAAAGGCTACAGATGTAAATACTTTGATGTAAAGAATAATCCTACAAAGTTTCAATCACATCCGATGAACTTTGTCAAAGATATAAAATGTCTAATTTTTCCTTTGACGCTGACCTGTGACCTTGAAAAAGGTCAAAGGTCAACGAAACCATCGTTAAAGTGTAGAGGTCATTGGAGGTCACGACTAAACAAAATATGAGCCCGATCGCTTTGATAGTTTCCGAGAAAAGATATAAAATGTCTAATTTTTCCTTTGACGCTGACCTGTGACCTTGAAAAAGGTCAAAGGTCAACGAAACCATCGTTAAAGTGTAGAGGTCATTGGAGGTCACGACTAAACAAAATATGAGCCCGATCGCTTTGATAGTTTCCGAGAAAAGTCCAACGTTAAGGTGGTGTCTACGGCCGGCCGGCCGGCCAGCCGGCCGGCCGGCCGGACAGACTAACACTGACCGATTACATAGAGTCACTTTTTCTCAAGTGACTCAATAAAACAAAAGATATCTGTACTCACCGATACAAGAACAGCACAAGACAGTAGGAATTTTCGCTTATAAAAGCTTCATCAGGAACAAAACACAAAAGGCAACAAAAAACAGACGTAACGTGGAACGAACAAGGTTTGAGGTTCAACAAAAGAGGTTCAAAACTTCTTCTTCTTCTGCGTTTATGGGCTGAAACTCCCATGTACATTCATGTTTTTTGCACTTTGCGTATGACCATTTTTACCCCGCCATTCAGGCATGCACCAATACGCCGCTTTCGGGGGAAGCATGCTGGGTATTTTTTGTGTTTCTATAACCAACTGAACTCTTACATGGATTACAGGATATTTTCCATGCGCACTTGGTCTTGTGCTTGCGTGTACACACGAAGGGGAATAAGGCACAAGCAGGTCTGCACGTAAGTTGACCTAGGAGATCGAAAAAATGTCTGCCTGTAACCCACCAGGTGCGGCCGGGATTCGAACCCGTGACCTTCCGCATAAGAAGCTGGGGTCTTATGCACTAGGCCGCTGCAGGTTCGAGAAATTTGGGTTAATCATAAACCAAAAAGCCAGGGGTATAGAGGACTGCCAAATCCCTCAAGGGGCAGAAACCCTGTCGGTGAGAATACATACCGTATTTGACGAATTACAAGACGCACCGTTTTATAAGCCGCACCCCCGACTTTTAACAAAAAAATTGGGACGAGCCACGTATAGGCCGCGTCACTATATTAGCCGCCGTCGAAAAAAATATAATCAGATTGTGTCAATCAATCAAAACAACCAGGCAAACGAAAGTACGGTATTTGGCGAAATTGGCTCCGAGAATAAACAAGTGAAACAAAGAAGAAAAGTGAAAAAGTTTGAAGAAAAATATCCCACACACAATTTGGAACCAACACACACATGTAGTCCCGCCCGGAATAAGCTTTTTTGGGATGATTTACGACTTTTGCGCACATTTCGAGCAGACGAAAACACAACATGGCGGCTCTCGCTCCTCCAACTATCGCGAGACACAAAAAAACGAAATCTCGCGCGCGCGAGATCCTGATACATCAGGTGTTTCTCTGTACGCTATCTTGTCACGACGACTTGTTGACAAATGAAGATTCGCGAAAGAAAGAAAAAAGCGCCGAGTCTTGAGTAGAGAGCTAATAAAGTACCGGCAATCGCTAATCAAGCGAAATGAAAATCCGCTGCGACTTCCATTAGGTGAATGCTATTCAAGTTTAGGTAACGTTTCAGCCGCATCTTTTTATAAGCCGCAATGCGAGTTTTTTTTTTAAAAAAAGTCGCGGCTTGTAGTCCGTTATATACGGTACTCTTCAAAAATAGTTAAGGACCGATTAGGAACCTGTATGTAATCTTTCAAAATGTGCTAGATGAGACCCCCCCCCCCCCCCCCCCCTTGCAGGAGAAGCTCAGAAGCTGACAACCTGGTGGCCCTAAAGAAGACAGCGGCATTCGTGCGTTCCACAGGAGTGGAAGTCTAGAAGGAGCGAACAAGAAGAAGAAGAAGAAGAAGAAAATGTGCTAAAAATCAAGGGTCCACTTTTGTCTGTCAGCTTTTAAACACAAACTGGCGAGCACCGTTCATGGCAAGGACCCTGTTGTAGAAGCTGCGCCAAAAGGAGAACGTACCTAGGTTAAGATGAAAGCGTGCTTCGCGGGGATCCAGTCGTATGGCATTGAGGAAGCTTCGTTCAGAGTCGGCCCACCGTTCCAGCTTTCCCTGTGTGTTGCCGATGTTGAACCACAGCGGGGCCGCGTCCGGCAGAATCTTCAGCGCCACCTCTCCCATCCTTACTGCCTGCTCCTGGTGACCTGCAACATGGAAAGGATTGTTACTGAGTGATACATGGCAGAGGATGATGGCTGAGCCAACACGCTATTAAACACAAAACTAGAAATGTTATGTTAATAAATAGAATGTGTCTTAAAGACCTTGTAAGGTATTACAGTGGTACCTGCAAGGAAAGATAACCCTTGGGACCAGGCAAAAGTGTCTACTCATGGATTAAAATGAATTATATAGAAAATATCACTTCAGGGATCCTTTGGGGTGGTCGTTGTAGGCAGGTGGTTGTTCTTGAGAGGTGTCCGGGAGGAAAGGTTCCACTGAACATGTAACCTTCCCATTCAGATGACCGAGTCACCTTTTCTGTACCAAGTGGCCCCGCAAGTGTAAAGCTTGTGTATGCTCAACAACAATAACAAAGTTAACAGCGTCAGATCTCACAATCCAAGGTACAGTGACAAGCTATGTCAACGGTAACTCAATTGGTAGAGCACTAGACTTGTAATTCGCGGTTCATGGGTTCGAATCCTGGCCCCGAAAAAATGAAAAACAAACCCAGGTTATCCAGAAGAATGATGGCGTTGGACCATGAGTTGACATGTTCAGGTTTGAGTATGGTGGCGTTGTGCCACGCGGCCAGTGCATCCTCGTGGCGTTTTTGCTCCAAGTACTGCAACACAGGTAAGAGATCCTAATTACTTACCATGACAAAGACAACATGACTCAAATTTTTACATGTCAAAGCTTCTTGAAAATCATCCTGAAGATCCTTTTTACCATCCTGAAGAAGGCAGCGACAAGCTGTCGAAACATGATAAACATCGTACCAAGACTCAAATTTTCACATGTCGAGGCTTCTTGAAAATCATCTTGAAGATCCTTTTTACCATCCCGAAGAAGGCAGCGACAAGCTGTCGAAATATTGATAAAGATCGTACCAAACCTGGTTACTGTTGTGTTCTTTTTTGATTTAAATGTGAAGGCTTCTTCAGGAATAACATACAAAAGTGTCTCATCAGAACCCAATTTGTTTTTAACAAGACAGGTAAGTGTTTCGTTCACAACATCTTTACCAAAAGTTGTCTACGGCGCCAACTTTCCTTTGTTGTTTGATGTTGTCATTAGAGATCTGCATCATTTCTTTATGATTCTGCCATAAGAACTTCACTTAAAATTGTCATACTGATCTGCATCACTTGTTCACAATTTTCCTTTTCAATACCCAGGCAACCATGTAACAATCTTTGTACTTGTGATTCTTATTCATAACACTACAACCTTGAACAGGGAACTATGGTCAAGTATAAAAATGTGATTGTCGAGGTTTGGGAAGAGATGGTTAAGCCTGTCTTTTTCTGACCAGGTTTCCCAGGTTGTAGTAGCAGTCAGGGTACTTGCGGCGATGGAGGATGGCCGTGCGGTAGCTGGACTCTGCTGCCTCGTATTGCTTCAGCTGTGCTTGCACAATGCCTAGGTTCATCCAGGCTGCCGCAAACTCAGGGCTGTAACCAGTCAAACATAAGTGTTTTATCATCCTATTCAGCCATGAGATCTTTCTTTCTTTCTTTATTTGGTGTTTAACGTCGTTTTCAACCATTCAAGGTTATATCGCGACGGGGAAAGGGGGGAGATGGGATAGGGGAAAGGGGGGAGATGGGATAGAGCCACTTGTTAATTGTTTCTTGTTCACAAAAGCACCAATCAAAAAATTGCTCCAGGGGCTTGCAACGTACTACAATATATTACCTTACTGGGAGAATGCAAGTTTCCAGTACAAAGGACTTAACATTTCTTACATACTGCTTGACTAAAATCTTTACAAACATTGACTATATTCTACCAGTGTTGGAGCCAAACTCTGGGGTCCTGCCGACGAACTGCGCAAGACTGCGGACTTCCTGGCAGCCACTGGTCTGAGGATTTAGCACGGCCATCAACATCGAACGCAGAAGAAGAAGAAGAAGAATTGACTATATTCTAAGCCATGAGATCATGACATTGTTACAAATAAATTACTCAGGCCTTAAAAGTGAGGGAGTACAGTGGAACCCCCATTTTAAGACCCCCACAAATCTGAGAAAATCGGGTCTTAAGAAGGGTGTGTTAAAATGACAGTAAATTTACAGAGGTTATGAACAAAACGTCTGTGAAAACACGGTCTCAAAAGAGAGGAAATCTTAAATTTGGGGGTCTTTTTTGTTTGTTTGTTCGTTCATGGGCTGAAACTCCCACGGCTTTTACGTGTATGACCGTTTTTACCCCGCCATTTAGGCAGCCATACGCCGCTTTCGGAGGAAGCATGCTGGGTATTTTCGTGTTTCTATAACCCACCGAACTCTGACATGGATTACAGGATCTTTTTCGTGCGCACTTGGTCTTGTGCTTGCGTGTACACATGGGGGGTGTTCGGACACCGAGGAGAGTCTGCACACAAAGTTGACTCTGAGAAATAAATCTCTCGCCGAACGTGGGGACGAACTCACGCTGACAGCAGCCAACTGGATACAAATCCAGCGCGCTACCGACTGAGCTACATCCCCGCCCGGGGGGTCTAAAATGGGGTGTTTTCAAGTGTATTAATAATCGAGGTACAATTATAAACATTATGAATGGAAAATCAGAAGAAAAAAAAAGTTCTTAAAACCAGTGGGGGCCATGGCGTCTCTAAAGGGTTTGGGGGGGGGGGGGGGGGGGGGTTCGACTGTACGTAAAGGCCAAGCCAGCTTACTTGATGGTGACAGCTCGTGTCAGCAGAGAATGAGCCTCCAGGTTCTCTCCCCTATCTTTCAGGATGTTGGCCAGGTTGTTCATGGCCTGATCATACTCTGGGTTCAGTCTGCAGACAAAAATTAAAATTAAAAAGTGAAGAAACAAACAACATCAAAATAACACTAACAAAATCTGCAATATCAGGTTTGAGAACATAAAATGTTTAAGATTAACCTACAAGCATCCCCCCTCCCCACCTCCCCCTTCCTCCCCCCTCCCCCAACAAAAGAAATTGCAAAATTGTGTAATCTGGTGCAATTAGAGAATCTCAAAGCATTGAGAAGAGAATCCAAATCCAAACCGAAAACAACTAAGAAAATTAAAATGATTTTGTAGCATCGTATACATTAGGACAGTCTTTTTTGCTCCAAAAACAATTGGATGGGCCTTATAATTGGGTAGTGCCTTGCGATCAAAAAAATTACAGTAACTGTTTTTTATTAAACAAAAGTCAAAACGAATCCTGAAAAATACTTCATGATGCAAAGGTGATCTATAAAAATACTCACTCGATGGCCAACCGATACTTGTTGATTGCAAAATCTACCTCCCCACGGTCGCCCCGAAGCTTGGCTATGTTGTAGTGAACCTGTTGAACAAAATGATTACTAAAGTCTTGAATAGGTTGTGACAAGAAGTGTCTACGGAGTAGATCCTTAACATATAGCATGTCAGGGGTGGGACTCTCTTGTGATGAAAAACAAGGAAATCCCTTTTTCTAGGGGAGTTCGGGGGAACGCTCCCCCGAATTTTTTTTAAATGGTACATTAAAATCTGTGCAATCTGGTGCATTCTGAGACTAAAATTCAACTCGTTTGGATCAGGTAAAAAAGACATTCTCCTCACCACCCCCCCCCCCCCCCAAAAAAAAAAAAAACCAACCAAACCAAAAAAACACTTTCACACAACAATTGTAACATTGTAATGGTGCATATTTACGTAATGAACCATGTATCCATAATCCAATACTGGCAATAGTATGATCCAAGTGACGCCCCAATGCATTGAAGCTCAAAATGACTATTAGTTATCAGGAGTTTTCAGTCAGCACAATTTAACTCTCAAGCCTCCAGTGTTCTGTTCCATCTTCTCTTCTCTCCATATCATTCCGTCAACAAGTTATAAATACTGTGATGAAATGGGATGCGGAAAAATAGATTACCCCAGCGGAATTTGTAAGTTGTGTCCGCGGAAATCCGCGCATTCGCGGAAAAGTCCCACCCCTGCATGTTGACATGATGAACCAGTAACACAATCAATACAGTAACACACACACACACACACACACACACACACACACACACACACACACACACACACTAACACTAACACACACACACGCCTGAAAGCATCCCCCCATCCCCACTTGCTATTTTTTGTTTGGACAAAATTATGCAAAATCATGCAATCTGGCAAAATTGGGCGATATGAAAATAACATCTGGAGTACAGAAAATCCTACAAATCTGTCAGTTGGTGGAAAAATCTCATGCCTGACATTCATGACTGATCACTACTGCATTCAAACACACAAATTCAACGAACTAAAACAGCTTGAGAGACCTACTGCAGAGGCTGTTGTGAACTTTCGTGTATATTTTTTAATTTTCCAAGCATCTACTCTTCAAATCTAACAATCATTACTTTACAGCTTGGGTAAAAAGTAGAGCATTTATCTACAATTTCACTCTAGTACAGAATTCTAAATTGAATTTTACCTTTCCATTCAAGGGGCAGACCTTTTCTCCTTCAGAATACAGAGTCAACTCATCTCGCCAGTGTCTGCTCCGCTGTAAAAACAAACGGCATCTTTTAAAGCGGAGTACTTGATTTATGAGAAATGACATCATCTGCTAGGCTTTACAGCTGTGGAGACAACGGTTTGTGATCCTTATCATATGAAAAGCTTGAAAAAGAAGGCATATGTACTCACTCTTTCTAGGACCTTGAGACCCAACAGTTCTTCAATATGCTGCTTGAATGAGTATAATCAAATGCAGTACAGCGAGACCACCCCCCACCCCCCAATTTAAGACTTCCCCACTTTTAAGACCTTGCTTTCTCCGATTTCCTGTCCATAACCTCTCTAAATTTACCTCCTTTTTAAGACTCCCTCCTTTCTAAGACCTGATTTTCTCAGATTTTTGTAGGTCTCTAAAGGGGAGTTCCATTGTATCGTAATTCCAAAATTAAAAAACACACCGGTCTTAGCCCTTTACTCCATGCAAAGCATTCTTGGCCAGGGTGGTGTCCTAAAATGAATGCGAAGTTGTTGCATAGAAAGAGGATGAAGAAGATTTTAGGAAAGCACTTTCACAAGCTGGTATATAGGAAGTTCATGACATTGTATGCATCTCAGCATGACATATCCAGAGAAAGGGGGTTCAAAGTATCAAACTCACTCAGGGTTAATATTACATACCCATTCTAACAAAAAATGAGTGATGCAAAAAATAGCTCAACCCTCTGACCTTCTGGACCAGGTTAAAACAGTTCTACCTGTGATGAAAGAATTTACTGTTCGTAAAATCTGTAAATTTACCTCCCATTCAAGACTCCTTCCTGTTTTAGAACCGATTTTTTCAGATTGATGAAGATCTGAAAAGGGAGAGGACTACTGAGTACAGTTGAACCCCCCCCCCACCCCCCCTTTTAAAGACCCCCCTAATTTAAGACTCCCACCCTTTTAAGACCGTCCTTTTTCATATTTTCTGTTCATAACCTCTGTAAATTTACCTCCATTTCAAGGCTCCCTCCTTTTTAAGACCTGATTTTCTCGGACACAGCTGATAAAGTGAAATGTTTGATAACAGCGAGGTCTGTGTACTTACATGTATACACCTGGCAATAAAAACGAGGCACAGCAAGCACACTCCAACTCCAACCATCTGCACACACAAAGCAGTACCATGCACTACACTATCGCACAAACACTACAGATAGAAAGAACCAGAGAGAGACAGAAAGAAAAAGAAAAAAATAAAGACAGTTAAAAAAAGGAATAAGGAAGAGAGAAAGAAAGAAAGAACGAAAGAGAGAAAGAAAGAGAGAGAGAAAGAAAGAAAGAAAGAAAGAAAGAAAGAAAGAAAGAAAGAAAGAAAGAAAGAGAAAAAGAAAGAAAGAAAGAAAAAGAAAAGAAAAGAAAAGAAGAGAGAGAAAAAATAAACTAACAATCTGGCAAGACATGTCAATCATAGACAAATGCACACACCGAGGCACACCTCCACTAAAGAAAGCTTGTGAATAACCACCCTATGGTACACAGCAAAAGGACAAGCTAGGTCCTAGAATGTGCAAACTCTCTATATTGTGCTGTTCTGATCGACGTGTGAGTGATTAAAGGCACACTACTTCTGGTGAAAACAGTTGGGCAGACGTGGCCAGACTCTTACAAGGGATAAGACCATACAACCGCTTGGTCATGTACCAAAACTCAACACTGACCGCTTGTTGACAATGAGTTGGAATAATTGTTGATGAATTACAAAATATATTTATACAAAAAATGCCACTGTGCAAAGACGGCACCCAGGCTGTTTACTTTGTTGTTCTTGTACAGTGGAGTCCGGGTACAACGAATCTCAAGGGAGATGCATTTTGGTTCGTTATATCAGTAATTTGCTGTAGAGTTTTCAACCCTAAATGGCCTCAAGACAAGTTTTCCCAATCACTTTCAAATGATCGTCCCATTGATCTTTCCTTGGAGAGTACAATCTCTGCATGTTTTCAACAGCTTCATAATATAATCAATAGAGAGAGGCAAACTAACAGCGGGAGGTGCATGAAAAGCGCCAGTTTTCACGATAAAACTTTGACTCGCTCATTCACGGGACAATATAACTGCACTCCGGACTGTCCACAGTGTTGAGCAATTTAGGAGACTTCACTGCCTGAGATCGTAGAAAACAAAAAAACAGTTCCAGATTTCAAAACCATATTCGTCAGCCATTGTTTTTAGCAAGACAGACCACATGTGCACGAGCTTCGCTGACGTACATCGCAAAATGTCATGACGTCACCACAACTTTCGGTTTTAGTTCGATCTGTTCCGTGCACCTCCCGCTGTTAGTTTGTTCAGAGTTCGCTCATCACGCGATTTGCACTTGTGTTTGTGTATTTTTGTCTTTGGAGACAATTATTGACATCAGTTCGTTGTAGCCTTGTGACTTTTAGAGACAAAACGGCTCTGGGGCGATGAAAACGTGTTTGTTAAAAGAGGGGTTCGTTATGCAAATGAGTTCAAAAGGTTCGATGTAGCTGGAAAGTAACAAGTAAGAAATAGAAGGCTGTCTGCCGGGAAATCAATGGCAGTTTGTTAAAAGAGGGATTTCGTTATACCCAGGTTCGTTATAGCTGGACTCCACTGTATGTGCATGACCAAGCGGCAGTGCAGAGATGGTCTTATCTCGTGTAGAACCCTGGCCAGATGTGAGAATTTGGAGAGCCAACGGAAGGAGTGTGCCTGTAACTTGGAATATTTGGTTGGACCGACTCAAATCAACATCAGACACTATCAACATGATTGTAGGATGCATCCCTACTGATCGCTCGTATGCATAATATTTTACTGTGGGAAGTAAAAATATGTGGGCTTTACTTGAGGCTTTGCTCAGAAAAACATTATTATATTCTAGCATGCTGTCAATACATTAATGTAATGCCATAGGAGCCAGCAGCAAGGATATAACCTTAAAGTTCTCATCAGCTCACCATAATTTCCTGCACTAACTATTTTGAAAAATAAAATGTTGGGGATCCAGACTTCAATTTTGTCCAACAAAATGAATGAGTTATGTCATGCACAAAGCCAGCACACCTCACGAGTCTGCCTCAGAAAAATTAGACCACAGCCTCTTGCGTTACGTGCAAATATTTTTCTAGTGTGCAATATAATAAATCCCCCCCTTCCTCTCTCAAGACAATCTCCAATTCTTCACC
This sequence comes from Littorina saxatilis, assembly GCF_037325665.1. Classification (NCBI taxonomy): domain Eukaryota; kingdom Metazoa; phylum Mollusca; class Gastropoda; order Littorinimorpha; family Littorinidae; genus Littorina; species Littorina saxatilis. The sequence continues at coordinate 35,948,520 of NC_090257.1, forward strand.
TGTCTCAGAGGTCGATATGAAGACAATCGTACAGTTCCCATGGTAACCAGAATGCAGAAACCCGCAGAGGGAAGGTAGAGGTTTCTCTCTGCTATGACGAAACCAACACGAAACAGCAGGTTGGAAGCAGGTAGAAAGGTTCCTACCAAGAAGGCGAGTCCAAGCATGGCACACCTGTACAAATACATTAATAATAAGAGTAATTGTCAGTAAGTACTAGCGTCACATGATCAAAGGAAAGCATTTCATTAGATACTAGGGCGAGTCCGCTAAAACTGTAAGCATAATACAATGATTGGTTTTATAACCTGCACTATCCAGGAATATCCTGCACAAAACTATGTGCAATCAGCAAAAAACAATAATTAGCAGCAATAATTAGTACAGTGTTTTCACAAAACAAGGCAAATAATGTTCATAACACATTGTTACATTATGTGTAGTACACACACATGAACGCATGCGACATGAACACTCAGAGCAGAGTACTTCTTCTTCTTCTTCTGCGTTCGTGGGCTGAAACTCCCACGTGCACTCATGGTTTGCACGAGTGGAATTTTACGTGTATGACCGTTTTTACCCCGCCATTTAGGCAGCCATACGCCGCTTTCGGAGGAAGCATGCTGGGTATTTTCGTGTTTCTATAACCCACCGAACTCTGACATGGATTACAGGATCTTTTTCGTGCGCACTTGGTATTGTGCTTCCGTGTATTTGGTATTGGACACCGAGGAGAGTCTGCACACAAAGTTGACTCTGAGAAAAAATCTCTCGCCGAACGTGGGGACAAACTCACGCTGACAGCGGCCAACTGGATACAAATCCAGCGCGCTACCGACTGAGCTACATCCCCGCCCAGAGCAGAGTACAACAATGCACTTCTGACCTCTGTCACTTTGCGAGCTGAGTCGAGGGTTACGACTCTGACAGAAAGTGCTCATTATCTATGCGTAACATTTAGAGACTTAGGCAGTAAAAGGTAAGGCCCTCTTGAAATAACGAGTAAACCGCTGCCCCTCCAAGATGAGCAAAACATATTATTATCTTCTTAAAATCAGAATTTAAAAAAGTGCAGAGACGTAAAAAGAAACACAGAGATTCCTTAACAACCACTCAAATCTGACCTTTTCTCATGCACCAGCTCTCCAGACAGGGTATGGAAGACAAGACAGCCAATGAAAGCCCAGAACACACACACGAAGACCAATCGGGGGTCTGCTAAAGAAGTGATGGTAGGAATGCAGCCCATGGACCAATCAAAACACAGCCACCAGGGGTTGAGCAGCAACCATCCATTGATGGCATAGAGGTAGTTGTAATTTAGGCCCTGATTACAGAGAATCAAAAAACAAGAAAGGTAAGTTTTTTTAATGTTACTTTAATCATAGACGAAGCAAAACATTCACAAAAACTTGGACGAACAAGATACATCAAACAAATAATAATGAAAGGTGATTGTTTATCTCTGGATGTTGGTTCTTCTAAGATGGCAGGAAGCAAACTGTTTCTTTGATTCTAGATTTTGGAATGGTTCAGTCTTTCTGTGATTCTAGATTTTGGAATGGTTCAGTCTTTCTGTGATTCTAGATTTTGGAATGGTTCAGTCTTTCTGTGATTCTAGATTTTGGAATGGTTCAGTCTTTCTATGATTCTAGATTTTGGAATGGTTCAGTCTTTCTATGATTCTAGATTTTGGAATGGTTCAGTCTTTCTATGATTCTAGATTTTGGAATGGTTCAGTCTTTCTGTGATTCTAGATTTTGGAATGTTTGCAGTATTTCTGTTTCAGATTCCAGCTCAGCAAGAGTGAAAATATTTCGATTATGTCTAATTCTGGCTTTTTGTGGGGGGTATTGCATAGATCCACCAGTGACGTTGCTAGGATTCATATTGTTAAAAACATTTGCCAGTATGGCCGTGACATTTGAAGGCAATTTTTCAAAGGTTAAAGACAGTCCTTGGCATCCCCTTCCTTCCACTGTAAAATAAAAAGTTTGGAACATCTGCCAAAATGATGGCTTGAAAACTCTGATATAAATGCTTGGTCACATATTTTTGAGAAAACTGTGGCAAACATATATTTGAATAGCAATGCAATGTTTAAACATGGTTAACAGGCAGGTTTAGATGCACCAAAGACAATCTTCCACTCAATGGAAGGGACAATTAAGTGTTTGTCATTGTCAATTAAGACTCCATTCAGACACTTACCTTGTGGGCGGGGACATAGCTCAGTTGGTAGCGCGCTGGCTTTGTAGCCAGTTGGTCGCTAACAGCGTGGGTTCGATCCCCACGTTCGGCGAGAGATTTATTTCGAGTCAAAGTATCACACCATATCTTCAGCGTATTACCAAAACCTGTCCCAATATAGACCAGCTGGTCTAAGAGGATGTTAAACCCTATTAGTCAGTCACACTTACCCTGTAAAGGGAGCCATTCACGAAGGAGTGGGGGTTGTCGGGAACTTGGAATGTAGGGGGAGATAATCCCATCACTTGCAGACGCACCAACAGGAAGACGAAAGCAGAGACCACCAGAACACACTGTCTCTGTATCAAACACTTCACCCATGGTGATAACTCCTGCACAACCAAGAAACAACAAGCCATAAACATTGCTTCCTTCCGTAAAAAACAAGAAATTCCTCCGAGGTAGGAAAAACACCCCTGTTGGTCAAAGGGAAATAACCATTCTCACTGCCACCAACTGAGAAGGTTATTTCCCTTTGACCATTAATATGTCCCTCTATAAGTCCTTGTAGAATCTTAATCCACCAATAACTCCCTAACAGTGTGTTTGACTGGTCCCAATTTTTGTAAGGACCGTCTCAGGAATGTATAGAACCTGTTCACCAAGTTTGGTGACGATCGGTCCGTTCATTCTTGAGATCTATATGCGAACACAAACAAACAAACACATGGACCGAATCCTATACACACCCCTATACCGGGGGTGTAAAAATTAACCATTTGTGACTTAGAAAACAACAAGCTTACTCCTTTTGGCAACATCTTCGACTAAATCACGTTAAAGGAATACTCCTGGTAAAGAAACTGTTCAAATACATTATCCTTACAAGCTCAATCATCGGTTATGTAGAGAACAACAACCAGCTTACTGCTTTTAGCAACAACTTTGACAAAATCCCGTTGAAGGAATACTCCTGGCAATAAAACCGTTCAAATACATTGTCCTCCCAAGCATTATCATCAGTTATATAGAAAGCAACAACACACTTACTGCTTTCAGCAACATCTTTGATCAAATCATGTAAAAGAGATACTCTTAACAAGAAAACCGCCCTAACATTTCAACAAGAAGAGCAAACGCTCGATCGAGTCACTTTCGCAGTTCTGAATATTATATGAGGCATCAGATGGACAGGAAGAAATTGCTATTCACAACACAATACAGATGTAAATAATTTGATGTAAAGAATAATCCTATAAAGTTTGAATCAAATCCGATGAATAGTTTCAGAGATATGATATTTCAATTTTTTTCCTTCAAGACATACCTGTGACCTTGAAAAAGGTCAAAGGTCACCAAAGCAGACGTCAAAGTGTAGAGGTCACTGGGAGTCACGTTCACATAAAATTTGAGCCCGGTCACTTTTATAGTTTCCGAGAAAAGCCCAACGTTAAGTTGTGTGTTGCCGAACAGAAAAGGCTAGTTATCTCCCTTGTTTTTCTGATAACGTTCGTAAAAGGCTACAGATGTAAATACTTTGATGTAAAGAATAATCCTACAAAGTTTCAATCACATCCGATGAACTTTGTCAAAGATATAAAATGTCTAATTTTTCCTTTGACGCTGACCTGTGACCTTGAAAAAGGTCAAAGGTCAACGAAACCATCGTTAAAGTGTAGAGGTCATTGGAGGTCACGACTAAACAAAATATGAGCCGGATCGCTTTGATAGTTTCCGAGAAAAGTCCAACGTTAAGGTGGTGTCTACGGACGGCCGGCCGGCCGGCCAGCCGGCCGGCCGGACAGACTAACACTGACCGATTACATAGAGTCACTTTTTCTCAAGTGACTCAAAAAGTAAAACATAGGGAAAGTGGTGCTGGTGACGTACCTCTGGGTGGCTATTGTGACCATTTTGGTGTGCTTTCTGTTTAGATGAAGATGCTGATGATTTCAACCCTATGAGCTTGAGGGGATCCACACCACTGACTATGATTATGTCATAGGCACAACAGATACCCTGCAAAATCAAGAGAAACACAAATAAACTGGAGAAACTAGGCTCCACAGTTTGATCTTTATCAGAATCACAGAGCAAAGCCAAAGTAAGCTGTGAAACATCCAAAAGACTGTGCATTTTCATCCTTTGCAATAAAGTACATGCAATTATATGAACTGCAATAAAGAATGATCTAAAATTCAAATCAAAAGCAAGCTGCCAAATAGCTGAAAAGAGAATATCGCGTGTTACACTCTTCAAAGACATGTAACGGGAAGATGATTTACCCTCCGCAAAAGATACACATCAAGTTACACTTAATTGTGCTCTTCCACTCTATTTGAAAGAAATTTTAAACAAGTTTTAAAAATATCAGCATGAAAACAGGTTCACCACAATGACGAAAATGTAGCAGTATAATCACTGTAATGTCGTTTGTGACGCAGACATGGAAACGTCACCTGTTGTCCTTGTCTCACTTGTATAAGCACAGAACCAGATGAGACACACAGATGGTTAGACAGACAGACAGACAGACAGAAAGACAGACTCAAGGGTCAAACTTACAATAACTGTGATGCCTTGCTCTTTGCTGAAGGTTGCCAGAAAACAACAGAGAGCGCTAAGCAGCATCCACGACCAGCCGACTCTTTCTGGTCGATACACACTTCCATTCTCATCTGCAAAAAATTAAATATAACAAGTATTATGCACGAAGAATGCTGAGAGAGTGGGAGGCAGAGAAGGGACAGAGAGCAAGGGACAGAGAGCAAGGGACAGAGAGCAAGGGACAGAGAGCAAGGGACAGAGAGCAAGGGACAGAGAGCAAGGGACAGAGAGCAAGGGACAGAGAGCAAGGGACAGAGAGCAAGGGACAGAGAGCAAGGGACAGAGAGCAAGGGACAGAGAATGAGAGACAGAGAGCAAGGGACAGAGAATGAGGGACAGAGAATGAGGGACAGAGAGCAAGGGACAGAGAGCAAGGGACAGAGAGCAAGGGACAGAGAGCAAGGGACAGAGAGCAAGGGACAGAGAATGAGAGACAGAGAGCAAGGGACAGAGAATGAGGGACAGAGAGCAAGGGACAGAGAATGAGAGACAGAGAGCAAGGGACAGAGAATGAGGGACAGAGAGCAAGGGACAGAGAGCGAGGGACAGAGAATGAGGGACAGAGAGCAAGGGACAGAGAGCAAGGGACAGAGAATGAGGGACAGAGAGCAAGGGACAGAGAGCAAGGGACAGAGAGCAAGGGACAGAGAGCAAGGGACAGAGAGCAAGGGACAGAGAGCAAGGGACAGAGAGCAAGGGACAGAGAGCAAGGGACAGAGAGCAAGGGACAGAGAGCAAGGGACAGAGAGCAAGGGACAGAGAGCAAGGGACAGAGAATGAGAGACAGAGAGCAAGGGACAGAGAATGAGGGACAGAGAATGAGGGACAGAGAGCAAGGGACAGAGAGCAAGGGACAGAGAGCAAGGGACAGAGAGCAAGGGACAGAGAGCAAGGGACAGAGAGCAAGGGACAGAGAAAGAGGGACAGAGAGCAAGGGACAGAGAATGAGGGACAGAGAGCAAGGGACAGAGAGCAAGGGACAGAGAGCAAGGGACAGAGAGCAAGGGACAGAGAGCAAGGGACAGAGAGCAAGGGACAGAGAGCAAGGGACAGAGAATGAGAGACAGAGAGCAAGGGACAGAGAATGAGGGACAGAGAATGAGGGACAGAGAGCAAGGGACAGAGAGCAAGGGACAGAGAGCAAGGGACAGAGAGCAAGGGACAGAGAGCAAGGGACAGAGAAAGAGGGACAGAGAGCAAGGGACAGAGAAGGAGGGACAGAGAGCAAGGGACAGAGAGCAAGGGACAGAGAGCAAGGGACAGAGAGCAAGGGACAGAGAGCAAGGGACAGAGAGCAAGGGACAGAGAGCAAGGGACAGAGAATGAGGGACAGAGAGCAAGGGACAGAGAGCAAGGGACAGAGAGCAAGGGACAGAGAATGAGGGACAGAGAATGAGGGACAGAGAGCAAGGGACAGAGAGCAAGGGACAGAGAGCAAGGGACAGAGAGCAAGGGACAGAGAGCAAGGGACAGAGAGCAAGGGACAGAGAGCAAGGGACAGAGAGCAAGGGACAGAGAGCAAGGGACAGAGAGCAAGGGACAGAGAGCAAGGGACAGAGAGCAAGGGACAGAGAATGAGGGACAGAGAGCAAGGGACAGAGAGCAAGGGACAGAGAGCAAGGGACAGAGAGCAAGGGACAGAGAGCAAGGGACAGAGAGCAAGGGACAGAGAGCAGGGGACAGAGAATGAGGGACAGAGAGCAAGGGACAGAGAGCAAGGGACAGAGAGCAAGGGACAGAGAGCAAGGGACAGAGAGCAAGGGACAGAGAATGAGGGACAGAGAGCAAGGGACAGAGAGCAAGGGACAGAGAGCAAGGGACAGAGAGCAAGGGACAGAGAGCAAGGGACAGAGAATGAGGGACAGAGAGCAAGGGACAGAGAGCAAGGGACAGAGAGCAAGGGACAGAGAACGAGGGACAGAGAGCAAGGGACAGAGAGCAAGGGACAGAGAGCAAGGGACAGAGAATGAGGGACAGAGAGCAAGGGACAGAGAGCAAGGGACAGAGAGCAAGGGACAGAGAATGAGGGACAGAGAGCAAGGGACAGAGAGCAAGGGACAGAGAGCAAGGGACAGAGAGCAAGGGACAGAGAGCAAGGGACAGAGAATGAGGGACAGAGAGCAAGGGACAGAGAGCAAGGGACAGAGAGCAAGGGACAGAGAGCAAGGGACAGAGAGCAAGGGACAGAGAGCAAGGGACAGAGAGCAAGGGACAGAGAGCAAGGGACAGAGAGCAAGGGACAGAGAGCAAGGGACAGAGAGCAAGGGACAGAGAATGAGGGACAGAGAGCAAGGGACAGAGAGCAAGGGACAGAGAGCAAGGGACAGAGAGCAAGGGACAGAGAGCAAGGGACAGAGAGCAAGGGACAGAGAGCAAGGGACAGAGAATGAGGGACAGAGAGCAAGGGACAGAGAGCAAGGGACAGAGAGCAAGGGACAGAGAGCAAGGGACAGAGAGCAAGGGACAGAGAGCAAGGGACAGAGAGCAAGGGACAGAGAGCAAGGGACAGAGAGCAAGGGACAGAGAGCAAGGGACAGAGAGCAAGGGACAGAGAGCAAGGGACAGAGAGCAAGGGACAGAGAGAAGGGACAGAGAGCAAGGGAGAGAGAATGAGGGGAGGGAGGGAGAGAAAATCCAACAGTAATGATAGGGATAGAAAGAAAGTTCAAAAAGGGTACATCTGTACTTAGACAGGTGTGTGTGCGTGCGCATGCATGTGTGTGTGTGTGTGTGTGTGTGTGTGTGTGTGTATGTGTGCATGTGTGTGTGCATGATTATGTGTGTGTCTGCATAGTGCATGGTTGTATCTGTAAACACATACACACAAAAGCAAGTGCAGTCAAATAATTTACTCCTTTCTCCTGAATTGTTGACACTTTAACTTCTTAAACAAAACCAAATGTTAATTCTTATGGTAATACAAAAGAAGTTATTTTATTTCACTACAGTGAAACCTTTCCTTTAGCATCTAAAAACGTTTGAGGTCTTTAAAAGCAGGAAGTCTTAAAATTAAGATACTCTACTGAGGTAATGAACAGAAAACTAGAAAAACTGGGGTCTTAAAAACAGGGTTCTACTGTACTGTTGTTCCAAACTTGTTTATTATTTACTAGAGTTTTGAATGACCCCAAGTGTTTTGGACAGACCGACGGATGGACTAAGCCGTGTAAGGCCTTTTAATAATACATGTACAGATGCTTACCATCTGAACAGGCCCTGACGTAGGCCAGAAAAGACAGAAGAAAGAACACAGCACAGAGGAGATCTGCACGTCCTACCAGCCCTGCCACCTGCTCAACATGAAACAAAGCATCCCCACAGCTTCAAAAACAGACAGTAAAGAGCAAAAATGGCATTGCAAAACAAACATAGAAACAAACAAAATAACTTTTGTTTTTACAAATTATTTATTGTTTAACAAAAAAATTGTGCTTTCTACCATCTTTTAAAGCAAACATAACCATCCAGAGCAAAGTGTTCATGCATCTTTTAATTATTACCCTTCTGTTGTGTACCGTGCTTGTCCAACTGACAGGTCAAAGTTCTGGTGAATGTTTGGTATTATATTTATCTAAATGTTGTTTTGATTAACCATTTCTTTATATTCTTGCAAACTGAACAAACAAACACAACCACATGCGTATCCACAAGAAAATTCAGAGACTTAATTAAACCATGGGTTGCACTGAATTGTACTTTTTAGTGATTTTCAGAGGCTGACAAAAACACAAGACCTATTTTGTGCAGCAACGGGTCATATGATGACTGAAAAATGCAGAATTTAGGCAACATTTTGAAATGAGAGCTAACCCCTGCTGAAGGTAAATGCAAACAATTTCACTCACACTCTCAGTGTGGACAGGATGTACTGCAAACAACAGTGAACAGAAAAAAGCTGATTTGGACACCGGTGATGCTTTTTCGTCATCATGTCCAGCTGTTCTGGACGTCCCTTGACCGCTCAGTAGAGAAGAAAATGCAGACAGGAACAAGACGGACACCACGCCATGCAGGACAATGTTGACAACGTGAAATCCTAATGGATGCAGACCTCCGGCCAGCCAGTAGTTCCATCTAAAAGAAACGACAGTGTTAAAAGAGTTCTAAGTACCAGATTTTGTGAACATCTTCAGGACTCAATAATGACTTGTTCTTTTTCTTCTCATTAGTTCATGAGTCACCTGGGGGACACTGGCCGAAATAGTTTTTTTGGCATTTCTGGAGGGTATCACTATCAGGAGGCCTCTTTTGGCAGGAAGTTTTATTATTTATCGACAGTGTACCATAGCACATTGATCAGGACTGGTGTACAAGTCTCTATAAAGTCATCTTTTCATGCAGAGTGAACAAATTCAACTTTTACTTCTTGGAAGAAACAAAAGAATCTTTTATCAGATACACAACGGAGATTATTTTTCTTTGTAAGAAATTCAATCCGGTTTCCTCTGAAAAAAGAAATTTATGGATCCGAGGGCGAGGAGAATTCCCCTGTGTGATGAATTCACAACCAAACTTACCTGTAGGTGAGCACAGTGAGCGGTCGGTATGACTTGTGGGACTTGTTGGTGAGCTTGTTTCCCCAGAAGTCATGGTACAGAAGGTCTGTTATGGGTCTCTCTGGCTGTAGGTCCTTGTTCCCTACGATCGCCTCACTGTCGTCGAACACAAAGTCCCCATCGTAGCTGACCACAAAGCAGACTATGGACACGACGAAAAGGATGAGTCGCGTAACCACAGGTGACAATGCTGGAAGTGGCAGGCAGTCATCCCATCTTTTCTGGGGGGTGGCATTTGGGTCGTTGTAGTTTTTGTGTTTGCCATTTGTCTTGTGCATGGCAAACGCTGTCATGGTTTAGAGGAGTTCCGCACTGTACAAACTGAAATTAAGGAAAAAATAAATCATTTATATGACCATGTACAACATTCACAACAGCCACACACAATTTGCATGTTAAACTATTCAGGGAAAATTTTGCATACAGTTGTTTGTTCATACTCATAGGCTGTTAATTAAAGAACAGATGCCTGTTTTATAACTATAGGAATGCTTTGGGGTAACCCCTTACATGGCGAATAAGCGTAGGTGTTCATGAAACTATTTTGTGCTATCCAGGCAAGATATATAGAGAGATCAATATATATATAGATCAATATATACCATTGGCTGACACCGAAACAGTCATTTACAATCGTTAGAAAACACCCAACGGGATTGGCAGCTCTAAATCGAGCAGCCATTTTTTTTGCGTGTCTAACACCTCCAACGAGATTATGCTCACCTACTTTTGCTAAATTCTAGTGTTCCTAATGCACTGACAGAGTGGTCTCCAAGTAATAATAAGTAATATGCTACTTCCTACTATTACTAATCCTAGTTGCATTCGTCAAAACTGAACTCGTGGCTACAAACTAAGTTACTAAGAAGCCGACGTCACAATATTTCAGTTTTTCCCCCAATTACAACACATGTCATGCTTGTAAGTTTCATGTAATGTGTTATTCAAACATTTGAATTCAACTAAAAATGTATCTAAACTCAATGAAATGTTTTACTTATTTTTGAAGATGGCATCTTTTGAATTGAACAAACAAACCCCTTCTGTTGCTGCTAACATTTCATGGACCTTTGGATAATGGCGAATTTATGTTTACAATTCGTGTCCTTGTCAAATCCTGCTAGTGAGTGCTACACATTATCAGTTTCTGTGTGTGAGTGTGAGAATGCTGCATACATGATTCTGTCAATCTGAACATGTGTTTTATGTACGTGTGTGTGAGTGTTTGTGTGTGTGTGAGTGTTAAATGCACTTTAAATCAAAGCAACCGCAGTATATCATTCGGCTATCATTCAATGACTCGTGCAAGGCTGGGGCTATTACTAGTATTAATGCAATCCTGCACATTCCTGCCAGTGGCAGTGCTATCCGGTGACGTCGAATCACTGGTGCGTGACCGTCACCGTGTCTCAAGAGTCTGACCTATGCAATATATGCGAGCGATTTTACTCACGGGTGAGAATACAATCCTGAGCATGACACTTCACGGACCACTCACAATGCAGACATCCACTGTTTTGCGGCGCTGACAGAGCTTGTAACTTTCGAATTCATTACAATCTCTCCACTATGGAGGTCTCCCTATTGACGTCATCACTTCGTGCGCACCGGGGCTTGGAGGGCAAGAAGCCACCGCGCCGCTTAGCGAAAACATGGAAGCGTGGTGCCGATCGCGAAGTTTCGCTGCGGCGATTCCGTATTTGCGTCGACGATTTGGCTAAATTTCATTCAAGATGGTGAATACTTGTTGCATAATCGGTTGCACAAGCCGAAGCAACAAGGAAAATGCTCTTGCATTTTTCAGAATTCCGAAAGTCGACGCTGGAGGAAGACACCGAGATTTACTCAACAGCAGTATTAATTTTGCTAATGATTGAAACACCGATTCACTCGCTTTTTGACTGAAATGTGCAGTTTGAAACAAGATTCAACACTGCTTATGTTAATGCCATAGCTTTTTGACTCAAGTGTGTGCCTTAATCAATGCTGGTTAGCATGTCTGTATAGTTTATTGACAAGTGTGTGATTTAAAACAGAAACAAAACTGTTTATGTGGATGCCAAACCTGAAACACAGTATTGATTTGACTTGTGTACAGTATCTGTATGACTTGTGCTGGCTGGCATGAGTGTAGTTCCTTTTTTTGCTTCCTGGCTCAAGTGTGTATAATTCAAAGCATTTTCAAGACTCAACACTATATTCCTTATTTGATTTTGAGATCTGATGCCAATTAAGTGTGTGTGTGTACAGTTCTGTTATTTTTTTCTCACTTTTTTGTCAGTTTTTATATGTAAACAGTTACCGTTCATTGATTGGAAACACTAATTCACTCATTGTCAGACATGTGATTTTTGACTGAAGTGTGCAATTTGAAACAGATTCAACACTGCTTTTTGTTGATGCCATAGCTTTTTGACTGAAGTGTGCAATTTGAAACAGATTCAACACTGCTTATGTTGATGCCATAGCTTTTTGACTCCAAGTGTGTGCCTTAATCAGTGCTGGTTAGCATGTCTGTACAGTTTATGCTTTTTTTTATTGAAGCATGTGCGTGTGTCTTATCTGAGACATTTCTTAATTGTGAAGAATCTGGTGAGTGATTGTCAGAATGAGTGTGTATCTGTGTAATGGCTCCTTTGTTTAGTCAACAAAGTTAATATGTTGAGCCCAGCTGTCCTAAACGGAAAAATATGTGTCTGGTTTGTCTCAAAACAGTAACGTTTCACAAAATTGAACAAAACTGTTGAAAACACACCTACTGGAGCTAACAAAGGCAGAGATTAGGTACAAATCAAAAGTAATGTGTTAAATATCACACTCACACCAGCTTCACATTCACAGAGTGACAGATTGGTAAAAATTAAAATACATATAATGTGTTCAACGCTTTATTTAACTGAACTGTCATTGTCAACATATATATAAAAATTAAAAACAAAAAACACGTAACACTGAATTCAGGGAAATTTTTAGTTACTGTCTTCAGCAGCACTAAAGTAAAACGAAATAGAAAAAATAAAAAAATAAAAACAAAAAACACACACACACATTACACATTTACAGGTTCACAATAAATGTTCTAAGGTAATATCAAAGTAAGCACTAAAGCAGACACCAGACTTGATCCCAAAAAGGAAAAAAGAATCGCTTCTCCAAACATAAACATACAAAGTTAGAAATACCATTTCTCGAATAACAATGAAATGAAAACTCACACACACTGAAGCAGAAATAATAGGTAATCTAAAACTAAAGAGCTTCACACATAAACATACAAAGTTAGAAATAGAACTACAAGTTCTTGAATAATAACAAAATGAAAACTCATACACAGCAGAAATTATATGTAGTCTGAAACTAAAGAGCTTCGGTCAATTTCTCCAAGTATCGCACTTTAGCAACGTCACTCAATGATGTAATGTACTTCTCTTTTGGCTGGTCGACCGTTTTTGTTCCTGATTTTGACATTATTCAATTAAAACACTCCCGAATCATCGAGCGGCGCACTGACGCTACTAGCCGTTCCGCTTCTTGCCCTCCAACCCATTTCTGCGTATCACGTGACACCGCTCCGAAGTACGCAAAAGGGAGACCTCCATCCCTTCGGCGGCAGCCATACTGCCAGAAAGCGATGCAACCTGTCGCAAAATTGAGTGGGAGAGCTCGATCACAGCTATGCAACCAGCCATGGGAGAGCTCGATTACGGATATACAACTAGCCATGACGATTGTCCAACTACAGCAATCTTAAAAAGTGTGTGTGTGTGTGTGTGTGTGTGTGTGTGTGTGTGTGTGTGTGTGTGTGTGTGTGTGTGTGATTCACAGCTCCAAGCGCTTTACAATTAAAAAACAAACTCACACACACACACACACACACACACGCACACACACACACACACACACACACACACACACACACACACACACGCACACACACACACTGACACACACTCATACGCACATACAATATACAAATCATGACATTAGAAAATACAGAATCAAAAACAACAAAAAAGGTAGGCTATTGGAACGTTTGTTATTGACAAAACAATACATTCACAAATATATTGACCCAACGGTCTTTTAAGTGCGCAGACAGGCGGGGATGTAGCTCAGTCGGTAGCGCGCTGGATTTGTATCCAGTTGGCCGCTGTCAGCGTGAGTTCGTCCCCACGCGGTTCGGCGAGAGATTTATTTCTCAGAGTCAACTTTGTGTGCAGACTCTCCTCGGTGTCCGAACACCCCCGTGTGTACACGCAAGCACAAGACCAAGTGCGCAGGAAAAAGATCCTGTAATCCATGTCAGAGTTCGGTGGGTTATAGAAACTGACACGAAAATACCCAGCATGCTTCCTCCGAAAACGGCGTATGGCTGCCTAAATGGCGGGGTAAAAAACGGTCCTACACGTAAAATGATTCCACTCGTGCAAAAAGCACGAGTGTACGTGGGAGTTTCAGCCCACGAACGCAGAAGAAGAAGAAGAAGAAGAAGAAGTGTGCAGACAAACAATAACGAAAACTTATCTGGCTGATTTTTCGGCTTCCGCCTGCCACGAAGCCGCAAGCGAATGAATGATTATATGACGAAATTAGTGAAATTTTGGAACGTTGGCAGTCTCTTTGTTTTTTGATTTATTAGAAAATACAAGCAAACCGTCTAACCCATCATAGCGACAAGAACAAGCACACAGTCAATCAGTGACAGCAACAACAAAATTCAATGCCGTACTCACTAACACATAGAGAAGTGCGTATGATCAGGATGTTCTTGCAGGTTCACTGGGCTCCTGCATGTATTTCATAGGCTCAGTGTGGACATAGACCAAATAGCCTATGGTGTGGATTAGTGTTTGTTCGCGCACATCCTTATCATTACCATACACTTTGATTCATTTTCAAATTGAATAGGGAAACACTATTGTGGGGGGGAATTGGCTGTCTGCATAAGGACTACATTTTGGTCCCGCAGAGCCATATGCCGGTTATTTGTGCGTGTGTTTGTGTGCCAGTGTGTGTGTGTGTCACGTGTGTGTGTGTGTGTGTGCACGGTGTGTGTGTGTGTGTGTGCACGGTGTGTGTGTGTGTGTGTGTGTGTGTGATTGTGTGTGTACTGATATTTGCATGCAGACGTGCTCGTGCTCGTGCGTGTGTGTGTGTGCATGCCGTGCGTGCGTGTGCGTGGAGCACGTACGTTCGTGTGTTTGTGCGTATGTCTGTCTGTGTGTCCGTATGTCTTCCAGTAAGAAGACTGAGCTCAGGGATTCTGTGAGTACACTTGAAGAGAACAGGTTCGAGCGTTGCGTAGTAAGACGAGATGTGTGGGAGAGGAAGGGGGGGGGGGGCCTCGTCAGCGCCGGTCACAACGCACGGACATCAATCACACAATGACATCAGTGGGTCTGTTGGCCGCTCCCTGACAACATACATCGTGTGTAATACGTTAGGCAAGGCCCTGTACAAGGCTAAGGACGAATGTTTCACTGAACCTTCACTTTCGAAGTGGACTGAGGATGGTGGACTGAGGATGGGGGAGGAACGGGGGGAAGGGAGTGAATAGGAAGATAGGGAGAGGGTGTGTGTGTGTGTGTGTGTGTGTGTGTGTGTGTGTCAGTGTGTGTTCGTACGTGTGTGCGCTTGCATGCGTGTTTGTGTGTTTGTGTGTGTGTGTGTGTTCGTACGTGTGTGCACGTGCGTGCGTGTGTGCAGTGTGCAGTGTGTGTGTGTGTGTGTGTGTGTGTGTGTGTGTGTGTCAGTGTGTGTGTGTGTGTGGACGAGTGCGTTGATATGCTTGTTTATGTCACTCCGTCCTTTCACTCATTAAACTGTCTGTCAGTCAGTCCGTCCGTCTGTCTGTCTGTGTGCAGTCTTGACACATAAACTTGCGTGTGTGCGTTACCAGGCTGCACACGCCAAAAATCTACTCATCACTACATTCGGGTACAGAACACAATTGATTTGATAATTACGCTGTTGAGTTCAGTATAATACTTCGAGGGTACTCAAACATCTATCAGCAGATGTAACCAGTGCGATGTCCCGTCACCAGGCAGTGTCAGAAAACCGGTTTCCAACGGTCGCTTTCAAGATTAATTTTGGTCTTCAAAGGACAGCGACTCCATTTTTTTCTGTTGGAAGGTACGCTCCAGGCTGGCATAGCAACAACACAACAAGTTACAGCTTGTGTGATTGTTTATACTCATGATTGGCGTGAAGTGAGACATTGTTTTGTTTGACCAAAAAAACAACAGAAAAACCCAATAAAAATGTATAGTACAGCCCCCCCCCCAACACACACACACACAAATGCCAACCACAAAAATGTGTGCATATCGAGGGTTCCCTGCCAGAACCCAGTATCTCGACTTTTTGGTGATTTTAATTTTTTTACACCAAAATATAGTTATTGACTTCCTCTTCAATGTAAATATTGAGTTTGAACCAAAAACTAAAAAGGGATCGATTTATTGATCAGTGCCGAAACCAAGTATCGTTTGTTGTACACAAACCATCCGTGCCAAAACCCTGTATAGTGAGATACGGGGTTCTGGCTGGCATTACTTCGGTGAGGATCATAGAACGTTCCCTGCCAGAACCCTCTATCTTCAGATACGGGATTCTGGCTGGCATTACTGCGGTAAGAATCATAGAACGTTCCCTGCCAGAACCCTGTATCTTGAGATACGGGATTCTGGCTGGCATTACTGCATTAAGAATCATACAACATTCCCTGCCAGAACCCTGTATCTTGAGATACGGGATTCTGGCTGGAGCCTTTCTGACTGCAACTAACTCGCAATGGTCAGCAAAAAACACTTATTTCGACATACGTGGCTTTTGTGGGACAAAATCAGACACAGATTCAACAGAATTCGTGAATCAAAAAGAAATGTTCGGAGATGGATCTTTTCGGCGCATGTTTTTTTATGCAGAAGCAGGCGGGTTCATAACCAGAACAAATTAGTGGATTTTTTTAAAGCTAAATGTATTGTTATGGTTTGTCAATAGTCAAAACTGTCCCGTAAGGGCGTATCTAAACTTGCATAAACATGTGAAACGTGACAAAGCGGCGAAGTGTTTGTGACACGTTTTTTTTTTTATATTACTTGCGATATTAACTACAATGTAATCAGCTGCAGAACCAACGTTTACGGCCAGTCAGTGTCAAAGACTTGTTGTTTACCCGTGATTTGTAAAAATGTAGAACATTTTACAGATCACGGGGCGCCGCGATTTGTAAAATGTTTTACAAATCACGTAAATGCCCCCGATATTTTTTCTTGTCATCTCCAAAGTCAAGGGATCTATTAGATTTTTTTCTTCTTCATTTCTTTATAGTCCCATCGCTGGGAAATTTGGGTCGCTTCCTCCCAGTGAAAAGCTAGCAGCAACAGAGTCACGCTACCCCAAACTGAAGGGATCTATTAGATTTTTTGGATTTTCTTCTTCATTTCTTTAAAGTCCCATCGCTGAGAAATTTGGGTCGCTTCCTCCCAGTGAAAAGCTAGCAGCAACAGAGTCACGCTACCCCAAATTCAAGGGATCTATTAGATTTTTTTTCATTTATTTATTGTCCCATCGCTGGGAAATTCGGGTCGCTTCCTCCCAGTGGAAAGCTAGCAGCAACAGAGTCACGCTACCCCAAATTGAAGGGATCTATTAGATTTTTTGGATTTTCTTCTTCATTTCTTTATAGTCCCATCGCTGGGAAATTTGGGTCGCTTCCTCCCAGTGAAAAGCTAGCAGCAACAGAGTCACGCTACCCCAAATTGAAGGGATCTATTAGATTTTTTGGATTTTTTTTCATTTCTTTATTGTCCCATCGCTGGGAAATTCGGGTCGCTTCCTCCCAGTGGAAAGCTAGCAGCAACAGAGTCACGCTACCCCAAAGTGAAGGGATCTATTAGATTTTTTTAAAAATTCTTTATTGTCCCATCGCTTGGAAATTCGGATCGCTTCCTCCCAGTGGAAAGCTAGCAGCAACAGAGTCACGCTACCCCAAAGTCAAGGGATCTATTAGATTGTTTGGATTTTTGTTTCATTTCTTTATTGTCCCATCGCTGTGAAATTCGGGTCGCTTCCTCCCAGTGGAAAGCTAGCAGCAACAGAGTCACGCTACCCCAAAGTCAAGGGATCTATTAGATTTGATTTTTTTTCATTACTTTATTGTCCTATTGCTTAGAAATTCGGGTCGCTTCCTCCCAGTGGAAAGCTAGCAGCAACAGAGTCGCGCTACCCCAAAGTCAAGGGATCTATTATATTTGTTTTTCTTTTCATTTCTTTAGAATGACCGACGTCTTTTTCGTGCTACAGTGGTAACACGGTGGTGGAACATGGATTCGAACCTACGACCCTACGATCACAAGTCCAGTGCTCTACCAACTGAGCTACTGGGCCCCCGGGTACACTTTTGCCGTATGGGCGATTGCACCTCCGCACCGCCCCCCCCCCCCCCCACACACACACACAACTGGCAGGCTGGATTTGTTTTCTTTGTTATGCTGAAAATCGTAATGTTTTACCTATCCGGCCCAAACCACCCCCCACCACCAAGCATAGAGGCTATAAACAACAAATATTAATAATAATAAAAGGCATGTAGACTTTGTGGAATGCGATATTTTAACTTTTGTACAAATCGCGGTTTTAGGTTCGACGAAATTTATTTTGTAAAATGTTTCTACATATTTACAAATCACGGGTTAACACGAGTGTCTAAAATACGGGAGAAACGAGATTTCAAAACAAGAACATATTTTGGGTCAACTTGACTTGCCAGCCTGCTTTAACCAAAAAGCATTGACGGGTCACCATATCGATAATGGCACAGCTGAATGATGATCAAGATAATTATGCACCCGCACAGTATCATTAGAGGACGATGGGAGGAAGACCATAAAAAGAACCCTGTTTCTCGTGTTATTATGACGGTTGTGGGATTTGTTGTTTTTGGTTGCACACGAAAAAGCTTCCTAAATAAAAAGAAAGAATGGTAGCTCAAATATGTAAAACAAGCAGTGCATTACAAAACTAAACAACACAAAATTCGTGGTGTGTTTCTCACATTAATTTTATTGTTTTGTTTCACAGCATGAATCAGATATTTCATTTGGCAACGTCTCCATACTCGGTAAACTTCCAAGGGTAGTCCTGCCAGAACAACGTAGGCAATGTTTTGTCAGGCCCCAAGACTTGTGCACTAAAAGTTCCCACCTCAAATACTTATATACTGTTAATAATTACAATGTTTTTGAAAAAACCTATACATGACAAAATCGCTCGAAAAATCCGACTAAAATCCCGCTGTTGTTGTGTTAAAAAAAAAGTATAAACTGGTGTCTGGCACTACTGTCAACAGAAACGAGAAACATGTTGACAAGCATAGGCCAGAATACTGTGCAGGAGCGCGTTTTTGTGTGTGTGTGTGTGTGTGTGTGTGTGTGTGTGTGTGTGTGTGTGTGTGTGTGTGTGTGTGTGCGTTGAATGGCCACCCGGATAAAAAGTTGTACGATGTACTGGGATTTGGCTAACAATTCACATGGTAAGAGGCTGCAAACACGTGGCATTAAAAGCCTTTTTTTTATTGCCTCGCTGTTGGCACAACAACAGTTCTAAAGTAAACATAACCGGAAAAAAGCGATGAAAACATTCTTCAAACAAATAATACCGTAACAATACCAACAAACAGACAACTCTTGAACACAATTTACCCTTATGAGCAATGCAAGTGCGCGCGCGGATGTGTGTGTGTGTGTGCGTGTGTGTGTGTGTGTGTGTGTGTGTGTATGTATGTGTGTGTGTGTGTGTGTATATGTATGTGTGTGTGTGTGTGTGTGCGTGTGCGTGTTAGTGTGTGTGTGTGTGATAATTGAGCAACTAGAGCAGTCTAAAAACGGTGTTTTTTCGGAAAGTGTACAGGCGCCTGTGCGTGTAACGTACGTCATCAAATTTAGCTTTTACGTCACGCGTTTGCGAAGTTCTACACATCGTGCTGACTAAAACCACGTGTAAAATCGATTCTGGCTGGTCAAGTCTGTACATAGAGCAGGTCCGAAGCTCTGGCAAAATGCTGTATCATCATATAGGTGGTTCTGGCTTTATCACTTTGCGATTTTTTTCATGTTGAGAAGAGTGCCAAAACATCGTATCTGAAGATACGGGGTTTTGTTACGGCTATTCTGTGTGATTTGACATGTTGGGAAGAGTGCCAAAACATCGTATCTGAAGATACGGGGTTCTGGCAGGGCTATTCTGTGTGATTTGTCATGTTGGGAAGAGTGCCAAAACATCGTATCTGAAGATACGGGGTTCTGGCAGGGCTATTCTGTGTGATTTGTCATGTTGGGAAGAGTGCCAAAACATCGTATCTGAAGATAAGGGGTTCTGGCAGGGCTATTCTGTGTGATTTGTCATGTTGGGAAGAGTGCCTAAACATCGTATCTGAAGATACAGGGTTCTGGCAGGACTATTCTATGGATTTTATTCTGTACGGTGACTTGTCAAAACCAAGTATCTCAGAAATCTTGTAAAACACAACAATAAACAGACACTCACTTTGATTTGTGTGTTCTTTTCTTGTGGATTAGGTTCTTTACAGACTGTTTATGCCCTTACAATCATTTCAAATCTCTGTCTTTCGTTTTCATTTTTTTACCAGCATTGCAAACCTTGAATAGACTGTCCTGAAAAGTTTTCAAAAAGCGAGATACTGGGTTCTGGCAGGGAACCCTCGACATGTTCTAATTAATTAAAGGCACAGACCCTCTCGTGAAAAGTTCGGCTCACATCAACAGATTTGTCTAGGCTTTTTACACGGGATGAGATCATCCCTCCACTTGGACACGTACTACAACTCATTCTTCTTCTTCTTCTTCTTCTTCTTCTTCTTCTTCTTCTTCTTCTTCTTCTTTGTTCATGGGCTTAGACTCCCACGTTTACTCATGTTTTTAGCACGAGTGGATTTTTACGTGTATGACCGTTTTTACCCCGCCATTCAGGCAGCATACGCCGATTTCGGGGGAGGCATGCTGGTTATTTTCGTGTTTCTATAACCCACCGAACTCGGACATGGATTACAGGATCTTTTCCGTGCGCACTTGGTCTTGTTCTTGCGTGTACACACGAATGGGGTTAAGTCACTAGCAGGTCTGCACATAAGTTGACCTGCATGGGAGATCGGAAAAATCTCCACTCTTAACCCACCAGGCGGCAGCGACCGGGCCAAGATTCGAACTCACGACCTCCCGATTAGGAGGCCGACGTCTTACCACCACGCCACTGCGCCCGTCACGTGACTCAACCTTCTGACTGCTTCCTGTTGTTGATAAATCAGTTTCGCAGATTGACAATTCATTTATCCAAAATTCCGACTCAGCACAGAAAACACCAGGTAGTTGGTTGTTGGTATGTTTCCAAGCAGAGGGATGACCCTATCTCATATAAAAACGTGAGCATATCTGAGAAGGTGACCTGAATCGTTAACACGTGAAAGATCGCGCATTAAAAGTTGGTGCACACTGACTTCTGTTTGTGCATGTTCACTCCACAAACGGGTTCCGGCCTGTAGGTCAAATGGTCCGACTTATATGTTCTCTCCAAAATGTGTACCAACTGACCCCTTTGGTGTGGCAAGGCACACTTGCAAGCGGCGAGCGACAGCTTTCCTCAATGGAGATTGCCCTGATCATAGCTGTACAGAATACCCCTCCCCCCATCCCCCCCATCCCCCCTCCCCCCACACAACAAAAAGAAGGAAAAAGAAATGCAAAACAATATCATTTTGAATAATGAAGTCAAGCTATCGCATTTATTGTTCGTCACTGGTAATTTCGCGCGCCGTTCGCAAGTGTGCCTTCTACCATATATAATTATATTCTAGCGTTTGTGCCTTAGGAACCGCAAAGCTCGCAGGAAGTAACAGAAGGTGTAAAGCCAGTACGGTAGCTCCTCCATGTGGCACCCACCACCACCAACCCGTCGGATCCACTTTTTGTTTAGCCTTTTCTCCACAATGAATTAATTTTGATGGACATTTTCAGCAGCCGCAGGAATCTATATAGTCGGATGAATAATTATATTTTCGGATTGCCGAGTTGGAGTTTCATAAAAGTTGGTTATTTACCACTTGGTAGGTATAACTCCTTAAAGTTTTCGACGAAAATGCCTTACTTAGACGGTAACTGTCACAACATACATCCTTTTCCTTGTCAAGGTTCTACAACCTTTAGGGACAAAAACTGTATTTAAAGATCAAATACAACAAACAAACAAACCAAAAACAAAACAAAAAGAAGACGGAGAAGAAGAAGAGAAAAATAGAAGAAGAGAATTACAAAACAAGTGTTGAGGAATGTAAGAGATGCCCAATGACAAATTCAGACGTAGGATACAAAGACAGAGCACATAGATGATTTACAGTCTGCAACGATTACCAAAACACAGCCTTTAAAATTTGAACAATTGAATTATCAAACAGAGAGAGTAGTTAACGGTATTCCTTGCGTTGAGTGACATTATTCCAAACCCCCAATCCCCCAAGCTATACGGGCGATTTCATTGAGGACAAAAAGGTGCAGCAAAGAAAAACGCATATATAAAATTAATAAATTGAGGTCGAAGAGGTCTCAGAAACATGCTCCAACTGAAATCTCTTCCAAACCGTCGTCTTTGATGTTTGTGAACGAAACCTGTTTGGTGTGTTGCAAGCGAGAGCGTGTTTCGAAAAACAACATTTGTCACAAATTGTGGCGTTTCTGGCCTTTCGAGTTCCTTGCCTTCACGATCTGGGCGTGTTATGAATCAGTTGGCGTTCCTTGTCCAAATAGTTGTGGTCTTTGGTGAGACTTTTCGAAGAGTAAGGTGCTGTGATTACATATGACTGTGTTGAAATGTATGGCTACCATTTTCGTTGCTGTGTCGATTGTTTTTCAACATTTTAAATGTGACTGAAAATTAAGGAAATACGTCTGTGGCATCTCTGCGCTTTCTGTGTTCTTGCATATTGTGTAACCAGGATTATTTTGTCATTACTAACCTGTACTTTTACCCACTATCGGAAAGAGTTCTGTCCCGTGACGTTTTGTGTGAAACATTTTCAGTTACGAATCAAACTTGATGGATTTTATTGTTCGGGTAAAATGCTATGTCTGAACAATTTTAGTCGAAGATGTAAGTTTAATGTGTTCGAAAAAGACACGAAACAAACGTTTGTGTAGTTAATCAAGACACTGTTCTTGGCAAAATGGAGAAAACAGATAAACCGGCGTGGGTGAAGAACTTCGAGGACACGTATGCAGCTCCTTTTCTGCCTGCATATTCAAAGCCAACGGTAAGTGCATACGTGGAGTTTTCTTATTTGTCTGTATTTTTTCTTTTTTGTGCATATGATGCAGTGCCACAGGCGGCAAAAGAGACCCTGCGCATGCAAAGACTTGAGAATGATAATTACTCCCTCCCGGGGACTTGCGATTAATAATTTATCCCTCGGAATGCGCCCTGTACTAATCGGATTTTTAGTTCAGGTTGATAATGGTCGATCTGATGAACTGTAAATTTAAACTCAGTGATACCTAGCTTCATTTGTTTTTACATTTAGTAGAAGTTTGACTAAATGTTTTAACGTAGAGGGGGAATCGAGATGAGGGTCGTGGTGTAATGTGTGTATGTGTGTGTGTGTGTGCCAGTGTGTGTGTGTGTGTGTGTGCCGTGTGTGTGTGTGTGTGTGTTTGTGTGTGTGTGTGTTTGTGTGTGTGTGTGTGTGTGCCAGTGTGTGTGTGTGTGTGTGTGTGTGTAGAGCGATTCAGATAAAACTACTGGACCGATCTTCGTGAACCTAAAATGAGAGATCCTGTGTATGGCATCCCCAGACATTTTTTCATTTTTTTAATAAATGTCTTTGATGACGTCATTTCCAGCTTTTCGTGAAAGTTAAGGCGGCACTGTCACGCTCTCATTTTTTTAACCCAATTGGTTGAAATTTTGGTCAAGTAATCTTCGACCAAGTCCGGACTTTGGTATTGCATTTCAGCTTGGAGGCTTAAATATTAATTAATGAGTTTGGTCATTAACAATCTGAAAATTGTAAATAAAACTTTCTTTTTTTTAAAACGATCCAAAAACAATTTCATCTTATTCTTCATTATTTTTTTTATTAAAAAAACATATAAATATGTTATATTCGGATTAAAAACAAGCTCTGAAAATTAA
>NC_090257.1:35974574-35989574 GCF_037325665.1 Littorina saxatilis
ACGGAGTGCTAGGAAATCGAATCTTCTTACAGGCACATACCCACGTATACTAGTCAGTGCACTCATGCACGCACAAACAGAGATACATTGGGTCTTTTTATATTTAGTCAAGTTTTGACTAAATATTTTAACATCGAGGGGGAATCGAAACGAGGGTCGTGGTGTATGTGCGTGTGTCTGTCTGTCTGTCTGTCTGTCTGTCTGTGTGTGTGTGTGTGTGTGTGTAGAGCGATTCAGACTAAACTACTGGACCGATCTTTATGAAATTTGACATGAGAGTTCCTGGGTATGAAATCCCCGAACGTTTTTTTCATTTTTTTGATAAATGTCTTTGATGACGTCATATCCGGCTTTTCGTGAAAGTTGAGGCGGCACTGTCACGCCCTCATTTTTCAACCAAATTGGTTGAAATTTTGGTCAAGTAATCTTCGACGAAGCCCGGGATTCGGTATTGCATTTCAGCGTGGTGGCTTAAAAATTAATTAATGACTTTGGTCATTAAAAATCTGAAAATTGTAAAAAAAAAATAAAAATTTATAAAACGATCCAAATTTACGTTTATCTTATTCTTCATCATTTGCTGATTCCAAAAACATATAAATATGTTATATTCGGATTAAAAACAAGCTCTGAAAATTAAATATATAAAAATTATTATCAAAATTAAATTGTCGAAATCAATTTAAAAACACTTTCATCTTATTCCTTGTCGGTTCCTGATTCCAAAAACATATAGATATGATATGTTTGGATTAAAAACACGCTCAGAAAGTTAAAACAAAGAGAGGTACAGAAAAGCGTGCTATCCTTCTTAGCGCAACTACTACCCCGCTCTTCTTGTCAATTTCACTGCCTTAGCCATGAGCGGTGGACTGACGATGCTACGAGTATACGGTCTTGCTGAAAATGGCATTGCGTTCAGTTTCATTCTGTGAGTTCGACAGCTACTTGACTAAATATTGTATTTTCGCCTTACGCGACTTGTTTTATAATTACGGCTGGGTTATACTCAATGGTGTTTGAAAAAATCATAAACTGTTTTTCCCAATTCAATTTTGATTTGCTTTTTCTGCAGGAATGTAGCAGATTCCAAAGACTGCCTCTGTCTCGGTGCCAAGTAAGTCCAGAGGAATATCTGTTTGATGGTTCGTTGGTTTGTCTTCAGACTGTTCAACCGCATGTTCTGGTAAAAACAACAACCCAGGAATCAGCAACTGTTTTTAGTTCTCTATCATGTTTAAGACTGTCAAGAGATGAAATTGAACCATTCGTTAAACATCCAAACAAATACAATAGAACCCCTTTAAAGACCTCTAAACACGGAGTCTTAAAATGAGGGAATATTAACACAGGTTATGAACAGAAATTCAGGGAAAACAGTCTACGTATGAGTGTCTACCCGGTGTGACTTTTTGTCAGCGCCTGTCTGTATATTTTCTTGTGTTTGTGTATGCGTTCACTTGATTGCTATCACTGTCAGTGTTTGTTTCATTTCAGGAAAGGCAGCGTCATGGTGAACTTTCAACTACATTTTAACGGTTCCCACGAAGAGAAGACACTGAACAAGGACATATATGACATCATAGAAAACGGTGTGACGAAACTGCGGTTTGGTGACGTCATTTATGTACTCCTGAAACATTTCTTGGTGGACATCCGTTACGACTGGAACATGCCTTATGGTATATTGTTTGTTTTTCTCTCACTTTGTTTATGCGCTCGTCGACAGTCAATCAGTTAATTAGCTACTTAAACAGTTTGTTAGTAAGTAAGTTGAGTAGGGAGATAGGTAGAAATTTACCAGTAAGTAAGTCAGTTCCTTTGTCGTTTTGTTTGTTTTCTCCTACATAGACTTTACGCCCTGATTGTCTTGGTTGGAGGTCTACAAAATATTTTTCCTGAAATATACTTTATTCTTCTTTCCGTGATTGCTTTTTTGGTTGTTTGTGTGCTGGTCGATTTTTACGGGTTATATTTTGGTCATTGTCAGATCATTGAATGATTGGTTCTCACGTCATTCCAGCCTTGTCATTATCAGAGGCGTATCATGATTATTTTGTTACGCACACCTGATTTGCCACATCAGGGTTTTCTGCTTTGTATTTGTAATCGTAAGTTTCTACATAAGAGGAGAAAAAATTCAACAAACATGGGACTAAAGAACAAAATAGAACAAAACCGCAAGCATGCAGACACGCATGCACGCACACACCTACGCACACACCCACGTACGCCCCTACGCACGCACGCACACACACACACACACACACACACACACACACACCGGCAAACAAACAAACACACACTGACACACACACACGCACAAACACACACACACACACACACACACACACACACACACACACAGACGCGACATGATATGGTTTTCCTTCCCAACTTCTCCGTCCATTCTTCTCTCACCTCTCCCACAGAAACACAGAGTAATACATTTTGATACAGCTTTCTGATGATTGGCCTCGGCCTCTTCAAACGGAACCGGAAATGTTTCAGACGCCATAGAAGCGGATGTGACGTTACCGGTGTACAACCTGAACTACAGCCGAGCCCTAACCAACAACCAGTCAGACGAATTTCTGTCCCTGGCACGGCCTTTCTGCAGTGATGTGAGTATGATGTGGTGAATGACGGGGAGAGATGTGGGTTTGGGGAGAGGTAGTGCTGCAGGGGAGGGGGGGGGGGGGTATTGGGGAGGGGAGGCATTCGGTTGGGACAGGAGTGAATGAGTTTGGAGCTTAGAACTGGATCTACCGGCGGATCCCGAACTACATTTTGTCCATGTTTTCTAGCTGCTTCAAGAAACCATGAGATAAGGGCGCGAGTAAAAAGAGTTAATGAACCAATTTTGAGTTGGCAACATGACTGATTTACCGGCATGTCCCGACCTACGGTACTTAAAAAAAAGTATTCAACTGTTTCTATTTAATTTTTTCATATAATTTTTTTTAACTTTCTGGCATTAGCCAGGAATGTATATATCAGAGCGCGAGAGGGGAGGGGGGGGGGATAAAATAGTGCAAGGGAGGGGTGGGAAAAAGGAAAGCTTTCGACGAACAAAAAGCAAAAATATACTGCAGAGAGAGAGAGAGAGAGAGAGAGAGAGAGAGAGAGAGAGAGAGAGAGAGAGAGAGAGAGAGAGAGAGAGTGTGTGTGTGGGGAGGGAGGCAAATCAAAGAAACTCTTGTTCTGCAATAGCCTAACACACTTCTTTCCTAATTCGCCATCTGTTCAGGTGGACGGAATTATGTCCAACAAGAAGATCAGCTGGCTTGTCTCAAGGTACACGTCTTGCCGCGTCACTGGTTTCGCCAAACAATCGTGAGTTACAATGTTAATCCTTTTCACGAACGCAAAATCTCTTTTTTGTTTCAAACCTGTGTCAAACTTGCTGTCTTTAGTTGTGCCCCAACATGTTACCTGACGAAAGCTAACCGGTGCAAATTGTCTTAACTTCAAAAGTGATGTTTGCTAGTTAAAGTGAGGACTGGAGTTTTTTTGTTTTTTTGGGTGTGTGGATCGAGCGTTTCTCGATTGTTTGTTGAGTGTGTGTATGTGTGTGTGTGTGTGTGTGTGTGTGTGTGTGTGTGTGTGTGTGTGTGTGTGTGTGTGTGTGTGTGTGTGTGTGTAAAAAAGTTGAATCTGAAGCAACTGTGAAACATGTTCTGTTTTAGAGCGACAAATAAAGATGAGAGCTGAGAATGTTGGAATAAGTATCCTAAATGCTGACGAATCTGGAACCATCAATCACAGGGCAGGACCAAATGAGTTGTAAGGGGGGGGTTCCTCCTTTTTTTGGGGGGGGGGGGGAATCAGCGAAGTGGCGAAGCCGCGAACTAGGGGGGTCCGGGGGCATGCTCCCCCGGAAAATTTTTGAAAAACGGTTAAAATCTGTGCAATCTGGTGCATTCTGGGCCTTGTTTTGAGGGTTAAGAGCAGCATTGTTTTGGTGCTAAAACTAGTAAAAAAAAAAAAAAACCACTCAAAGCAAGGTACATGCTTTTTCCAGGGGTGGGGTTCCGGAACCCCTGAACCCCCCCCCCCCCCCCCCCTGGGTCCGGCCCTGAATCATTATGATAAATCATAAATACTATCATCACCATTATTATTATTATCATTCACAGAACGGACAAGGGTACCGTGGCGTTCACCTTGAACTTTGAAGGTCGTGACCCTCGACCTCTGCAGCAGGGACTGCTGTACATACTGTTCAAAGGCGCACGTGACGTGGAGTGGTACGGACAGCTGCTGAAGATGATTGGTGCGTTGGTGGTCACGCCATTCGGAGCGACCAATCATCTCAGGCCTACCAACGAGACCGTACCACCACGTGAGAACTGAAATAATCATAAAGAAATGTATTTCCCAACCTCTTTTTTTTAACGAATTGTACATATGCAACTAACGGGCCAAGCAAGCAAGGAGCCAACAAACCAATCAGTCAATTTACCAAACAAACAAACAAGCAACGGACACACTCACGCACATTTAAAGAAAAAATGACCTATTTGTACACCATGTCTGGATCAATAGAGAAATAAGCAATTATACTGTAGATAACACGTTTCGCGACTGAATACAATCTTTTTTGACATAGTCTTTGTACTAGCAGGCTTGATATTATGTCCGCACCCCCCCCCCCCTTTCTTATAATAATCTTACTTAGACTTACTAGATTTTGTGTGTGTAAAGTTGGAATCAAACACAAGAACAGCTGGCGTACGCGTATGTTGTAAGAATATTCCTCAAAGTAAATGGTCATACAGAACTGGTCTACCCATCAGTTTTTACATTTAGTCAAGTTTTGACTAAATGTTTTAACAACATAGACGGGGGAATCGAGACGAGGGTCGTGGTGTATGTGTGTGTGTGTGTCTGTGTGTGTGTGTGTGTGTGTATGTGTGTGTGTGTGTGTGTGTGTGTGTGTGTGTGTGTGTAGAGCGATTCAGAGTAAACTACCGGACCGATCTTTATGAAATTTTTCATGAGAGTTCCTGGGTATAATATCCCCAGATTTTTTTTCTCATTTTTTCGATAAATGTCTTTGATGACGTCATATCCGGCATTTTGTAAAAGTTGAGGCGGCACTGTCACACCCTCATTTTTCAATAAAATTGATTGAAATTTTGGCCAAGCAATCTTCGACAAAGGCCAGACTTTGGTATTGCATTTCAGCACGGAGGCTTAAAAATTAATTAATGACTTTGGTCATTAAAAATCTGAAAATTGTAATAAAAATTATTTTTTTATAAAACGATCCAAAATTACGTTTATTGTATTTGTCATCATTTTCTGATTCCAAAAACATATAAATATGTTTTATTCGGATTAAAAACAAGCTCTGAAAATTAAAAATATGATTAAAATTAATTTTCCAAAATCGATTTAAAAATAATTTCATCTTATTCCTTGTCCGTTCCTGATTCCAAAAACATATAGATATGATATGTTTTGGATTAAAAACACGTTCAGAGAGTTAAAAAGAATAGAGATGTAGAAAAGCGTGCTATCCTCCTCAGCGCAACCGCTAACGCGCTTTTCTGGATTGTTAATTTCACTGCCTTTGCCACGAGCGGTGGACAGACGATGCTACGAGTGTACGGTCTTGCGGAAAAAATGCAATTCGTTCATTTTCATTCTGTGAGTTCGACTGAGCTTGACTAAATGTTGTATTTTTTCGCCTTACGCGACTTGTTTTTCTCCATTTCAGCCAACATTACCTACGTCACTGTGTCCCTGCCGGTGTTCAACCTGACTCTGACCCCTGAGCTGGGTGACCCCCGGTCACCGCATTTCATTAACATCACTACTCATTTCTGCGATGATGTGAGTTAGCATACTTTACAAGGCGGTGGGGTGGAGTGCAAGGAGGGTGAAATATGCGATTTACCGTCGCTATGTACATATTTTTGTTTAAGAAAAACATTTAGTAGGCTAACTTTTGTTTTTACTGTAAGTAAACATGCAAACGTATTCAAAAAGGCGTCCGTATTTGTCTGTGTTATATGCCTCAAGAACCGACCGTTTCTGACACGGTGGCAGTTCAACAGTCTACAAACAAGAATTTAGTGAATGTTCGGATATTTCAGAATTCAGTGTAGTTTGGGTGTAGGAAATTACAAGAACCTGTATCGCATAATACCAGTATAGAGAATTGACTGTTACGTTTGCAGATTGCCAAGTTCTACAAGCGCAGTTCGCTGAAAGAAAAGTTCTACAGCTGTAAGGTTCTGGGATTCAGGTTGGTGGAGATGGTCTTGTTCCAGTCAGCTCTTTTGGGGTTTGCAGATAGATAAAGACATGCACGATATTAACTCCGCAGAACGTTGAAACCATTTTGAGCACGTCAGACTTTGATCTATCATAGCTTTTTTGCTTTTATATTTCGCTCTGTCACTGGAAAACATTTAATACTTTCTTGTTTGTATGAAATTGTTTTCGTCATTCAACACATGCAGGGGAACTTTTTCAGTTTTCGTGTATGTATAGATCTATTATCTCACCAAATGCTTTTTAGTCCACAATACACACTTAACATGTATTATTTTCCATCAGCAATTAACTTTGAAGAAAAGCAGTCGTCAAGCAGAAATTCTAACATCAATTCTCAAACGAAATAAATAGAGAATTTTGTCTGTGTCGTGAGTGTGACTGTACCATGTGCAGGCCAAACCAGACTCGAGTAGAGTTGAAGCTGGGTTTTGAGGGCGACCACTGGTCAGGGATTGAGGACAGCGTTGCTGTGGTGATACGTGCTCACGCGCCGGACCGGACATACGCCACACTGCATCTGTACAGAGTTGGTGACCTAGAGGTCATCCTCGATCAGATTGCGGGTACGTCAAAAGTGGTCATTTGTGACGTCAATGTTAATCTTGAATGACGATTATGACGCCAGTCTTGACCTTTTCAGCCAGCAAATCTCCTTTCCACAATTATATCTTTTTGTCATAACGACCTACCCTACACCCCCACACCTCGCACCCTACGCTCCACCTGTTCGACGACTTTTGGAATCACGAACGATGATTGTGACGTCAGAAGTGATGACGACCTTTTGGAGTAGTTGGATGTGTCGCTACAAACATTGCGTTTAGTGCTTTTAGTTATGCGCTATAGAAATCTTCTTAATAAATAAATAAATAAACTATACCGAATACCTGGAAGAAATACACAAATAAAATGGTACCTTGGCCCAGGGACAGGTACAAATGTACACAAAATGAGGCAAGACGTTTTATTCTGCGAAAGATTTTGACACATTGTACGTAGTTGAAAGAAAATATACACATTCAGAAATTTCTGACGTAATTACATGTAGTTGACGTTCTTTCAGCCAATGGACTGGAGTTGCACACGTCACTGCGGGTGCTGAACTTGACGTACATTTCTGCCCTGGGGGACTCTGGCAGTGCTGAGTTTCTTCATCATGCTGTTCTGTTCTGCGAGGATGTGAGTTTTGTTTCTGTTATTGGTTGCATTGGTTGAATTACACCACCCTACCCACACCCCAATGCCACAATCCACACCCCGATTTTCGTACTGTTAATTTTGTGTATCTTGCTTCTGCTTTTATAGACGAGTCTGTGTCATATGTATAGTACTTCAAAAGTATCTGTCTCCACCAGATTTGTTTGTATGCATGCAGAATAATGGTTAACTTTGTTAAACAACTTGCACTCCTTTTGCCCTTCCGAGGCATTTACTGGCTGTTTTCTTAATTGTAACCCATTTCTCGAATTTCTGTAATGGAAAAAAACATATGTGAACCAAAAAGATTGCAACCTATTGTTCTGATGAGTATGGAAGACGAATAGAGAATAAAGAGAGTAAAAATGGAATATTAAGTTACGTTTTGTCACAGTCTTGTTCAATCTTGTGATGTTGTCTTATGTTAGCTAATGGAGCTGTTTGGAAGTAAATCCGTATGTTACACCTCGCAAAACATGAAAAATATGCAAATAGCTGCGTAACATAGGCATGTGTATTTAGGGTCACCACCATAAGCTTGAGCTTGTTGTTGATCCTTAACATGTATTATGTTGAATTATCTATGAATTGTTGAATAAACACTGTTTAAACCATGTGTGTTTTGTGTGTGTGTGTTTTTTCAGTTGGAGGAGTTTTACAAGAAGAGCAGATATGCTGACCGTTTCGTGCAATGTGGAGTCAAAGCGTTCACGTGAGTTTGTTGTATTAAACTACTTATTGTCCTGTCCCCTTATTGGGTGCTTTTCTTTTTGATCACAGCTTTGATAACATACGTCACAGGGATAATAGACAGTCTTTAAAAAGGAAACATAATGATAGACAGACATAATAGTAATTTTCAGTAACCTTTTGTGTTTTTGTGGACAAAAAACGGTAAGTGTGTCAATGACAATTGAACAATAACGACAAACGTACTATAACCAGATCAAAGGAAGTAAAGTGTGATTTTTTAACAATAATTATTTATTGACCGTTTAACTTTCGAGTTATCATTAATATCTTCTTTCTTTTTCTACAGACCTCGTCCTGTCCAGGTGCACTTTTTCCTTGTCTTCAACGGGACAACTCTCAACGGCTTGACGTCATCGCACATTGACGTCATCAAACGTCACGCCAAAGAGGTAAAGGTTTATGCTAAACATTAGTCCACGTCGTCCTTCCGTAGCTTAAAGTTACTGAACTTGTCAAATCCAGGTGCACGGAGCCCCTGGGGCTTTTAGTCATACCTCAGGCAGCTATCCGTTAGAAGAACTACCAAGTTTCATTGACTTGCACCCAAAGAGTCAAGAACTGCAATTTTTTTACGAATTAATTTCGTACTCGGACCCGGCTGGTCTTGGCCTATTTTTGGATCTAAATTTAGATCAGGCAGATCACCACATCATGCACAAAGAGACACGTCACTGGCAAACTATGTCAGACGTCATCATGAGGCCGGAATCACTCAGTTGAATCTAACTCCGACCAAACACCACGTAATATCTAGGTTAATTTATGTACTCGCGTGAACAAGAAACTGTCGAGCTTCACAGATGTCGTCGTTGGGTAGTTTTGGGTTTGTTTCACTACCATAGGAGGATTTTTGAACTGTAAATGCACTCAGCTGCAACAAAAACGCAAAACGAAGGCTGTGAGCTGCACTGTGCCTTTAATGCTAGGCTTCACGGAAGACGTAATGAGTTGATCGTGTCATGTATATTGTATCTGAAGGTCAACTTGAATTCCGGGTGGACAGCTTACCTCGTGGGCGATGTACTGGTTCTACCTGAAAATAGGGCCCACAGTGTCTACCCCACGAACATCACATTCACGTCAACCTCTACTCTGACGTCATCCAGTGAGATAATGTCTACATCTACAATCATTCTGATAGGAGGTAATTAAAAAATGAAAATAAACATGTGTTTTTTAAAAATCCTTTGTGGCCTGTCTAGTAGGCGTGTGTGCTAACATGACGGACTAGTTGATGGTTTTGGTCAACTGGAAGAATTAATGGACTGGTTGATTGATTGATTGCTTGAGTGGTGGAGGAGCAGCACAACAACGATGTTGATTAGAATTATGATAATGGATGAATTTTTACATGGGTGGATGGATGGATGGATGGATTGATAGATGATGGATGGATTGATTTTGAAAACGACGACTACGACGATGATGATGACGATGATGATGTATGACGTGCAGACATGACGAAGGCGACCATCACCGGTCACTTGTACAACTTGACGTTTCACGCGGATCTGTTGAACCGCAACAGTGCAAGGTTCAAATCCCTCGAAAAACACTTCTGTGATGATGTAAGTTGACTCTTGTCATTTGTTTTTGTTAAACTTTAATTATGAGAGCCTTTGTGGGAATGTTGCAAAGATTATTTTCTTAAGCACATTTCCCGAAATGGCCAAAAGCGTTTCGGCAATTTTGAAAAATGTTAAGATATGTACTTGCCGTCACCTTTTCCACACGGTTAAAAGGTTTGGCAGCTCTGCCAAAATGACGGCAAATTGTTCGCCGACTTAAACAAGAAATTCCTCCGAGGTAGGAAAAACACCCCCGTCCTTACCATTCTCACTGCCACCAACTGAGAAGGTTATTTCCCTTTGACCATTAATATGTCCCTCTATAAATCCTTGTAGAATCTTAATCCACCAATAACTCCCTAACCGTGTGTTTGACTGGTCCCAATTTTTGTAAGGACCGTCTCAGGAATGTATAGAACCTGTTCACCAAGTTTGGTGACGATCGGTCCGTTCATTCTTGAGATCTATATGCGAACACAAACACACAAACAAACAAACACATCGACCGAATCCTATACACACCCCTATACGGGGGGTGTAAATACGTTTAGGCGTTTTGGCGACTGCCGACGCCGAACGACATCCTCGCTTAATGTAATATACAGTGCTGTGGCAATGTTTTCAGCTTATTACTATTATTACTGTTCTATGCCGATGCTATTGTGAGTGTTCGTGGTACACCTGATGCTATTGTGAGTGTTCGTGGTACACCTGATGCTATTGTGAGTGTTCGTGGTACACCTGATGCTATTGTGAGTGTTCGTGGTACACCTGATGCTATTGTGAGTGTTCGTGGTACACCTGATGCTATTGTGAGTGTTCGTGGTACACCTGATGCTATTGTGAGTGTTCGTGGTACACCTGATGCTATTGTGAGTGTTCGTGGTACACCTGATGCTCAAAAAGCAACAAACAGCTGTCTGATTTTTTTTTAAACCATGAGAATTTGTCTTTGTATAGTTACTGGTAGGCTAAATATGCAAAATAATGGCGCTTCGTGTCTGTTGCATGTCGTATTTGTTGTATTATTGGTTTTTGCTTTACTGAGATGCACGAGTGATGACAACAAATCTGTCTGTGTGCGAAGTTCCTTTTCGTTCGTTTATTACACCCCAGGTATAGGGGTGTGTATAGGTTTCGCTCGATGTGTTTGTGTGTTTGTGTTCGCATATAGATCTCAAGAATGAACGGACCGATCGTCACCAAACTTGGTGAACAGGTTCTATACATTCCTGAGACGGTCCTTACACAAATTGGGACCAGTCAAACACACGGTTAGGGAGTTATTGGTGGATTAAGATTCTACAAGGACTTATAGAGGGACATATTAATGGTCAAAGGGAAATAACCTTCTCAGTTGGTGGCAGTGAGAATGGTTATTTCCCTTTGACCAACGGGGGTGTTTTTCCTACCTCGGAGGAATTTCTTGTTACAGGAGAAGTAAGAGAAACCCATCTTATAAAACGGCAGTGAATAAAAAACAAGGGACATGTTTAGCCAGTCTAAGGTTGATGTTGTTGTTATTGTTGTTATAGTTATTTTTGTTGATTTTTTGGGATTGAATTTTTGTAATTACATTTTCGTGATTATATTTGTTTGAATTACAGGTGAGTCGAGTGTACCTGAACAGCTTCTTGTTTCTTACCTACCGCGGCTGCCAGATTGAACACTTCAGGTAAAAAACGCGTCTATCTGTTGAAAGTTTTACAGTTCGAAAATAGCATGAAACGTTTTCATTTCAATAAGAAAAACACATCTAACGCACTAACGCGTCGTTTTACACTCGCTCAAAATAGGAAATCTGCCGGCCTTTGAATAATTTCACGAGTAACTCTTTTTGCTCAAAGGCTGCCATCCTTGGAATTGTATTGCCTATGTGTGGCATAACTTTCAGGGTAAGAACATTTTTGTGTCGAATTGGTTCGTAATGACATTTTATACGAACGGAATCACTATATAATTCATAATTGAAACCTACGAATAATTCGTTCTTCTATCACTTTCTGTGACCTCTATTTGGACATTATGTTCCTTACACGTGTACATTTGCAATTGTTCACCTTTTTCCAGTCCTTCTCCAAACGAGGTCAAATTCAACCTCTTCTTCGACGCCAAAGTCTCGAATGAACTGGAGTGGGGAATTACCTACGTGCTCACCAACGATTCTCCCAAGGTCAACCTGACCTTGAACGACCTACATTTGGTGGAGGTCCTTCACCTTGGTGACCTCTTCCTGACCTTGAGGGAGATAACCCTGGTGCCGACCCCTTCCACCTCACTTCCCATGCCATCAACATCCAGTATCAGCCCCACGACATTAACTTCGATGTCATCCACTCCCACTCCCACTATGACGTCAAGCCCTGATGTCGTCACTTCTACTGTCGTCTACCCTACGGGTAACCAACTCTTTTTTCTCTCTTGCAAGTGCTGTGTTGTTGACATAGTTCCTAACAAGAAGGACTGTAATTACTCACCATAGCATCGTCTATTCCAAAGAAGAAGAAGCACACCGTAGCTGACGCTTTTTTTTTTTTATCGTGGAGGAGGCTGACATCTATTTTATTTTATTTGAAAGAATATGACCACATTGCTGGGAAAGTTTGGTTGCTTCTTCACATTGGAAAGTTAGCAACAACAAGAATCGCGCTACACATTAACAGTTTGTTTGCGTGTCTTGGTGAAATAAGCCACTTCTGGCAGAATCACCGAGGTCAATTACGTGCCACGAAAGTGACATAAAGGGTAGGGACATGGATACCGTCTCTGAGACTGAGATCACACATTTTTTGTAAGGTTCTCTAGGGGTATCACATGACAATGCGATTTGGAGTGCATGGCAATACCCTCGCAAGAAAATGTGATGATGCGTGTACCGTGACATTGCAGGTACAAATGTGACTGTGAGGTATCCCTTGTTCAACTTCACCTACCTGGTTGATCTGGGGGACCCCCCTTCGGACACCTTTGAGCAATACCAGCGACTTCTGTGTCTGGAGGCGAGTACACAGCTGACATTCTTAACTGTTGTTGTTGTTGTTGTTGTTGTTGTTGTTATTCTTATTTTTTATGTTGTTGTTTTTGTTGTTGTTTTTGTTTTTGTTGCTGTTGTTGTTGTTGTTGTTGTTGTTGTTTTGTTGTTGTTGTTGTTGTTGTTGTTGTTGTTGTTGTTCTTCTTCTTCTTCTTCTTCTTCTTCTGCGTTCGCGGGCTGCAATTCCCACGTACACTCGTGTAATGCACGAGTGGGCTTTTACGTGTATATCCTTTTTTTTACCCGCCATTTAGGAGCCTTACTCTTTTTTCGGGGGATGCATGCCAGGTAATTTTGTGTTTTTGTAACCCACCGAACATTGACATGGATAACAGGATCTTTTCCGTGCGTACTTGGTCTTGTGCTTGCGCGTACACACGAAGGGGGATAAGGCATTAGCAGAGCTGCACAAAAGATGACCTGGTAGATCCGAAAAATCTCCACCCTTATTCCATCAGACGCAGACACAGCTCAGATTCGAACCCTGAACCTTCCACATACATGTCCTAGGCTGACACTCAAGGCCGACCAACATGGTTTTAGGGAACATGCGAGAGTGTGCAAAGGGGCTGGAAGGCCCATGATTGGAGGTTTGTTTTAATATGAAACAAGACAAGTCAATCAACTTTTTGTATTTGTTTGCAGGGATAGCGTTAACCAGGAAATTCCCGGTTTGAAAAATCTCGAAATACCGGATAGGAAATCGGCCACTGGTCACATATAGTGATATACGTGCAAGTTATTATGTCGTGTGAATGTTCATTTCCTGAAAATGATTATGTAATCACTGTGTTTTACATTTGTTTTTTGTAACAGGATGACTGTTTTTTTTCTGTGACAGCAGGATTCGCATTTACATTGTATTGAATTGTCTGTTTAGAAACTGGCTTGCGCGATTAATTTGTTTAACTGTGTCTTTCTGTAAATACTTTTGTAAACAGATTCAAGAAGTGTTCAAGGCATCTCGCATCTTCTACCTTTTGTATGATGGCTGTGGAATTAACAGCTTTGGGTGAGTGATATGTTGCCTCTTACGATAGTGGAGGAATATTACATAGGATGAGATGCGGTCCCAGAAACCCTCAGAGAGATAAATAAAGATAAGCTGGTGTGTGTAATGTGCGAGTACAAAGCACTGTACAGTTTTTTTATTTCATTAAAGTTTCATATCAAGAAAGGCAAAATATGTATGGCGTAACGTTCTTCACAATGAATCCCTTTTGGCAGTACGTTACGTACGTTACACTCAATAAAAGTCGTCCCATTAAATTAGCCAATCGTACAGATTTATTTCTATTCGACATGTACATATTTTCTGACATAAGTAGCATCTTGTATACGGTGGTGCCTCTCCCTAAAACGGAGGTAAATTTATTCATTCACAATTTGTCTTGATTCTTTTTAGATTTGACGAGAATGGGCTTCCATACATTGATTTTCACATGCTCTTCAACACCGGTTTTACTGACATGCTGTTCAAAACGACTGTCGACACGCTAGAGAAGTCACGTGTTCATCTCAACGTTACCGTAAATGGCACGAGAGTTATCGAGATCTTGCCTATCGGGGGTTTGTTGCTCATTTTGGAGAACCGCACTGCTTCATCATCGGCTATGACGTCATCCATGACACAGACAGTGGCACCTACGGACGTTCCCTCGACTTCAGTCACAACCACCTCCGTTAGATATGGTACTAACACTCATTATTTAACTGTCACACAAACACAATGTCAGAGAAACCATCCCACGTACCAGTCAACCAATCAAAAAACAAAGAAACAAAATATCCTATGTTTATGGCTCATTTTCTTGTGGGAAAACTATTGCTTTGAATTTTGTAGAAGGTGATTAAAATCAATACAACGCTGTGTGAAGAAGAAACCCCTATTTGGTGTGTAGCAATTTTGACAAGAATTTTGCGTTCTCAGCAAAATGATATCGACTTTATATCCTTGGAAGCTGGCCTGCTAACGACGTGAAATTAAGCAGCTTGTATATGTGTTTTAACATTTTACAGTGATAGACCTGAGTGTAAATCGTTTTAAGCATGGAGCGAGCCATGTCAAATGAGAAAGGAAACAATCTTGCATTGGTCTCGAATAGCAATATCAGCTGAAGAGACGACAACAAATAATAACCCACCAACAACCAACTTTTGAC
>NC_090257.1:35992074-36032074 GCF_037325665.1 Littorina saxatilis
TTGATGACAGCGGTGTCTCTGAAGTTTGGGCTTGCCGACTTCGTGTTCACGGACGACCTCAACTACGAGTTCTCACAGCTGTATCGCTACTTGCAGGACACGTTCTGTGCTGATGTAAGTCTGCTTGTCTGACTACCTGAAGTCACCGCAACACGGTGGCCTAGTGGTAAGGCGTCCGCCCAGTGAGCGGGAGGTCGTGGGTTCGAACCCCGGCCGGGTCATACCTAAGACTTTAAAATTGGCAATCTAGTGGCTGCTCCGCCTGGCGTCTGGCATTATGGGGTTAGTGCTGGTTGGTCCGGTGTCAGAATAATGTGACTGGGTGAGACATGAAGCCTGTGCTGCGACTTCTGTCTTGTGTGTGGCGCACGTTAAATGTCAAAGCAGCACCGCCCTGATCATCCTGAACTCAGGTCAAAATGAGTTCGGCTCATTCTGAACCGAACTCATTTTGACCTGAGTTCAGGATGCGCCCTGATATCACCCTTCGTGGTGGACTGGGCGTTAAGCAAACAAACAAACAAACTACATGTTTGGCTCTCTGTGGCTGGCTATGTTCAGCGTATTGTGTCAGTCTCAGTCTCTGTTTCGTGTCTTCTACTTCTTTTTCGTTCATGCGCTGAAACTCCCACGTAAACTCGTGTGTTTTGCACGAGTGGATTTTTACGTGTATGACCGTTTTAACACCGCTATTTAGGCAACCATATGCCGCTTTCGGAAGAAGCATGCTGGGTTTTTTTTCCTGCTTCTATAACTCTGACATGGATTACAGGATCTTTTCCGTGCGCTTTTGGTTTTGTGTTTGCGTGTAAGCACGGGGTATTAGGAACTAGCAGATGTGTACATAAGTTGACCTGGGAGATTGGAAAAATGTCCACCCCTTACCCACCAGGCGCGGCCGGGATTCGAACATGGGAGGCCGGTGTCTTACCCACTAGGCCATTGCGCCCGTCTATGTTTGCTTCTCTAACGGCTATGTGTAGCGTATTGTATCCGTCTCTCATTTTTTGTGTTTTCTGTCCTTCTCGTCACAGATGTACCAGTTCAAGTGTGTAAAGGTGCTTTCACGCTCATGTTCTGCGCAATAGAATGCTGGCCTGATGCTGATTTAAAAAGAAACATGTATATTGCTGTTTTCAGTATTTATATAATATAAAAAAAAGCGCATTGCGTTGTGTGTTTACTCATTCTTATGGACTTTAAAAAAAACCTTGTCTTTGACTTTTTTGTGCAGATTGAACAGTTTTACCGGAACAGTACACTCAGTTCTTACTACAGGACTTGCCAGATTGACGAATTTGTGTGAGTAGTTTTGGTCATGATTTTTATGTGCAATCAGGAATGGCCAAATCTCAAAATTCTAACTCGCCATTCGTGCGAGTAACTACCCGCCAGAAATTTCACTGGCCCAGTACATACCACAGTTGCTGCATCTACAGTGTTTATATGGCTTTGAAACTCGATATTACAACCAAAAGTGTTGCATTGGACCAGAATGTTCACTGGCCAGCCGGGCGAGCTGCCAGGCGGTATCTACTAGCCCAGCGGATATTTGACTCGCCCCTGGCGATCGGGCGGACGATTTGGCCATCCCTGGCAATGTAGATGTTTGATTATGTGTTTTTGTGTTTTTTGTGTGTGCTTAATTTCTTAATATTGAGTGTTTACCTCGTTGACATTCAAAGGTTTGAGAATAAACTAAAACATATTCTCGTTTTTTTCAATGGTGGTTGGTCCTTGTTTAGTTTGGTGCATGGTTTTGATTAGTAGACAGTAATACATGTATCAACAAACATGAAAAAAGGTGAAGCAAAGTATGTTTTCTGGAGAGTTTTATATATGTGACCCTCCACCACGAAATGAGTCGCATGTCACCTCGCGCGGTTCTGCGCTAGGCTTAATATAAGTCCGGGGAGTGTCTGGTAACAGTGTGAGGGTCACCTTAGTCACAGGCTTATAACTCAAACAGTTTTCGCTCTTTTCTAAAACGGTTTTCACCACTGGATAGGGCATAAAAAACTCGTTAGGAAAATGTAAACATATGAAAATCATGCAAAGGTGACATGCGACTCATCCCGTGGTGGAGGGTCACATATTCTGTTACATAGTGAACCGTTTGCTTACCCCACTGTTGAAGGGCTGGGGTCCGTATTCATGTCCATATTTTACACTTCTGTTCTTGGAATTCCATGTATACGAATACGAGGCTGAGCGAGCTCCGTTTGTATCATCGGTGGCCTCCCTTGTCATCTTGTCATGGAGTAAAGACGTGGAGACTGGAAACTTGGAATCTTTACTTTATAACTGTGTCAAAGTTAACACATACCACAAACCGCTAACGTTCCAAAAAATTGCCAAACGTCTTTTTTGGGTCAATACTTAAAAGTTCCAATAACTTAAAATTCTTTTTTTTTTTTAATCTAACACATACCACCTTCTTTACTATGTGACAGAGAGTCTCCGCCCAACCAGCCGCACAAAGTGACCTTCACCCTGCTGATGGAGATGCCGTACAATCAGGAGCTGGTGGACCTCACCATAGACACGCTGCTGGCACAGGAACCGCAGATCATCAGAGACGGGTTAGTACATGTGTGAGAGCATGACGCAGTAGTCCCCCTTTAACAGAAGCTGCTCTGCAGAGTTGTCTGCCGACCGGCCTTTAACCTTCAGCTATTTTTAGCTTAAACGTTTAGACGTCACACCTCTGAGTTGTAGATGTAGAGAGCTGTTTGTGACAGGGTCTTACTGTTGACGTCTCATGGTATGCTCTTGAGAATTATTTTCCTGTTTACAAGGCAGCTTTTTGTAGACCTTTTAAACTAGTTGAGACTCTCTTTAGTTTGACTGACCTTGTCTGTATCCTGGGTGGCATCCTTTGTCATCTTCGAGAGTAAAGATATAGCCTAGAGACTGAAAACTTGGAGTCTGTACTTTATGATGTGCCTGTCTATCAACGTTAACACATGCCGCCTTCTTTAGTGTCTTCTGAACTGTATCTCATCCTGACGAGCTGGAGCAAGTTCTCTTATGTATTTGGTCTGGTCGTATCTGCCCTGATCTGATCTAATCTCATCTTATTTCATCTTCCACGTGATCAGAAAACGTGACCATCAAGGTTGGTGAACTGTATCTGATCCTGACGTACTTGAACAAGGTATCTTATCTTATCTGCTCTGCTCAGATCTTATTTAATCTAATGTCATCTTATCTTCCCATAATAAGACACGTGACGATCAAATGATCATGACGGACTGGAGCAAGGTTATCTATCTGATCTTATCTAATCTAATCTCATCTTATTTCATCTTTCACGTGATCAGCTACGTGACGATCAGGGTGGGGGAGCTCTATCTGATCCTGACGGACTGGAGCGAGGTGTCTCCCCCCAGCACATCCAGGGCTTCCGGTCTGCCGACCCTGACCCTCAGCTCCACCTACGCGAACACCCCAACCCCCACCACCCTCACCCCCACCATCCGCCCCACGCCCACGTCATCGGCCATGGAGTCGTCGACCGTTATCTTCACTACTCCCTCCACAACCACAGTTGATCGTAAGTTTTCACATCATTTTCTATTTCATAACTTTATTGTCCCATCGCTGGGAAATTCGGGTGGCTTCCTCCCAGTGGCAAGCCAGCAGCAACAGAGTCGCACCGCCCAGTTGTGTGCGTACCACCTGCGCTTATGGCAGAATGGCCGAGTTTGTCACGTGCCACAGTGGTAACACGGGGGTGATACATGGACACCGTCTATGAATGTGTACATAAAATTGACCCGTGTCCGTCCCTAGTAATACCAGTGATAATAATTTTCACTTATTAACCAAAGTGTTTCATGTGGGGTTTTTTCTTAACAGTAAATGTCCTAATAATTCTTATGAAGTGTTCAAGTTATGATCGTTAACAGGCGTGTCAAAGAAAATGTTCAATTTTAATGTTATATTCTAATCGACAATAAAGTGTATTTTTTGTTATTATTGTTATTATCAATAATCGCCCCTTTCGAATCAGGGCCCATGGCGATGTACAAAAAAAAAAGTAGTATTACTGTAAACAGTGTTGCGCAAACCGCGGATTTATGCAGTGCTCTCCGCGCTTTACAATTAACGTAACACCTACGAAACACAATACTGTTACATGTTATTAGTTTTTGTGTGATTTTACCTGTGATTATTTTAGACATCTTAACTTGTCCTATTTTGTGCACGCAGCTACCTATTACCTGCGCATGTCCTTTGAGCTGGAGAATATCACGTGGACTCCAGACCTTAACGTCACGACTTCTGAACCTTTCCGACGTCACAACAACCTCTTCTGTGCTGAGGTAGGTACTGGTGACGTCACCTTCACTATGACGTATATAGCCCAGTTGTGCCAATAGTGTTGTTGATTTATGCCATTATTTATGTCGATTAACGTGGACATTTATGAGAAGCTCCGTGTCTTGATTGTACATTGAATTATGCATTTGGAGTACAATAAAAGACTTTGTACCTGCAACAAGCTTCGAATCACGAAAACGTTACATTGCTAACATGCGCAATTCCACACACCGTCCCTCAAATGCAATGTTTCTTGCTGTTTACGATAGAATAGGTTTGCAAAAATATAATTTTCATTGTGCTGCGTTATTCCTTGGCATTTTGTTGCATGGTATTTCACGGCTGCCTAGATCACCAAAAATCACACATTTAGTTCAACAAGCCATGCCCCCCCCCCCCCCTCCCATTCCCGGCCTGTCATGGGCTCTATATGCATTATGTTGTTTCCGTTTTCATTGCTACAATTAAGTGATTTAAGAAATAAAATGAAGCAAGCGTTCTAGATATAGACAACAACAGTGAGCGAGAGTTGTGCGGAACGAATCACATGGAACCTGAGAATACGATTGAAGCATTGCAATACACAAGTGACTCTTATTACAGTTGAACGAGTTTCTCCCCGGCCAAACAGACAAGGACTTCAGTCACTACATGAGGTGCAACATTGAGAAGTTCAAGTAAGTGTGTTTTTAATCTTTGACATCTGCAGCATTGCCTAGCTGATGTGTTAATTATTAACATCTGCAACAAGAAGCGGACTGCCAATGTCGAACTGCTTAGGGTCGTGAGAAATTGTATTGTCTTCTTCGTACGTTGAATATGAAAGCAAATGTTCTTGTTTTGGGATTCTGTAACTGTATTTGTGAACATTTCTTCTGTTGGGTCTTTGTTTCGATGACGAACTACTAACGTCTAACGGTTAATTTAATAACCGAGATAAATTAGTTTTGTCTTATTATATCAAATAACTATTGTTGTGGGAATCTTTGATTACAGTTGTCTCTCTCATCTATGTCGCCCATGTTTCCTTGACGTCTATAGCTGCTTACGGCTGTGGAAACAGCATAATTTGGTCTTCTCAATCGTTCCATAAAACAGTGATGTAGCGTTCACGGTCCCTCAAATTTACGAACTTATGTGAGTGGTTTTGATCGTGCAATGTGTATGTTTTTAGGAGGAAGGGATCGGGATTGGAATGTGGGTTTTATTTTAGGCTTGATTTCTTGATATAATTATGTGCAAACGCATGCATTCCACACACATGAATGTGTCTTTTTACCGCAGCGTATACATACTACACATGATAGTTTCTTTATCTGTGTGTTTTCTGAGTGGCCCATGTTTGATTGACGTTTAGCTACTTACGGCTGTGGAAAGATCACAATTTGGTCTTCTCAAACGTTCCATAAAACAAAACAGTGATAGTTTCTTCATCTGTGTTATCTGAGTGGCCCATGTTTGATTGACGTTTAGCTACTTACGGCTGTGGAAAGATCACAATTTGGTCTTCTCAAACGTTCCATAAAACAAAACAGTGATAGTTTCTTCATCTGTGTTATCTGAGTGGCCCATGTTTGATTGACGTCTAGCTGCTAACGGCTGTGGAAACAACATAATTTGGTCTTGTCAAACGTTCAATAAAACAGTGATAGTTTCTTCATTTGTGTGTCATCTGAGTGGCCCATGTTTAATTAACGTTTAGCTGCTAACGGCTGTGGAAAAACCATAATTTGTTCTTGCCAAACGTTCCATAAAACAGTAATAGTTTCTTCATTCGTGTGTCATCTAAGTGGCCCATGTTTTATTGTCAGATTGACGTTTAGCTGCTAACGGCTGTGGAAAGACCATAATTTGGTC
Organism: Littorina saxatilis; assembly: GCF_037325665.1. NCBI lineage: Eukaryota > Metazoa > Mollusca > Gastropoda > Littorinimorpha > Littorinidae > Littorina > Littorina saxatilis. Next base: position 35,998,258 of record NC_090257.1, read on the forward strand.
TTGTCAAACGTTCCATAAAACAGTAATAGTTTCTTCATGTGTGTGTCATCTGAGAGGTCTATGTTTCAGTAACCAGCCCATGCGCGTGAACTTCAGCCTGCAGTTTGACACCTTGGAAGGCCTTAACATTGACCGTGTCCAGCGACTGGTCATCTCCTTCATCAAGGAACACGCCATCAGACACACTGTGGGCAACCTCATGGTCTACCAGGTATGGCCACCTTTACTTTTTTTTAACACATTTCCAGGTTCGTTGCTTGGAATACGTTGCTAGGCAAAGCTTTTTTTTCAGATTTAAATAAGATATTACCGCGAAAACGGAATATGACTGCGTTAAACGGCCATACATGTTTGTAAATATGCACTCGTGCCTACGAATCCCCGTGGGGTTTGTAGCTCACGAACGCAGAAGAAGAAGAAGGAGAAGAAGAAGAAGAAGAAGAAGGAGAAGAAGAAGAAGAAGAAGAAATAAGATATGGAAGGTGTTTAAATGTAATAAGATGTAGTTTGTTTGTAATGTGAATAAGTCTTTAAAACTTTATTAGCTAGAGGATTATCTTAGTATCTTATGTTAATATTCTTATATGGTTCAACACGTTTGCCTGATAAAATGTCTAAAGTATGTTATTCTGACGAGATAATACTATCATTAATGTGCGTACCATGTATGTAACTTTATGTGATTGTGTGTATTACACTAAACCAAGCCCGAACTTCTTGTGGAAGTTGGTAAAGTTGTCTCATGTCTTATGTCTTTACGTTGACTGAGTTCTCTGTTCTTTATGGACAGATTGGAGATCTGCTGATTGACCTGGACTCAGTCTACATCCACAACGACACGAGTATCACCACCGTGAACCTCTTTGGTCAGTTAACCTGTGGTCTGCTTACTTACTTTTGACTTTCCTTATTTCTAGAGGAACCCACTCTTTTCGTCGACATAGACCCCATCGGCACCACTTGTTTCAGCTTATGACGATTTAGTTATTATTATTATTATTATGGTGAGCTTATATAGCGCGAACCACAATTAACTGTGCTCTCCGCGCTTTACATATTAATTTCTGCCGTGTGAAATGGAATTTTTTTACAGACAGACAGACAAACAAACATTTTTTACACACAATATATAACGCATTCACATCGACCAGCAAACCTCAAGCCTGTTAGGCGAGCATTCACCTTTCGCGGCCTTTATTCCAAGTCACACGGGTATTTGATGGACATTTTTATCTATGCCTATACAATTTTGCCAGAAAAGACCCTTTTGTCAATCGTGGGATCTTTAACGTGCACACCCCAATATAGTGTACACGAAGGGACCTCGGTTTTTTGTCTCATCCGAAAGACTAGCACTTGAACCCACCATCTAGGTTAGGAAAGGGGGGAGAAAATAGCGGCCTGACCCAGGGTCGAACACGCAACCTCTCGATTCCGAGCGCAAGTGCGTTACCACTCGGCCACCCAGTCCCATGTTATTCGTTATGTAAAGGAATGTAACAACTGGCGTGTCGATTGGAGTAGTCAAGACGGGCGCAGTGGCGTGGTGGAAAGACGTCGGCCTCTTAATCGGGAGGTCGTGAGTTCGAATCCAGGTCGCTGCCGCCTGGTGGGTTAAGAGTGGAGATTTTTCCGATCTCCCAGGTCAACTTATGTGCAGACCTGCTAGTGACTTAACCCCCTTCGTGTGTACACGCAAGCACAAGACTACGTGCGCACGGAAAAGATCCTGTAATCCATGTCAGAGTTCGGTGGGTTATAGAAACACGAAAATACCCAGCATGCCTCCCCCGAAATCAGCGTATGCTGCCTGAATGGCGGGGTAAAAACGGTCATACACGTAAAAATCCACTCGTGCTAAAAACATGAATTAACGTGGGAGTCTAAGCCCATGAACGAAGAAAAAGAAGAAAAAGAAGGAGTAGTCAAAACGCCGAAATCGATGAAATTATTGCCGTAATTTTTGCAGATATGTCAAACGTTTTTCAAGTTGGGGTAAAAGACACAAGGACTGCCGTAAACTTCGTAAATTGCCGACATTTTCGAGGCTGTTTCAGCACAGAAATGCTAATAACGTCTACATCTGTTGATCAACTTACTTCATATTTTGTGTGCATTAGCTTCAGTATCAGATAATGCATGGCGAGTTCACAAAGTGGCTAGTTTACAGGTAATTAATTTCTGATTGTTTTTAGTTATGTGCATCGGTTGTAATTTGTATTAAACTAAAATCAATGTAACGTGTTCATAAGAACTTTTGTTTGCAATCGTTCTTAACGTTTTTTGTGAAATGATTGTGTTGGAATAAAAAGAATAAAACATTTGTCTACACCCAACAGACGCCATCGCCTACGAGCACAGGTACAGCATGTTTCCCGGTAACTTCACTCAGGCCCTGTTGGACAAGACGTCCTACGAATTCAAGACAAGATCCTTTGAGTTCTGCAAAGATGTGAGTTGTTTTAAATACATCCCCGTCATGTCAACCATCATGTCAACCATCCTGTCAACCATCATGTCAAAAAACCATGTCAACCATCATGTCAACCATCATGTCAACCATTATGTCAACCATCATGTCAACCATCATGTCAACCATCATGTCAACCACCATGTCAACCGCCATGTCAACCATCATGTCAACCATCATGTCAACCATCATGTCAACCACCATGTCAACCACCATGTCAACCATCATGTCAACCACCATGTCAACCACCATGTCAACCATCATGTCAACCATCATGTCAACCACCATGTCAACCATCATGTCAACCATCATGTCAACCATCAAGTCAACCATCATGTCAACCATCATGTCAACCATCATGTCAACCATCATGTCAACCATCATGTCAACCACCATGTCAACCATCATGTCAACCATCATGTCAACCATCACGTCAACCATCACGTCAACCATCACGTCAACCATCACGTCAACCATCACGTCAACCATCACGTCAACCATCACGTCAACCACCATGTCAACCATCATGTCAACCATCATGTCAATCATCATGTCAACCATCAAGTGAACCATCAAGTTAACCGTCATGTCAACCATCATGTCAACCATCAAGTCAACCATCAAGTCAACCATCATGTCAACCATCAAGTCAACCATCACAGATCTGTCTAGGCGTTTACCTTGAATAAGAGCATCTTTCAATTTGGACACATAGCAAATAGCTGCAACCTGTTTGCTTTCTGTACAGAGTAATGTTTGATTTGTTGTGCTGAATTAATTTTGCAGATTGACGAAATTGCACACCGAGACTTACACACATGATTAAAACAGAAATTCATCAAACTAAATCAAGATTTAATTGCAATTATAATACATGTTGAAACACAAATCCTCATGTAGAGTTTTGGTATGTGTCCAAGCGGAAGGATGCTACTATCACAGGAAGAAGCTCGCTTGGGGGGATCTGTGCTGACGTTAAAGGATGGTCCACACAACAAGGAACGTTCCTTTAAAAGATGGCTTTCCTAAGAACGGTATTGTTCCCAAGGCACAAATGCGACTGGAGTCAATCCCTCATAGAAATGTATAGTTGGTCTGACTAGAGTTCTTTAGGCGTGGAGTCCTTTCTTCGTTCCATTTGCGAAAGAAACGAAAAAGTAAAACAGATTTGCATTTCAACGCCTGAAAGATGAACGTTTTTATGTAGTGCTACAATATTATCTTTCTTAGCAAGGTTATTTGTGTTTAAATTAAAGGCGGGAATTTCGATTTCCGTCGGCAAGACTACAGAGAAACAGAGTCTGAATTCTATTTGGCAAATAAGGTGCCGCAAATGAAAATTCTACATTGATTTCGTTGCTTGTCACTGAACGTTTTGTCACTAGATCACTCGCGAAAAAGCCCCAACCAATAACACCATGAACGAAATCTTACACAACTGCGATCATATGACACATTTAATTGTCAGCTAGAAAACTGTTTTTGTTTCAGATTGACACCATCTTCTCGAACGTTGGAATCAGGAATGTCAGGGAACGCTTCCTGGGCTGTTACGTTAACAAGTTCAGGTAGATATCATCCCCATGCCCCACGTGGGCCCCATTTGATGTATTTGAACATTAAACGTCATTCCTACAGCTGACAACTCATCAGTCCAATGTTATGCCTGTTGTGTTATGTGTCTGTAGATTAGAGATAACAACAAATCCCCAACAAGAACAAGAAACAAACCCATCAACAACAAGCAAAAACACCCCCCCATAAAAATCAACTCTTTCGGCGCCCTAATCCTAACTTACGTCATTGCACCAACCAATAACTTGTTCTACGCTCTAATCCTAACTTACGTCATTGCACCAACAAACAGCTCTCTCTGCGCCTAATCTTACCTTACGTCATTGCACCAACCAACAGCTGTTTCTGCTTACTCAAACTTACATTAAAACCCCCAAAACAGATACTGGGATAGACTAAACGTTCCAAAATTCAGAATCTTAAAACAAGAATGGTATGGTTTTTGGAACGTTTAATTGTTGAAAAAACATGTAAATGTAAACGTTAATGTAATGTTTTGTTTTGTCAATAATTAAAAGTTCCAATAACAAACTGACGTCATTTCAGCAATGGACCCTCTCCCTCGGTGACGTTTACCATCACGTTCAACGGTATTGACGTCATCGACCCAGAACGTCTGAACGGGATCATAGTGTTCTCCAAGCAGCGGGAGGGCGAGACATACTTCCCCATCGGTGACGTCATGGTGACCAGCACCGCTGACGTCACTCGCTACTTCTTGATGCTGGACATGCTGTCTACTCACGCGTACCCCTACACCACGACTCCAATACCAGGTATGCGAGAGTAAAATGACGTAGACATTGTGTGTGTATATCAATGTGCAATGTACATGTACATTTACTTGTCATAATTTGCTGCCTCAAGTTTCTTTGTTGATAGACCATTTCGGCATCCGAGCAGCTCTCGCGAGAAATCTGCGAGACCTGCTCTTTGCTTCAAAAGTCGCGAGAACTAAAATCTTCGGCCTTCGCGAGATAGCCGTACAATATGCTTTGCTCTGCTTTGAAATGTGCTAGAGCTTGTGAGAACTGACTTGGAATACCGATAGGCTCTATGTAATCCAACGATCCCATTATCTTGGACACACAGGCATTCTCGCATCCTGAGCAGGACAGTCGGATACATTCTGCACACTGTCGGGTCGTTACTTTCTAATGTCTTTATAACATGTTATTTTTACACACAACGTTTTGTCGACTCCACGCAGGGTGTATAACTATAAGTAAGATAAAGATATCATTTATGTGTGTGTAGAATTAAATGTTCTTTCATACGGTTAACAGACGTAAGTGTTCTTTCTGTGTCATATATTTCAAAAGCTGTTGTTGTGTGCCAGGTTGCCATGGGTAATTTGTCGTCATGTTGTCTTTTCAAGAAACATATCAAGGAACATAATCCTCAACTATCATTCACTGATCTAAAAATAAATTGATGGGACATAATCATCAACCTTATTGGTTTCAATAATAGGTGGTTGTGTCCCTTGGACAATGAAATCAAAATACATGACATTGAATGTTTTCCAGCTGTCTACACGTACGTGGAGATCAAACTACGAGCTCTGACACCCAGCTGGACACAGGAGTTTGCTGACCCTAGCTCGGCCTACTATCAGCAGATGGTCAATGCTTTCTGTGACGATGTAAGTGTGCTTTGTTTTCAGAAGAATGTGCGTGTGATCCTATGCTGCATGGATATGAAGATATGCGACGGTGTATATGTGTGTGTGTAGGGGGGTGGGGTGTGTGTTTGTGTGTGTTTTGAGTGTTTTTGTTTGTATGTGCGTGAGTGTGTGTGTGTGTGTGTGTGTGTGTGTGTATGTATGTGTGTGTGTGTGTGTGTGTGTATGTATGTGTGCGTGCGTACGTGCGTGCGTGCGTGCGTGCTTGCGAGTGTGTATGTGTGTGTGTGTGCGCGCGTGCGTGTGTGTGTGTATGTGTGTGCATGCGTGCGTGCGTGCGTGCATGCTTGCGAGTGCGTATGTGTGTGTGTGTGTGTGTGTGTGTGTGTGTGTGTGTGTGTGTGTGATCCTGTAAAAAAAACCGGCCACGTTGTTTCCAGGTGTCGAGATGGATCAAGGCAGAGAAGCAAGACTACATCGGATGCAAAGTGCTGAGAATCAAGTAAGTATTTGTATTTTCCTTTCGTGGCACATGCTCGCGCGCACTGTCTTTCTTTATGCCCCTTGTTTTAGCGCTTTTATCACAAGTGGCGTTGCGTGCCCTTCGTAACTGAGTGATGCAAGGGGCAAATAAGTCTCCCCAAAAAATCTGTCAACAGTTTAGGATCTGGTTTCAATGTATATATGATGACGTATGCTTACTGTGTGACTTCCTCTTCTTTGTATTCATTCGTGGGCTGCAGATCACGCGCACAATCGTAGGCTCGAACGGGCCAGTAGGTGTATGGCAGTTTTGCCCGCCAGATTCTCGGCGACGTCATCAATCATCCAGAACCATCTTAGGCTATTTCTGTTGTGTGTTTGTTTCTTCAGCTACGTACAATCAACTGACCGTAGTAGAAGTTGAAATTTAGCGGACAGCAAACAAAATCTGTACGTTTCAAGTGGACATTGCATTGTTCGGCGATGTTGTTTTTATTATACTTATCGGCATCTATCCATTACATTTGATATCTTATTTCTGCTCTTCTCCAGTAACAACCCACTGACCATAGAAGCGGAGCTGAAATTCAGCGGCCAGCAGACGAGTTCGTTGCGTTACGAGGTGGACACGATAATGCTGGAGAGCCCCGACTGGGAGATCTTTGGCAACGTGATCGGCCTGAAGATGGGCAAGTTCTACATCTATGAGGAGTCGCTGGTGCTTGACCAGAGGACTGGACCTGCTAAGGCTACCACAAGTTCCGGAACCGCCCCCTCTACGACTCCTAGCACCCCGCCTACCCCTACTAGACGTGAGTTTTTTTTAATGGTGTTGTTGGTCGTAATGTTGTTGGTTCTGAACCAGAGAACTGGACCTGCTATCTCCACTACCGACATGCGGTAGTTTACATGATGGCTTAAACTGGATGTAAGGTATTTTTGACCAGCGTAAATACTTGACATAAGTAAACGTTCAGTTGTTGTTGTTGATGTTCTTTGTTTGTTCCAGTCTCATGTACTGTGGAAAATAGAGATACCAAGTCTGTCCATATGAATTTATTTTTTTACTGATTTAGAGGCCCCGCTACAGCGTCTTCCCAACCATAAAATAAAAAATAAAAGATAATAACAAAAATAAAGGATTTTTTTAATATAAAAAAGAATTAAAAAAAGGAAAAAAGAGGAAGAAATATAATTGATTGTCGTGCTCAAATGGATCCTTTTTGATGAAGGGAAAACCTGATCAATGTACATGACATGTATTTAATGTGTGTTTATATCATTACATGCTGCAGACATTTTTTCCAATGCGAATGTTTAAAATTAGTTCAAAAGAATTATTGTACAGTCTGAAGCCTATGTCCAGCATTGGGTGAGACATGAAGCCTGTGCTGCGACTTCTGTCTTGTGTGTGGCGCACGTTAAATGTCAAAGCAGCACCGCCCTGATATGGCTCTTCGTGGTCGGCTGGGCGTTAAAAAAAAAAAAAAAAAATGTCCAGCATAGGAGGTCAAAAAATACATTTTGTACACAAAGAAGAAAAGAAGAAAAAAAGAAAAAAAAGAGAAAAAAAAGAAAAAAGAAAAAGAGGCTAGTTGGAATGTTTAATTTTGGACAAAACCTGACATTCACAAGTACATCAACCCAGTGGAGCAGACAGACCAGGGCCGGACCCAGGGGGGGGGGGGGGTTCCAGGGGTTCCGGAACCCCACCCCTGAAAAAAGCATGTACCTTGCTTTGAGTGTTGTTTTTTTTTATTACTAGTTTTAGCACCAAAACAATGCTGCTCTTAACCCTCAAAACAAGGCCCAGAATGCACCAGATTGCACAGATTTTAACCGTTTTTCAAAAATTTTCCGGGGGAGCATGCCCCCGGACCCCCCTGGTTCGCGCGCCTGCTTTGCAGGTGCGCGCTTGTGGCTTCGCCACTTCGCTGATTTGCTCCCCCAAAAAAGGAAGAACCCCCCCCCCCCCCTTACAACTCATTTGGTCCGGCCCTGCAGACCATTATGTGACCAATGAAAGAACAACTTAGATTAGTGTGTGTGCTTTGGATATTTGATTCTTGAACGTTAGCAGTCTATCTGGTTTAGGATTAGGATTAGGAAATGTTTCGTATAGATCTCTAATGCAATTCATTATTTTGTTTCAGCGTCCAACCCCTGCTTGCTGGGAGGAGACTTTTACCGCCACCCGAAGCTGTGTGACCGCTTCCTGCAGTGTGCCGGTGACCTGCCTATAGAGATCCCCTGCGGACCGGGGTCAGTGTTTCTGGACATGGCCTGCAAGACACCCACACCGGGATTCGAGTGCACCCCGCTGCCTGGATGATAATGATATCAATAGCGCTAATAATGATAATCTGAATGTTCTTAGGTTTTTGTGTGTGTTTTTCACAACAAAGAAAATAATGTTGTTACCTCTCGTTAACTTGCATAATTGTCAAGGAAGATTTATTTGGTTGATGCATAGTCGATCTTGTCAATAACTAACACCCAATTAAAGTAATCGTTTATACTATGTCTGTTTATACACGTTAAAACTCTGTCGGTATTCTTCTGTGCTCTTTCTCTTCATTTCCTCTTTCTGTCTACTCTTCTGATTAGCTTATTATTATTTGTGTAACTTGTGCTGTGCTGACGTCACGAAGACGATAAGTCGAAACCGGTTTTTGTGTTTGTAATCTTGTCGCTGTTTTCTGGTGAGTACAGTTTTATTGTTAGGCAAAAAACAAAAAAAAGGTCTGTTTACGGTAACATAGGCCAAAAAAATAGGGTCGGTAGGTCGGGATTTTTTTCCTTTTTTTTTCTCCCAAAAACCATTTTTTTTTTTTTTCCCAAATGCCAAAAAAAAGTCTAGGGTCGCGCGAAAAAACTAGGGTCGGTCGGGTTACCGTAAACAGACCTATTTTTTTTTGTTTTGGCCTTATCTTGTTCTATTTCTCTCACCTGCAGTCCCTTGTTCCATGTTTGATCGTTTATAGACATGTGGTCGATATCGGAATGTGAATGATATTGGGAAATGACCTCCTTGGTACCTTTAGCGGCGGTCGTTGTGGGCAGGGGGTTGTTACTGAGAGACGGTCGCCAGGGCAAGTTTGACTGTAGTGAGATGTTTTGTTTGAGTATTTTATGAATTTCTCATGCGAGAACGTAACGTTGACTTTGTCTACAGTCTAAACTTTAAGTGTACACATTTTTTTATTGAAGAATGTAGAAAATCTGTTTAAAAATTGTCATAGTTTGTGAAGCAAATAATTGCTTTTGTTTTCATTTGCTTATATGCCATATTTTGTGTATTTGTTGCTGAATTGTTTGTTTGTTTGTTTGTTAGCTGACATTTGTTTCCCCAAAACACACACATAATAATTCATTAAACGTCCATGGTGTTTATGAAGCAGAAAACACAATGGTGTTCTGGGATATTGGTCAGTAAACCAAGAATTAGTATGTACATTTTAAAGGCTTCAGTGTAACATAAATTTGACATGTATATTTAGAAATCCGTCAAATTATTGCAGATTTATGGGTTTAAGTAGTCGACTAAATGGGAAAGATGGGAGTTAAATGGGAAGAAGGATGTGAGTTATTCAATGCATAAGAAAATACTAATCTATATTGTGTAAGAATAATTAAAAATAATATTTGATTGGCTTCATTTTGCTCTTATGAATTGAAAATGTAGTGCTTTTATTTAAAGAAAGGAGTTTATATTTCCTTTCCTGTTGAAAAAAAAGCGAGGAGAAACTGTTGGTTGTGTTCTGAGTATTTCTTAATATATGTGTTTGTTGTTCTTTAGATCCACGAATCCAAACATGCATACGTGCTCGCTGTGATAACATGTTAAGCAAGAAATTCCTCCGAGGTAGGAAAAACACCCCCGTTGGTCAAAGGGAAATAACCATTCTCACTGCCACCAACTGAGAAAGTTATTTCCCTTTGACCATTAATATGTCCCTCTATAAGTCCTTGTAGAATCTTAATCCACCAATAACTCCCTAACCGTGTGTTTGACTGGTCCCAATGTTTGTAAGGACCGTCTCAGGAATGTATAGAACCTGTTCACCAAGTTTGGTGACGATCGGTCCGTTCATTCTTGAGATCTATATGCGAACACAAACACACAAACACATCGACCGAATCCTATACACACCCCTATACCGGGGGTGTAACTAACAATGGAGCAACAAAGCCCACATTTACACTAACAGTATGCTAAACTTGGCCAAAATATTATTGCAACAACTTTCGCACGCTAACAAAAGCGGTAAAACGCAATCCATTTTAGTTCAACTTTATATGCTGGAAAAGGTAATTATGTCCACCGTTCATATCATTTGTTCGATCGGTGGTAATTTGTATAGGCATCCCGTTACAGCCTGTCAAACAAGGTGACCCCAAAAATCGACCTGACAAAAACCATAGCCCCGTGTTTTAAAATCTGCAAAAAATCAGAATGTGCACTTACCAAACACTTATGACTACTGTTAGAAAGGCCATTCAATTTCCAGTTCAGAGCATTTTGTTTGATGCACCTTACTTCTCTAGTCTTTGTGTAGCCTTTTGACAAAGGCGGTAGGGGTCAACCGTTTCAGAGGCCAAAAAAGGCAAGTTTTGCGGCCATTTTTGAGGGGGTCCTCCACTCAAAGAGCCATATCTGCTCAAGTTCTCAATGAATTGCATAACGGAGTGAAACTAACGAGCCTGTTCAGCGCGGTAGTGGTTTCGCTGTGCTGCATATAGCACGCTTTTCTGTACCTCTCTTCGTTTTAACTTTCTGAGCGTGTTTTTAATCCAAACATATCATATCTATATGTTTTTGGAATCAGGAACCGACAAGGAATAAGATGAAATTTTAAATCGATTTCGTAAATTTAATTTTGATCATAATTTTTATATTTTTAATTTTCAGAGCTTGTTTTTAATCCAAATATAACATATTTATATGTTTTTGGAATCACGAAATGATGTAGAATAAGATGAACGTAAATTTGGAACGTTTTATATTAAAAAAAAATTATTAAAATTTTCAGATTTTTAATGACCAAAGTCATTAATTAATTTTTAAGCCACCAAGCTGAATTCAATGCAATACCGAAGTCCGGCCTTCGTCGAAGATTGCTTTACAAAAATGTCAATCAATTTGATTGAAAAATGAGGGTGTGACAGTGCCGCCTCAACTTTTACAAAAAGCCGGATATGACGTCATCAAAAGTATTTATCGAAAAAAAGAAAACAATATCAGGGGATATCATTCCCAGGAACTCTCATGTCAAATTTCATAAAGATCGGTCCAGCAGTTTGGTCTGAATCGCTCTACACACACGCACAGACAGACAGATGGACACACACACACACACACACACACACACACACACACACACACACACACACACACACACATTCACCACGACCCTCGTCTCGATTCCCCCTCTATGTTAAAACATTTAGTCAAAACTTGACAAAATGTAAAAAAAGAAGAAAAACAAAAAAAAAACGACCTTCCGACCCTATCTTTTTTGGTCACGTTGCTCTAAACCAACATATATCTTTATTTGGCCTGACGCACACTTGGTGGTTTTTTTTCAATCGAGCGCAGCCCACCGTGCCCGATCCACGTTTACCGTTAAAATGTATTTCGGTTGGCGTAAGCAGTCGTCAAGACCCCGAAACTTGTGTCAAATCGCCGAAACCTTTCGCCGTCATTTGAACAGAGATGCCAAACTTTAATATCTATAAATGTTGGGGGAAAAGTGACGCCTAGTTCCGCCTAACACACCCAAACATGGAAGAAACTTTTCTTGTCATTTCGGCAAATTCGCCGAAGAAACTGACAATATCCCTCGACTTCAGTTTATTGCGTTCTCCCTCGTACAGAACCTCCAATTTGTTTGTTTGTTTGCTTAACGCCCAGCCGACCACGAAGAGCCATATCAGGGCGGTGCTGCTTTGACATATAACGTGCGCCACACACAAGACAGAAGTCGCAGCACATGCTTCATGTCTCACCCAGTCACATTATTCTGACACCGGACCAACCAGTCCTAGCACTAACCCCATAATGCCAGACGCCAGGCGGAGCAGCCACTAGATTGCCAATGTTAATGTCTTAGGTTATGACCCGGCCGGGGTTCGAACCCACGACCTCCCGATCACGGGGTGGACGCCTTACCACTAGGCCAACCGTGCTGGTCAACCTCCAATTAATATCAAACGTTTAGCACTGTCTCGAAACTAACGCGATAGGCCTTGTGTTGCGCCCCTGGAACCGCGGCAGGTAGTTTCCGTTTTGTGTTTGCAAAATGGAACCGCATGTCAATCTGCCCTTCAACTGCTTTAACCGCGTAGTTACACCCCCGGTATAGGGGTGTGTATAGGTTTCACTCGATGTGTTTGTGTTCGCAAGTAGATCTCAAGAATGAACGGACCGATCATCACCAAACTTGGTGAACAGGTTCTATACATTCCTGAGACGGTCCTTACAAACATTGGGACCAGTCAAACACACGGTTAGGGAGTTATTGGTGGATTAAAATTATACAAGGCCTGGTATAGACGGACACCCCCGTTGGTCAAAGGGAAATAACCATTCTCACTGCCACCAACTGAGAAGGTTATTTCCCTTTGACGGGGGTGTAGTTCCTATCGGAGGAATTTCTTGTTTGAAGTGCAGACACAGTTTCCATCCACCACTAATCTTCTTCTCTCGTTCAGCCAATTTGGACGTAAACAAAACAAGAGGAACTACCCGCCGACAGCGCCGCGGGTTATGTCAGGGACGGACAACTCTTATCACTTTCGTTTTGAGACAATGCTTCGCCCTAAAAAAAAATTAAAAAAAAAAAATCAATTTTCGCTTGTCCGAACAGAACCAGATGAAATCTTTGCCACTGGCGTTCAGCACACATGTCTAACAGAGATAAAATCACGACCAGACACCATGCTGACGTCAATGGAAAGAACAGATCTATAGCGCATATATGATAATACTAAAATAAATACCCGCTTCGCCGGAAAGAAGTAGAGCCGAATGGAAGAAGTAGAGGAATACCCGGCTTCGCCGGGATGAAAGCGTTGTGGACAGTGACCTTCTAAAAATAGTAACGGGGCTTCGCCGGGATGAAAGCGTTGTGGACAGTGACCTTCTAAAAATAGTAACGGGGATATGGATTGACGCCACACGAAGGAAGGGAGATAAACGCAAAACACTGGAGAAGATAAGGAAGAGTTACTGGGAATGGATCTGGGAAGATGAACCGAAAAACCAAAATCGGTTCAGCGCTGCGCGCTGAGAGCACGTGTTGAAAATTCTCATCGACCAGGTTGTGTCCGGGGTCTACCTGAATATGCCCACCAAATTTGAAGCATATCCATCGAGAACTTTGGCCGTGCATCGCGAACACACACACACACACACACACACACACACACACACACACACACACACAGACACACGTCGTATATATATATAGATAACTTGTCTTTTCGGTTTTGTTTGGTGCGTGAAGAAAAAAATTGTTTAGCACTTCTTCGAGTGGGGTGGGGGTTCTGTGTGTGTGTGTATGTCTGTGCGTGTGTGTGTCTGTGCGTGTGTGAGTGAATGTGTGTGCGCGTGAACGGCTGTTTGTGAGCGCACGCGCGCGTGTGTGTCTGAATGTTAGTGTCTGCGCGTTTGTGTGTGTGTGCACAAGCGCGAGTGTTTCTGAGTTAATGTTTGTGTTTGTGTGTGTGTGTCTGAGTGTGGCGTGTGTGTGTGTGTTTGTGTGTGTGTGTTTGTGTGTGTGTGTCTGAGTGTGGCGTGTGTGTGTGTGTGTCTGAGAGTGTCTTGGTGTAAAGACGTATGTGTGTTCAAACCTGTTGTGTGGCACCATTACCTCTCGAATGTACTGCTGCACCCACACATTTAAAGAAACACAAAAGACAGAGAAGAAATCCTGTGTTCACCTCGCAATGTGCGTTAAAGTCTGTCCGTTTTACTTCACGTCGAACTGAGCTCTGCACAAAATCGAAATCAGTATGGATCCACGTGTGTGTCCTTCCTGTACGCACGCACACACACACACACACACACACACACACACACACACACACACACACACACACACACACACACACACACACACACACACACACACACCAAAGCAAAACATGAAACTTAGCGCAAGTTTATTACTGTACATGTTGATAAATAAATCCCAACCTAAACGAAGTTGATGAAAACTAACAAAAATACCGTTTTTTGCGAAGCAAAGCACGCTGCACACAGAGGTTGTTCCAAATGAAACATGGATATTTCTACTCAGTAACCATCGCCTTTACTCTACGCAGGGCTCCCCAAAGTGCGCGTCCCTGCGTCCTATACGCACTAGAAGGCGAAAATACGTACAAGAAATTTATGGAGGGGGTCCTGGGACGCACTAAACTTTAAAAGAGCGGGTCCTGGGACGTGCTAAATTTCTTTTATTTTGCGTACCGTAGACACTTTTTCAGACTGCAGTCGTCAACAATTTTACACAGTACACTATGCGTGACCACAATGTTTGATAAGTACACCGGGACTTTTCGGCTTTTGGACCCTTGGGACCCTCTAAAACTCTGCAGTGGGGGTCCATGGACCCTCTAAAAACTATGATTGAAAGTGGGGGTCCCGGGACTCTCCAGAAGGGGCGTCCGTGGGGAGCCCTACTACAGTAGCTTGATGACAAGGAGCTGGCGAGAAAACTCATACCCTTTACCGTCAGGAGAATAATTACTGAATGAGAAAATATCAATTCATTTAGAAAGATTTGCTTTAGTGTACTCCCGCAATTGGAAATGCGACGATGAATCTGGGCAAAGGTTTCGATTTCGGAAAAAGAGGATTTATAATACATGTTACAACCCATCCTGAACTCAGGTCAAAATGAGTTCGGCTCATTCTCTCCCTGACCGGACGCTACAGTCCTACGCGAATCTATCAAAACAAAAATACAGAGTTATCTCCCATATCGGTTTTCTCGAGCACTGATCTAAATTTGAGATCAGTGTTCGCGAGACGAAAATGATTGCAGATTGGCCGACTTCGACAGTGATCTCCGTTCTGTTCTTCACAGTTATGATAAAGACATCGTTC
Organism: Littorina saxatilis; assembly: GCF_037325665.1. Classification (NCBI taxonomy): domain Eukaryota; kingdom Metazoa; phylum Mollusca; class Gastropoda; order Littorinimorpha; family Littorinidae; genus Littorina; species Littorina saxatilis. The sequence goes on from NC_090257.1 coordinate 36,013,522, forward strand.
TAAGGTCAAAACAAGTCGACATTTTGGGACTGCTGCCGGAAGGAGACCGCCGAAACCAAACGGTTGATTATCAGGTGACACTTTTACCATATTTAGAGTTGTTTTCACAGTAAATACAGCCGCGAAAAATAGCTCGCTTGAAACTGTCTTACATATATTTAAAAACAAGTCGCGTAAGGCGAAATTACAACATTTAGTCAAGCTGTCGAACTAACAGAATGAAACTGAACTCACTGCATTTTTACAGCAAGAGCGTATACTCGTAGCATCGTCAGTCCACCGCTCGATGCACAGGCAGTGAAATTGACAAGAAGAGCGGGGTAGTAGTTGCGCTGAGAAGGATAGCACGCTTTTCTTTATCTCTATTCTTTTTAACTTTCTGAGCGTGTTTTTAATCCAAACATATCACATCTATATGTTTTTGAAATCAGGAACCCACAAGGAATAAGATGAAATTGTTTTTAAATCGATTTCGGAAATTTTATTTTAATAATAATTTTTATATTTTTAATTTTCAGAGCTTGTTTTTAATCCGAATATAACATATTTATATGTTTTTGGAATCAGAAAATGATGAAGAATAAGATAAACGTAAATTTGGATCGTTTTATAAAAAAAATTTTTTTTTTACAATTTTCAGATTTTTAATGACCAAAGTCATTAATTAATTTTTAAGCCATCAAACTGAAATGCAATACCGAAGTCCGGCCTTCGTCGAAGATTGCTTGGCCAAAATTTCAATCAATTTGATTGAAAAATGAGGGTGTGACAGTGCCGCCTCAACTTTTACAAAAAGCCGGATATGACGTCATCAAAGACATTTATCGAAATAAAAAGTCCGGGGATATCATTCCCAGGAACTCTCATGTCAAATTTCATAAAGATCGGTCCAGCAGTTTAGTCTGAATCGCTCTACACACACACACACACACGCACACACACACACACATACACCACGACCCTCGTCTCGATTCCCCCTCTATGTTAAAACATTTAGTCAAAACTTGACTAGATGTAATGACAAAACACCATGAAAAATCATTATCGACGATCGCGAATCTGCTTTATATATCAATAACACATTACGAAAAGCCCTAAATATGTAAAAAAAAATATCGGTTTCCTTGCCAGACAAGGAAACTCAAGGCATCCTGTCATCAGGGAGAGAATGAGCCGAACTCATTTTGACCTGAGTTCAGGATGGTTACAACCTACCACAAGCGTGTAATTATACTAATATATACTCCTTTGTATTATATTAGCACTTGATTAGCCTTAAGTACACTCTAAACAGCAGTGTTCTACCTTTGAACACGCTTTTACTGTGACCAGCTTTGAACACGCTTTTACTGTGACCAGCTTTGAACACGCTTTTACTGTGACCAGCTTTGAACACGCTTTTACTGTGACCAGCTTTGAACACGCTTTTACTGTGACCAGCTTTGAACACGCTTTTACTGTGACCAGCTTTGAACACGCTTTTACTGTGACCAGTTTTGAACACGCTTTTACTGTGACCAGCTTTGAACACGTTTTTACTGTGACCAGTTTTGAACACGCTTTTACTGTGACCAGCTTTGAACACAGTGTGAATTGTTAAGAAGCGTGCCACATGGAAATTACAAGGTGTTCCAATGGGAACACTGTAGTAAATGTATTTACTAATATAAGTGTTAGTTTTTTAACACCTCTACATAATTGTTGTGATCACATAATAATACGAATAATGTGTCCATGAAATAGACGATGTGCGGAAATAACTCTGTCGGTTTTGCATGTGTTGTGAAAGTGTGAATACTTTCCCACGTGACTTAATAAGCCAGTGACTAGCAAAAGGGGTGTGTCTGAAACACGTGGACAAGGAGCACGTGATGAAAGCTTGCCTCACTTAAAGCAAAAGTACTCACTCTTTCAGTTATTTCCGGAGTTGGTCTAGTCAGAGTGTCGCCCCTACACGTACCCTTGGGCAACTAGCCAGCGATAAGCAAATACTTTTGTCCGGCAGACTATCGAATTGAACTCGATTATTACGCTGAATCGAATTCATTTGCATATATCATCGCAGTCAAAATATCGTGCGGTTGAAGTTTGTATGATTCTTGACATTCCATCATATTCAAAAGCCTGTATCATAAAGTATGCCCGGTAGGGTTGTCTAAAAAAAATGTGTACACTTGTTTCAACACACTCTGAAATTTCACAGGCAAATTGTTAGCAACTATTAGCGAAGGGCAATCTGTGTCATATGTCCTAAAGCACTATCGAGACACGGATTTGATACCATACAATATCACACGGTTTCTGCAATGATATGCTTGGGTGTGGGGAGGGGGGGGGGGTGTGAACGCTTGGAATAAAGACATCAATTAATTCTGACAGTACGGATAGATTTGCACAGGTTTAAACATGCCACAAGCCTGTCATTCTCAAGTCTCGACAGAAAGGAGATTACTCTTGTGCGCATGTTTTTTGTTTATGTTTGGTTGGGTTTTTTTTTTATTGCTCATGTACAAGAAATATTTGCACAGTAGAACTACAGAGACAAAGAAACAGCTCATACTATGTTTTGTTGCTTCGCTAGGAAAGATAGAGAACATCAACTTATAGACATAACAAAGAGACAGAGTCTCGACTGTTATACTAAAATACAACTTTTTGCCCTAAGGGCCCATGCGTTGAACAATGAAAATATGCAGATTCTAAAATTTAAAAGTCCGTTTTGCACGACTCAGATTTATATCAAGTGAGTTGATTCTTGAATAATAACATGTTTCTTATGTCATATCTGATTCAAACAAGGTCTTCTTTTTGCATAAGCGGAATTCCAGTCTGGATGGATCAGTAACACATTGCATTATGATCTGCCGTCTCTGAAGGTCAGTACTTTGCACAGAAAATGTCACTGAATAGATAACATTTTTGTTACTCCGTTTACCCTTTGTCGAAAGACACGCGTTCTGTAAGTGCAAACTTCACATGCCCTTGTTCAGGTGCTCATCAAGGTCATTCCATATATTTAAGCTTGGAGACTGTGATGCGTTCTTTGCGCTAGCAACCCCCCCCCCCCCCTCGCCCCCCCTCGCCCCCCCTCCCCCATTAACCCCCACCCCATCTCCACGCCCCCTCCATCAAATGCTCCCTGTCTCAGGAATTACTTACATATTAGTGTTTGAAAGTTCGTCGGAGTTTTAATAGTATCGCTTGGGACTTTTGCTTGATTCTTTGTTATCGTTTAGTATGGGCGGGGATGTAGCTTAGTCGGTAGCGCGCTGGATTTGTATCCAGTTGGTCGCTATCAGCGTGAGTTCGTCCCCACGTTCGGCGAGAGATTTACTTCTCAGAGTCAACTTTGTGTACAGACTCTCCTCGGTGTCCGAACACCCCCGTGTGTACACGCAAGCACAAGACCAAGTGCGCACGAAAAAGATCCTGTAATCCATGTCAGAGTTCGGTGGGTTATAGAAACAGGAAAATACCCAGCATGCTTCCTCCGAAAACGGCGTATGGCTGCCTAAATGGCGGGGTAAAAAACGGTCATACACGTAAAATTCCACTCGTGCAAAAAACACGAGTGTACGTGGGAGTTTAAGCCCACGAACGCAGAAGAAGAAGAAGAATCGTTTAGTATCAAGTTTCTAGGTTCCATTCATCTAAACTGTCAGCTACGTAACTCGGATGAGCTGGTTCATTCTAGGCACACAGTTCATGTCAATCTGTATACATTTCACAAACTATACCTGGACAAGATGTGGGCCCAAAAGATGTTTTCGTAAGGTGATCAAGCACGATTTATTCACCAAGCGTTCATGCATAATCATACCTCCGGCGACTTTTCTAATTCTCAACCTCGAAGGCCAAATAAATGTCAAAGTGTCCGAGGTCATCGTGATTTGTGTCTGATCATACACGTTGTTATGGCCAAGGCATGATTTGGGGTTTAGCCCTCTGATATTTAAGACAATGTTTGACGATTTCACCGTCTCTCAAACACACAGTCACAATATCGGCTTTAGACAACTCAACATAAGTCAACTTGCAGGCATCTTCTTCTTCTTCTTCTTCTTCTTGGCGTTCGCAGAGGTTACACGATCAGTCCAGCACTGGTGATAAATGTTGTCGTTTTCTCCAACTCCTGTCGACTGCCGTATAGTTTGGTCTGCAAGGGAGTTGGTGACGGCCACACTTCTTTCCGTTCCTCATCTAGTAAGGGACATCGCTGTAAGATGTGTTCCGCTGTTTGGTCTTCTTGACCGCAGGCACAGGTTGGTGATGGCGCCAGCTTGAACTTTCGGTTCATGTGAGCATGGAGCCTGTTGTGGCCAGTACGCAGCCTGATGAGGTTGACTTGCTGCTCTCTGGACATTGTGTGGTAAACTGACACTGTTCGGAATCAGAAAAATTCAGTCCGACGGCAGTGTTTGGGTCCCCGATAGCTTCGTGGGAATGCTACGGCTGCGGACACTGAGACCTGTCTCTTAGTCTGATACAGGTGTTGAAGCGGGTGCTGAAGACCAAGCCGTTGGGACAGGCCTGCAGGTGGGACAACCCTTCCATCGAACACTGGAAGTACAGGTTGCAGGCCCGGGGATGGGGGTGGTAGTCACCTCCCTTGGTTTTGCAGGGTTGGAGGTCAACTATAATAGAACATAATACAGTACTAATATTTACGTTTGGGGGTTGACGTGTATTTCAGCAGTGCGCGCACGTCCTACAAGTCGCAGGACTTTATTTTATTAATGCTGATATTAATATTATCAATAGATTGATGATGACGTGTGTGAGTTGACGTGTATTTCAGCGATGTGTGCACGTCTGACACGTCGCTGGTCCCCGTCTGATGCACTTTTTTCTGCGCTAAATCCCGAACTACTAGAGAAACACACCCACGAACAAACTCTAAAATAAGCGTGCATTGAATGAAGTCTAACCCCCCCCCCCCCCCCAATTCATATCAGAGCCCTCCAGTCTCCTCACGATCAAATTCACGACTAAGGCCAAAAAAAAAGGTCTGTTTACGGTAACATAGGCCAAAAAAATAGGGTCGGTAGGTCGGGATTTTTTTTTCTCCAAAAAACCATATTTTTACGTTATTTTGCACAAAAAAAACAAAAGATTTTTTTTTTCCCCAAATGCCCCCCAAAAAAAGTCTAGGGTCGCGCGAAAAAAATAGGGTCGGTCGGGTTACCGTAAACATTTTTTTTTGTTTGGCCTAATGGGCACCCCAAACTCTAAAATAAGCGTGCATTGAATGAAGTCTAACCCCCCCCCCCCCCCCCAATTCATACCAGAGCCCTCCAGTCTCCTCACGATCAAATTCACGACTAATGGGCACCATACAGCCATAAATCAATCAATGAATCAAACAAACAACAACAATAAGCCACCAACCCTGCATCTTGGACACCCGGCCAGTACTGAAACTGGCCTTGGCAGGGAACGATTCAAGGGGGGGCAATCTCAGTCATCTCAAAGAGGGAAATCCAAACGTAATCCGCCTTGTTCGATTGTATGGGCTTGGACGATAGAGAAAAATAAGAAAAGCAAAAGCTGGAGTCAGTCTGGACGAAATTGCTATCAAGAACGCAGAATTGATTTTTTCTGAGTTTTTTTTGTTGCCGTAAGCGCCATGTTTATCGGAGCAGGAAACTCTTCCAGAGTGAGGCCCCTTGTTGGTTTCACTGCGACCGCATTGTGAACAGCAGTTATGAGAAATTCAGTGCTTCAGTACATGGCGCTTACGGCAACAACAAAAACTCAGAAAAAACCAATTCTGCGTTCTTGATAGCAATTTTGTCCAGACTGACTCCAGCTTTTGCTTTTCTTATTTTTCTATATCGTCCAAGCCCATACAATCGAACAAGGCGGATTACGTTTGGATTTCCCTCTTTGAGATGACTGAGATTGCCCCCCCTTGAATCGTTCCCTGCCAAGGCCAGTTTCAGTACTGGCCGGGTGTCCAAGATGCCAACCCTGCGACCAGCCAACCTAACCCTCCGACCAGCCAACCCAACCCTGCGACCAGCCAACCCAACCCTGCGACCAGCCAACCCAACCCTGCGACCAGCCAACCCAACCAAACGAACAGATCAAACAGATCAACTAACCTGGGTCAACGTCAAGGAAGGACGTGTCATCTTCCGCGACTGCGTCACAGCCCGTCACTTCCGGCACGCACATCTTCTGGTCTAAATCGAAAAGGAGGCCGTGTTTGCATCCCATAGTAATGGCGGTACCGTCCAGACATTGGAAGAAAACGGAACAGTTCCCTGGGAATCGATGGTAGGTACCGCTCTCTCCCTTCTTACACACGCGGGACGGTTCTGGGGTCGTGGTGGGAACGGTTATCGGTTTCTGAGGTGTCGTCTGCTTTCTGTCTGTGGTATTGCTCGAAGAAGACGTTTCTGTAAGGGCATTTGTACGATGTAAATAAGACAAATATGGCGGAGAATAAATAGTTATGACTGAGTATAAAATGCGATATCAGTGGTAGAAAGTAAAGCACAGTTTTTATTTGAAGTTGTGAAATAAAATGGAATCAAATATTTACAATTATTGGATGTCGGTGGGTGGGTTTCATTTTTATTGAAAAGACTATTATATGTTATATTGCTGATATAACTACTGATTGGAAAATTAGTAAACAGAAATAAAGGAAACTCGATTCGTCTTGACGATTAACGCAATATAGACATATATATATACAAACGAATTTTGACCCTTTAGGTCTTCGTCGGCAACAACAACAAACTTGTGTTTTTCAGGATTGAGAAAAAAAGGAATAATACGGTAAGTGACATCTTCGTTCGTTTTTGTGAAAAGATGCTCTACTCCTGAGCAAAAGCCTGGGTAGATCTAGTGATGTACAGAATTTTCTACACAGGCAGTGCTGTGCTTTTAACAGTAATGTGACTATAATTACCTCCACTGTGTGTTACGGTAGCAAACTTTGGTCCTTTCGATGTCTGTTCCAAGCTAACGTCAACCGTACTCATCTGCCCATAGAAAACAAAGCGTGTGAAAATAATAGCAACTTTGACCTGTCGACCCAGGAAATTTTCGTATGTTAATGGAAAAAAACACCCGAAAAAAACCCAGACAGGCAGGCAGACAGACAGACAGACAGAAAGACAGAAATACAGATAGTAAGACAGACAAAGTAAAATAAACAACACAATCATTCCACAGCAGACGCCACTTTCCTGAGCCATGTTAGAGGGTCAACCTCCATAGTTGGGTACAATTTGTGACACATGCTTATTGCTCCTTGCTTATGATCAAACGTAAATCGAATGGATTCTCTTCATTCTTGTTATTTATGCTCACCTTAATTAATTATTAAAGCATTAACAAAAAAACAAAAAAACAAAAAAATGTTCTCTCTCTTCAAATTAAGTCTTACCTTTAAAGGTACATTGTGTATGGAAATGACGTCACTCTGCTCCTGTCCAACCGGTGCAGCAGATGACGCCAGAATCTCCAGAAGGACGTCACTGCCCGGGTGTGTGCTGCTGGATTGCTTGCTGGACGTATTGTTGAAATACAAAACAATGCTTAGCCGTCCCTTTCTGTTGAAACACAGGAGGGGGGTACCTTCATATCATAATGTTGATAATAATATTGATCATGTTTTAGTTTACTAAGGAGAGAAGGAGTTTGAAAACTGTTTAATGTGTCACTAGTCGTTCGAAAAGTATTAAATATTTATTTATCACGGTCGTTCTCTCTGTTCCTTCTTTGGGAAGCATTCGAACAGGCAGACACAAATACAAAACAAGTCGCGTAAGACAAAATTACTACATTTAGTCAGGGACCTATAATATAGGTCTATGATTTAGTCAAGCTGTGGAACTCACAAAATGAAACTGAACGCACTGCATTTTTTCACAATGACCGTTGTCCGCCGCTTGTGCATAACGGAGTGAAACTGACGAGCCTGTTCAGCGCGGTAGTGGTTTCGCTGTGCTGCATAGCACGCTTTTCTGTACCTCTCTTCGTTTTAACTTTCTGAGCGTGTTTTAATCCAAACATATCATATCTATATGTTTTTGGAATCAGGAACCGACAAGGAATAAGATGAAATTGTTTTTAAATCGATTTCGGACATTTAATTTTGATCATAATTTTTATATTTTTAATTTTCAGAGCTTGTTTTTAATCCAAATATAACATATTTATATGTTTTTGGAATCAGGAAATGATGTAGAATAAGATGAACGTAAATTTGGATCGTTTTATATTAAAACAAAATTATTACAATTTTCAGATTTTTAATGACCAAAGTCATTAATTAATTTTTAAGCCACCAAGCTGAAATGCAATACCGAAGTCCGGCCTTCGTCGAAAATTGCTTTACAAAAATTTCAATCAATTTGATTGAAAAATGAGGGTGTGACAGTGCCGCCTCAACTTTTACAAAAAGCCGGATATGACGTCATCAAAAGTATTTATCGAAAAAAAGAAAAAAACGTCCGGGGATATCATTCCCAGGAACTCTCATGTCAAATTTCATAAAGATCGGTTCAGTAGTTTGGTCTGAATCGCTCTACACACACACACGCACAGACAGACACAGACAGACACACACACACACACACACACACACACACACACACACACACACACACACACACACACACACACACACACACACACACACACACACACACACACACACACACACACACACACACACATACACCACGACCCTCGTCTCGATTCCCCCTCTATGTTAAAACATTTAGTCAAAACTTGACTAAATGTAATGAAAGAAATAGAGTTCGTTAAATTAACTGAAAAGTTGGCTTAATCCTTAAAGTAAAACTTAATGGGGCAAAGTCGACTTTGCGAAATCTACTTCACGAAGCTTTTGCACTGACTTTTCTGTTAACAGACTTTGTGAAGTCGACTTCGGGCTCAATTCAGGACAGCCTTTACACAAACTCAATCTCAAGATTTCATAGAAATGCTTCATTTCAAAGTTCTACAGCCCACATAATATTCCCATCACACTGAGTTCCCGTGGATATCATAATGTTGCGGTTACAAAACGCATAACCTCATGCACCATGAGACAGAACCATGCATGAGCGGTCAACAAAATAAATCAAAATTAATTTAAAATCAACATATGCGAAGGACTTCCTCGCATAGCATATTATTCCAGTATTATATGACTTTTCAGGCCTTGCATTGCTTATGATCAAATGGTAAGTACTTTGGTTGTTCTTACTTCGTATCTTTTATGTTTTGGGTTAGCATATGTTGTTTCGATGGCCTAGTGGTAAGGCTTCCGCCCAGTGAGCGGGAGGTCGTGGGTTCGAACCCCGGCCGGGTCATCCCTAAGACTTTAAAATTGGCAATCTAGTGGCTGCTCCGCCTGGCGTCTGGCATTATGGGGTTAGTGATAGGACTGGTTGGTCCGGTATCAGAATAATGTGACTGGGTGAGACATGAAGCCTGTGCTGCGACTTCTGTCTTGTGTGTGGCGCACGTTAAATGTCAAAGCAGCATCGCCCTGATATCACCCTTCGTGGTGGACTGGGCGTTAAGCAAACAAACAAACATGTTGTTTGGTTGTTTAGGAGCAGATGGATCACACTTTTCTATCCATTGTTTAAATGTATGGACATAAATTATCGTATGTCATATATATGTATATATATCTTATGTCATACTTACTGTAGTGTTGCAACCTCACAGCCTCTATATGTGTCTGAAAGCGAACTCTTCTCATACAGGTTGTTAATCTGCAACAATAATGATAATGATAATAATAATTTGCTTGTGCTTATTCCATATATGATGAGCTTGGACAGACATAAAACACGATCTAACAAACAAAGGGAAATGAAAATATCAACAATGACTGTATGTGAGATTTATAAGGTACCAGTGTCCAAGCAGATGACAGAATAAGAAGCATTAAAATGAAGAAACGAATTTCATCCTCAACAATTATATATAAATCATTTATTCAAACCAAACGGGTAAATAAACAAGAAACTACAAAGAAATCCTTCCCAAACAAGGTCGTTTTAATTAGCTACTGTAAAGTTTAAGCGTATTTATTTTCCTTCTCGGACGTAAGAGAGAGAGAGAGAGAGAGAGAGAGAGTGTGTGTGTGTGTGTGTGTGTGTGTGTGTGTGTGTGTGTGTGTGTGTGTGTGTGTGTGTGTGTGTGTGTGTGTGTGTGTGTGTGTGTGTGTGTGTGTGTGTGTGTGTGTGTACAAATGCATGCGTGTGTACAAACTAAGCTGTAAAAAAAAATGTCTGTGTGTGTGTGGGTTCCTGTATGCATGTGCATGTTCATTCGTCTGTGTGTGTGCGCGCAATCTGACCTCTTTGCAATATTTCTCCTCGAACAATGTCCGCTCTGACGTAGTCATTGACGTCAGTTTCTCGGACGACGTCTCGTTCAGGTGGAATTTTAGCGTCGCTCGTAGATATTCTGCACATATGACATACCTGCAGTTTAGCAAAATAAAAAATGTCCTTTGTAAGACATAAGACATAAGAGACATGCGATATGAAACATTAGATTATCTATTGTCAATACAACACCGACCATACTTGGAAAAATGTGGCTTAAAGCCATATGTACTCGATGATTATACACGCTAATTGCTTTACCAACAGCTGGAGACATGCTAAATTAAGTTCCCTGCAAAATATTGTGGTCTAGGACCCCTTCAATGTTGAGATATGTTAATTTTCATTTTGATCTGGATCGTCCTATTTATAGATTTGCCAACAGAGGTAGCGTTGACGCAAGGGAAATAACTCCGCGTCTTTGTTTACATCCAAAGTTTTTGAGACTCTAAAACAAGCTGTAATGCATGTATATGGTCCGCGCATGGCGACATATCGTCATTACATGGTCTCATGGTGCGTTTGACATCGATTATGGGCAAACTACACTTTGTAAACACGGGAGCGCGTACATATGCCTTTAACAGATGTATAAACCAACCAAGGTGAAAGGCACAAATAACAAGGCACACTGCAGCAGACTGAGAGATACACATCTGGAAAGACATCTGTATGCCATCAACACATATGCGACACACACGCACACCCGAACTCACGCACACCCTCCTCTCTCACTCACACACACACACACACCCACACACACACACACACACACACACACACACACACACACACACACACACACACACACACACACACACACACACACACACACACACACACACACGCGCGATACACTGCAAAGAAATCACTCAAAAAAACACTAAGTAGGCTTACACTTAACCTACTTACTTAACGTGTTTTTGGATTTACACTTAACGTAGTTAGCCTACGAATGTAAATGCTGACAATTGAAAAGTATACATAAAAAAACTTACCTGCGTGCTCAGTTTGGGTTTCTGAAAACAAAAATGAAAAACAGTAAAGGCACACATTCACTCTTATTGATCTGACATTTTTTTACTCCCGGAATGTCTAGATTTTAAGGAATGTATTTAAGCTTATATGCACGGAACGATCCACAGCATCATAATGTATGAATAATGTATGAAATAACATCAAAGAAACGGGTAGTTGGGTTATTCTTCAGAGCTGAGTACTATTCAGCTCGTTACTCCCCCGGCTCGTTACTCCCCCTTAGGGTTAGGGTTAGGGTTAGTAACAAGCCGGGGGAGTAACGAGCCGGGGGAGTAACAATACGGGGGAGTAACGAGATGCTCCCTTTTGTGACATGCTTTTTCAGTCCTATAAATGATTATAATGTAGGCTATAATTATCAAATCGCAACTAAAATGTAATTTCTTTACGTTTGTCATTGATAGACATCGTTAGACAATGATACAGACATTCAACAAAAACATAGTATACATTTTTGTCTTCTTTTATTCTAATGTTAGAAGTGAAATTCATGTCACACTCTCTGGTTTCCATGTTACGCGAGTGATTTATTTTGAAAAGCTAATAATGTATTGAACGTACACAATCAAAATGTGCAAGTATTTCTAGTTCTTTCTCTGCGGCAAAGAACATATTTGGAACCAGTATTTATTAATGAAATAACTTTTTACGGTTAATTTGTCTCAGTCAAATAAAGAAATATCACCCGCGTAACATAATGTATATCAACATCTAGGACTGTTTTCAGCATTGTTGATAACATGTTCTGTTTGATTAAGGGTATTCAGCTGGTATTTCCTTGTTTTTTACTACCTATTTTATTCATGTTTTTTATTACTTAGTTACAGTTAGTGGAAGAATCTTTTGTGATGTATGTGTGATGGTGTATGCTTTTAATTAAGCGTTGTTGACTATGAATGTAGATGTAAATGCTTGTATAACTGTGTTTTAATTTTAAATGTGTCAAGCGCAAAGAGCATAATTGTAAAGTTATGATGTTGCGCTATATAAATGCTCATTTATTATTATTATTATTATTATTATTATTATAAGGTTTCCACTGGTAGACAGCTCTGGAGACTAACCTAGTTAGGCCTACCAAAAGAGAAATCGGGTTTTGAAGCGTTACATACATTTGTTGCTAGAATGTAAACATTTCCTTGTTGAAAGTTAAAAGGATCATGGGAAATTGTTATTCATTTTTCTGCATTGCTTTTGGACTTAACATTTAAATGTTTATTTAAATGTGTCATGCTGTAACTCCGTATCGGCACTATATTATGTATCGGAAGCACCGTGATATCGTGTACACGCACCAACGTTACACGAATACAATCAACTGCTCAACTAAAATAGCTCAAATTGAAGAGTCTGTTGAGGTTCTCAAAACACAAAGAAACAATCATATTACATTTTCTGTACAACTATATTCAAAGGCCCTCACAGCCGAGTAAAGTCGAGTAGGCCTTCCTAACTGCTAACAAATAAACACAGGGATGGAGAAGATGATGGTGATGCTTCATGTCCTACAGGCCTATAGTTTATGCCTATTAGACACCTGAATTTAGATACATCGGACAAGAGGGAGGAAAGAGAGAATGCTCACTGTCCTACAGGCTAAATATTTCGCCTCTTAAGGACATGATATGGGTGATATGATAATTTGAGTTGTTACGCCCTCACGGCTTTTGATGAAATACACAAGTGTATGCGTGCTAAAAAGGGAGACGTACTCTGGTACTCTTTATACTTACTATTGAGAACCACAGCGAAGTAGACAGCCGCCCCCAGGCTGACAGCCAAGACAAGCAGCAAGAGAACCATTATCACCGGACTGCACAGGCGCCGCAGCTTCTTCGATGACGCAGGCATGAGCCCGTGAGGCAACTCCAGTGACGAAAACGCCACCTTGGCGGCTTCAGACGGACGGTGCGTCACCATTTCTGCGGAAATGGCCGAGGCGCCCAAGTCAAAGATGCTCTGTGGTCTTGGCCCGCCCACAGAATTTCTGGATCTTTCGCTGATGATGCTGTGCCGGTGAGAACCGGACGATTCCCTGTCGCTGCGGCTGCCCTCCCCTTTGCTGTACCCCCCATTCGGCAACGTCAGGAGGTTGGGGGAAGACTTGGACAGCGCCAGCCAGTTTGAGGGGTACAGCTGGCGATTCTGGGGGTCGATCTCAGACGAAGGTCTTTGAATGTTGATACTGGGGGACATTGGCGATCTTTTCATAAAAGCCTGGGAAGGTCTTCCCGGTAATTTTTCCGACTGGGAAGGACTTGCTGCAAGCAGGTGTGAATAAGAAACGGGTCTTTGCACTCTGGTTTGAGAGGAGCTTCTTGGAAATTCAGCTTCAGTTAACTTCCAGTTGGACCTATTTGAGAGTGGCGACCCCGATGAGGACAAGTTCTCTCGTAGACGGTTTGAATACAGGGAGCTTCTTTTGGGCGCTTTTTCACGAGAGTACCCTGACTGGACTATGGATGTAGTCTTGCCGCGGTCAACGTTTCTGCCAGAGTAGCTCCTGCGTTCGCTGCTACTCTCGCTGTCCGTGATAAAATCGAGCGAGTCTCTGTTACCTACACCTGGGTGAGTGTCTCTGATGCTGGGGGACGAAGAGTAGCCTTCGGAGCTCATGGAGGGCGAGTAGTCCGTGCCAGAGTAACCTTCGGCACCCCCGCTACTTTTTGCGTTGTCATTCCGCTGCCTTTTCTTACGGTTTCGTCCCTTTCTTCTTGCTCTCTTCACAAATTTCCTGTCGTGCGCATTCTCAGAATGGCTTCTCTCGACATGCGGACTTTCTCCCAGATAAATGTTATTAAAGTGCGTGAAGTCCCCTCCTCTTCTTCCGCCCAGAGTGCGAGAGGTGAAGTCAAGGTCACTGTGATACAGATGCGCAGTCTGGTAGTCTTCTGGGATCGGAGATAAAAAAGAACTGACGCTGAGGTTGACACCAGTATGAGGTCTTGGCAAACTTGCGGGTGATTCTGGGTGGCTTCCGGTCATGGTGTATTCTGGGTGCCATCGGGTTGGCTGTTGACAGATTAAATTCAACTGTTATGAAAAAACAAACGGAATATGTTTGTCTGCTGACTTTTACATTTATTCAAGTTTTGACTAAATGTTTTAACATAGACTGGTTATCGAGACGATAGTTGTGGTGTGTGTGTGTGTGTGTGTGTGTGTGTGTGTGTGTGTGTGTGTGTGTGTGTGTGTGTGTGTGTGTATGTGTTTATGGTGGGATACCTCGACTCCCGCGTGAAATTTTGAGCTTTACTTCGACATGAAATTTTACCTCGACGTCGAAATAAAACACGTCTTCAAAATCACTCAAAAATAACTATGGAGGCTTGAAATAAGGTTAAATACATATAAATAATTTAATTTGACTTTATTTTTACAATTTAGCAAAATGTCGAGAAAAAACACACTTTTAGTTACTTTTTGTGTTTTGTGTATGTCCGGATATAACACCAGTAACAATCCCTGTTCACACACACTTTTTTTTTTCGCAGTTTAAAAAAAAAATTTTTTTTTAAATCATTGTCACACTGGAGAAAAAAAATCAAAAAAATCATTGTAATTGTACACACTGCACAAAAAAAAAAAAAAAAAAAAAAAAAAAAAATTGTAGAAAAAAAAAATATATATATACACATATATAAAAAAAATAAAGGATATAAAAAAAGAATAAAAAAAATTCATTGTACACACTATATATAAAAAATCTTTCACAGACTGACTAAATGTATTAAATTCGCTTCACGCGACTTGTTTTTTTTAGTAAGCATGTTTGACGAAAATTGATTTGAAGATTATATCTTAGTCCGACATGCTTTTGACGTGGTTTTTTTTATGTACTCAAGACGACAGGACGGAATCAAGTTCAAATTGACCGACTCTCCAATGACAAAAAACAAACAAACACAAAATACATTTAAAAAAAGAACAACAAAACACAATACAAACCAAAAAGTACACCCTTGGCGTGTCCTCGGACGCAGGATTGGGATTATCGGCCGGCTCAATTTGCCACATTGTCAAACTTTCCATTCACCAGGGTCAGAGCGTGGACTCAGCAGTTCTGAGCCGCGATGCTTTTGTAGTTGTATTGTTTGTATTTTTTTGTATAGATATTTCTAAGCGTAATGGCGATTGTCACCACAGTAGTATAACGAGTATCTCAAATGTTCACTCTTCTTTCCGTATGTTTCGTGATTTCCACGGTTTTATATCAGAGGTATCCCAACTAGGAACACTGAACACTGCGTACTGATAATTGTTATTCTAAGCACTCACGGTAAACCTTTGGGGGATATGCTCTCAAGTGTTACCACGGCTTTAGATGATGAGGTTTTGAAACAAAACCCAATGAAGGTCTCCGTAAAGGAGCCCGGGAAAGCTGTCTTACTCTGATTTAAGCCTTTGAGTCCGTCTAAAGTTCTATGTGTGTCTGGTGGCATCTATGCATGTTGCTGAAAACTTTGTAGAGCTGTACTTTAACATAGACGGGGAATCTAGACGAGGGTGGTGGTAGGTGTATGTATGTATGTATGTATGTATGTATGTATGTATGTATGTGCGTATGTATGTATGTATGTATGTATGTATGTATGTATGTATGTATGTGCGGTACACATTATTACCTATACTTTGCTCCTAAGTTAACCGAGTCTGGAGGCGATTTGGTTATTTGGCTGACATGGATGCTTCTGCCAATGCTATCCAGGATGCCATGTCCCTCGAAACTGTGTGTCTCGAGAATCGGCACAAGCAAAATTATTTGATCAATTCATTGTGAAATCAATCGGTCACTTTTAAATAAGTAAGTCCGTCTAATCCACTTATTATCACACATTCAATGAGTCACGTTACTTATGAGAGACTGATTGAACGACAAACGGACAGACTGACTGACTGACTGACTGATCTTTATTTCATAAGGGTACAAAGTTTTAAGGCACACTGCCTTATCTTACAACCTGTAATATACGCAGAAAAAAGGCCGACAATTTGGAAAAAAATACAATCAGCATAAAGAAAACAATGGGACAGTTACCAGTCACAACCAATTTACGCGTAATAGCCACAGATCAGAGAAATAAACACACACACACACACACACACACACACACACACACAACACACACACATACATACAAACACTCACACATACACATACACATACACATACACATACACATACACATACACATACACATACACACACACATACAGACACAGACACACAACACATACACATACACAATCGCGCACACACACACAACACACACACACACACACATACCGTGGCACACACACACCTGCTTCCCAGAACACTTTTTGTACAAACCTTATTAAAATTCCGAAAGTCCAGATGGTCATAAGGATCCGACCTTGACCCCGAACCCTGAAGACCCAGCATCTCTATGAGGGGGAGGGAAAGGATGGGGGAGGGTCTACAGGCGGCAGATGTATCGGTTCATCATGACAAAGTTCCTGTCTTCGGCGTTGATCCTGCATGGTGTTTCTGCGGAAAAAAATGTTTTCTTTAAATGATTTGTCATCCATATGCCAAACAGTCAGAACAAATGTCTTTTTGAGGCATGATAAGTTAGAACAAGTCGCGTAAAGCGAAAACAATACATTAAGTGAAACTGTGAAACCAAAACACTGTATTTTTTTCTAGACTACCGAATCTTAGTCACAAGCTATCCTGAACTCAGTTCAAAAATGAGTTACTTCCCTTCGGGTCTCATTCTATCCCTGACAGGATGCCGTGGTTTTCCTTGTCTGGAGAGGAAATCTATTTTTTACATATTTAGATCTTTTCGTAATGTGTTATGGATATAAGCAGATTCGCGATCGTCGATAATGATTTTTCATGGTGTTGTGTAATTTTTAAATTACAAAGGAATTGATATGTAAGACAGTTTCAAGCGAGCTATCTTTCGCGGATGTATATACTGTGCAAACAACTCTAAAGTGTCACGTGATAATCAACTTTGGTTCCGGTGCGCGCCGGTGTAACACGAAATTTTAACTCCACGAAAAATGTACTTCGGAGTAAATATTTCGTACGAAATTCTTACTCCGAGTACACTTTTCGTACGAGAAAAGAACTCCCCAAGGCACGAAAAAATTACTCCCTCCACGAAATTTTTACTCCCCATTTTTTTTACTTCCAGTAAAAATCTCGTACGCAAAAATGGGATGCGGGCGAAGGGATAATGCCAATAAGTGATCTCGCGCACACGAATGTCGCACTACCCTCCTTCCACGCCTTCCACCACCAAGACTAACAAGGGACAAGGGAGTAAAAATTTCGTACACCTGGCATGGGAAGTTAAATTGCTCGTGTTGGGGTGAAGTAATTTATTCGTTATTTATTCGTCAGGGGAGTAACATTTTTGTACGAAATTTTTACTCGGAACTCATCTGTCTTGGGGAGTAATTTTCTCATGCAATGGGGGAGTGCTTTTTTTGTAAAGGGAGTAAGTTTTTTGTACGAAATGTTTACTCCGGAGTAAAAATCTCGTGGGAGTACTTTTCTTATGTTACACCGGTGCAGACGATTTTTTCTGTAACCAGTTGAGAGTGATGCAACCAAATATCACAGTGTCCTTCCCACAGCAGTCTCACAATTTCGACTTGTTTTGACCTTAGAACGATGTCTTTATCATAACTGTGAAGAACAGAACGGAGATTACTGTCGAAGTCGGCCAATCTGCAATCATTTTCGTCTCGCGAACACTGATCTCAAATTTAGATCAGTGCTCGCGAAAAACATATGGGAGACAACTCCGTATTCTTGTTTTGATAGATTTGAGTAATAATTTAGCATGCTGTCAGAGAGAAACTGGCGATAGCCGTGGAGCGATGATTATCAGAATGAGTCACAAGCCACATGAACCTAATTTGCATAAAACGGATTTTAAATTGTTTTAATCCAGACACAACATGTACGTATTTCTAGGCTCAGGATATCATAGAAAATACAATGCAATGATTTTTAAATCTGTTAGCGAAAAAACAATTTTAATCCGACAACAAAAACGTACGTATTAATTGATTTTAGGCCAAAAAAAAAATAGGTCTGTTTACAGTAACCCGACCGACCCTAGTTTTTTCGCGCGACCCTAGACTTTTTTTTGGCATTTGGGGAAAAA
>NC_090257.1:36034574-36084574 GCF_037325665.1 Littorina saxatilis
GTGGAGAGATGGTATTATTCCCTGTAAGAGCCTGACCAGGTCTGAGATGGTGAACCAAATCTTTCTTTCTTTATTTGGTGTTTAACGTCGTTTTCAACCGTTCAAGGTTATATCGCGACGGGGGTGAACCAAATGGGTTACAAGGAAAAATGTGTGCCTTTAAAGGTCGCTACCTTCCCGTGTAAACAATCGTGTAAACAGCAACAGATCTGTTCAAGCTTTTACTGACATCGCGACAGAGCATCCTTCCACTTGGACGCATACCAAACATCAATAGCGTGGTTCCTTGCTGACCGCAACACGGTGGCCTAGTGGTAAGCCGTCCGCCCAGTGAGCGGGAGGTCGTGGGTTCGAACCCCGGCCGGTCATACCTAAGACTTTAAAATTGGCAATCTAGTGGCTGCTCCGCCTGGCGTCTGGCATTATGGGGTTAGTGCTAGGACTGGTTGGTCCGGTGTCAGAATAATGTGACTGGGTGAGACATGAAGCCTGTGCTGCGACTTCTGTCTTGTGTGTGGCGCACGTTAAATGTCAAAGCAGCACCGCCCTGATATCACCCTTCGTGGGGGACTGGGCGTTAAGCAAACAAACAAACAAAGTTCCTTGCTGTGCAGACTGGGATTTTTTTGCTGAGTTAATTTCGCAGATCATTTGAAATAGGTGTCAGTTCAGGGATTAATTCACCCCCCCCCCCCCCATCCCACTTTGCACAAGAAAGCAGTCAGGCTAATTATTTTTGGTATGTGACCAAGCGGAAGGATGCTCTTATTTCATGTAAAAGCCTGCACAGAGTAGTCTGTGGTGGTTTACATGATCGTTTACACGAGAAGGAAGGTGTCTTTAAACAACTATGCGAGACTGGCGTATAGTGATTAAAGTTGGTGTCCGAAACTATCAAAGTTGTTTACCGATTGACATGAGCACTTAAGATGTTTTTTCTCTCTTGAAGTTGATTCAGTTTCGCTGGATTAGATGAATAAGATTTTCCGATTAACTGAAGCGCACAGAAATTCAAAATTGAGAATTTTTTTTTTTTGTGTGTGTGCTTAACTTAAATCGCGAGGATATTTTGAACTGAGGTGAACATTTCTTTAACTTCATGGCCTCATTTCTTTTAATCCTATTCTCTTGTTGTTTTATCTTTCTTTTTTAAATCTCGACAAATCAAAAGAGCAACTGAGACAAATTATACATACTTCACAACTCAGATGAAAAGTAGAACACCCACACAAACACTGTTCGTTAAAATGCAGTCATCTCAAATTCTTTCAACCATGAGGGCCCAAAAGGGGAGGTATCATCACGATCACGGGAAGGGAAATTTTAGCTTTCACGATCACAGTTACCTTGATTTTTTCACGGATCACGGGCAAAATGTACGTTGAAAATAAAATGCTTTGCAATAATGCCAATCACGATCACGAAAACAAATGACGATCACGATCACGAGACTTGATTTTTTTGTCATCACGGATCACGGGCAAAGTCCCATCACGATCACAGAAATGGAAATTTCGGCAATCACGGTCACAGAAAGGTAAAAAAAACGCCAATCACGATCACGATTTTAAACCCTTTAGGGCCCTCAACCATGCACCTCTAGTATGCAATAGCGGTGTCCGAATTTGGGACAGCTCGCCGATTGGTCATTCAGATGAAAAGAAGAACACCCACACAAACACTGTTCGTTAAAATGCAGTCATCTCAAATTCCTTCAACTATGCACCTCTAGCATGCAATAGAATTTGGGACAGCACGCCGATTGGTCATTCAGATGAAAAGAAGAACACCCACACAAACACTGTTCGTTAAAATGCAGTCATCTCAAATTCTTTCAACCATGCACCTCTAGTATGCAATAGCGGTGTCCGAATTTGGGACAGCTCGCCGATTGGTCATTCAGATGAAAAGAAGAACACCCACACAAACACTGTTCGTTAAAATGCAGTCATCTCAAATTCTTTCAACCATGCACCTCTAGTATGCAATAGCGGTGTCCGAATTTGGGACAGCTCGCCGATTGGTCATTCAGATGAAAAGAAGAACACCCACACAAACACTGTATGTGTGGGAGGGGGGGGGGCGCGGGAGATGGAAGCTTGCTGTATGTTATGTAATGTATATATTGTGTGTGATACGTGGAAATGTGATACTATTTATTTGCATGTATGATACAGGTACAAATGTGATAATTGTCGGCTTATACTAGTGATTACTGTGTGTGATACATGAAATGTGATATGAATGCTGTTTTTATATGTTATACTCTTACTTTCTCCCAAGCGCAAGACAAATTCTTCTATGAAAATTGAAGCCAATAAAATTTGAGTTGAGTTGAGTTGAGTAAAATGCAGTCATCTCAAATTCTTTCAACCATGCACCTCTAGTATGCAATAGCGGTGTCCGAATTTGGGACAGCTCGCCGATTGGTCATTCAGATGAAAAGAAGAACACCCACACAAACACTGTTCGTTAAAATGCAGTCATCTCAAATTCTTTCAACCATGCACCTCTAGTATGCAATAGCGGTGTCCAAATTTGGGACAGATCGCCGATTGGTCATTCAGATGAAAAGAAGAACACCCACACAAACGCTGTTCGTTAAAATGCAGTCATCTCAAATTCTTTCAACCATGCACCTCTAGTATGCAATAGCGGTGTCCGAATTTGGGACAGCTCGCCGATTGGTCATTCAGATGAAAAGTAGAACACCCACACAAACACTGTTCGTTAAAATGCAGTCATCTCAAATTCTTTCAACCATGCACCTCTAGTATGCAATAGCGGTGTCCGAATTTGGGACAGCTCGCCGATTGGTCATTCAGATGAAAAGAAGAACACCCACACAAACACTGTTCGTTAAAATGCAGTCATCTCAAATTCTTTCAACCATGCACCTCTAGTATGCAATAGCGGTGTCCGAATTTGGGACAGCTCGCCGATTGGTCATTCAGATGAAAAGAAGAACACCCACACAAACACTGTTCGTTAAAATGCAGTCATCTCAAATTCTTTCAACCATGCACCTCTAGTATGCAATAGCGGTGTCCAAATTTGGGACAGCTCGCCGATTGGTCATTCAGATGAAAAGAAGAACACCCACACAAACACCCCTGTTCGTTAAAATGCAGTCATCTCAAATTCTTTCAACCATGCACCTCTAGTATGCAATAGCGGTGTCCGAATTTGGGACAGCTCGCCGATTGGTCATTCAGATGAAAAGAAGAACACACACACAAACACCCCTGTTCGTTAAAATGCAGTCATCTCAAATTCTTTCAACCATGCACCTCTAGTATGCAATAGCGGTGTCCGAATTTGGGACAGCTCGCCGATTGGTCATTCAGATGAAAAGAAGAACACCCACACAAACACCCCTGTTCGTTAAAATGCAGTCATCTCAAATTCTTGCAACCATGCACCTCTTGTATGCAATAGCGGTGTCCGAATTTGGGACAGCTCGCCGATTGGTCATTCAGATGAAAAGAAGAACACACACACAAACACCCCTGTTCGTTAAAATGCAGTCATCTCAAATTCTTTCAACCATGCACCTCTAGTATGCAATAGCGGTGTCCAAATTTGGGACAGCTCGCCGATTGGTCATTCAGATGAAAAGAAGAACACCCACACAAACACCCCTGTTCGTTAAAATGCAGTCATCTCAAATTCTTGCAACCATGCACCTCTTGTATGCAATAGCGGTGTCCGAATTTGGGACAGCTCGCCGATTGGTCATTCAGATGAAAAGAAGAACACACACACAAACACCCCTGTTCGTTAAAATGCAGTCATCTCAAATTCTTTCAACCATGCACCTCTAGTATGCAATAGCGGTGTCCGAATTTGGGACGGCTCGCCGATTGGTCATTCAGATGAAAAGAAGAACACCCACACAAACACCCCTGTTCGTTAAAATGCAGTCATCTCAAATTCTTTCAACCATGCACCTCTAGTATGCAATAGCGGTGTCCGAATTTGGGACAGCTCGCCGATTGGTCATTCAGATGAAAAGAAGAACACCCACACAAACACTGTTCGTTAAAATGCAGTCATCTCAAATTCTTTCAACCATGCACCTCTAGTATGCAATAGCGGTGTCCGAATTTGGGACAGCTCGCCGATTGGTCATTCAGATGAAAAGAAGAACACCCACACAAACACTGTTCGTTAAAATGCAGTTATCTCAAATTCCTTCAACCATGCACCTCTAGTATGCAATAGCAGTGTCCGAATTTGGGACAGCTCGCCGATTGGTCATTCAGATGAAAAGAAGAACACCCACACAAACACTGTTCGTTAAAATGCAGTCATCTCAAATTCCTTCTAGTATGCAATAGTGGTGTCCGAATTTGGGACAGCTCGCCGATTGGTAATTCAGATGAAAAGAAGAACACCCACACAAACACTGTTCGTTAAAATGCAGTCATCTCAAATTCCTTCTAGTATGCAATAGCGGTGTCCGAATTTGGGACAGCTCGCCGATTGGTCATTCAGATGAAAAGAAGAACACCCACACAAACACTGTTCGTTAAAATGCAGTCATCTCAAATTCCTTCAACTATGCACCTCTAGCATGCAATAGAATTTGGGACAGCACGCCGATTGGTAATTCAGATGAAAAGAAGAACACTCTCACAAACACTGTTCGTTAAAATGCAGTCATCTCAAATTCTTTCAACCATGCACCTCTAGCATGCAATAGAATTTGGGACAGCTTGCCGATTGGTAATTCAGATGAAAAGAAGAACACCCACACAAACACTGTTCGTTAAAATGCAGTCATCTCAAATTCCTTCAACTATGCACCTCTAGCATGCAATAGAATTTGGGACACAGGGCCGGACTACTGGGGGTGTTATGGGGGTTGCGCAACCCCCCCCCCCCCCCTAGCCTAAACATGTACCTCACTTATTAATTTTTTTTTATTATTGTTTATTTTATGCCGTTTCATGCAAGGAGCGACCATTTTCCTATCTCAAAATATGACCTACCCATCAGCTTCAGGGGGCTTTGCCCCCTGACCCCCACAAGGGGCTCTGCCCCTTGACCCCGCCAGGGAGAACATCCCCCTGGACCACCACTGGCAACCCCCCCCCCTCCCTCCTCTTCGCCTAGTCCGGCCCTGGGACAGCACGCCGATTGGTCGCTTTTGTGATTCGGTAATTTTAGTCATAGACTATGGATGACGTCCAGAAGATGCCCTGATTAGAAACCAGATCTCCCTGGATAAACCGCTGTAAGGCTGATGTCTTAAGTGAGATGAGCCGTGAACGGTGATTTGCATGAATATCGAAGGAGCGAAAGGCTTGAGCGTAAGAGCACAGGTTTGTTTCAAAAAATATTTGATCTCTATCGATGTATCATTATCAGTGTCAAACTTGGATGCCTGGGCTTTTCTGAAGCGTAAAAACGGAAAAGGTGTGACGGCAGAGGCACTTGAAGCTGGTTCATTTGGAAGAGTCTAGACTGTGCTTTTTAACCTTTGATCACAAGCAGATGACAACTTATCCTTGAAACAAAGGATCAAAAATCCCAAAAATAAGGCCTTACTTCCTTAAAAGAAACAAGGCTTTCATTATTTCTTTACGCCCTCATTTGTTATGACCGTAACATTTAGGACTTATTTTCCATATAAGACCTTAGTTCTCCGAGGCCTTTTGTTTGAAAATAAGGTCTCATTTTGTCAAAGCCTTGTTTTTCGTATTTTCACAATTGTCACTGGATCCGCTGGTATGCAGTCATACCAGAAGATATGGTCATATATATAATAATATACTTCTCGTCAAAAGAATTTAAGCGCGTTCGTTGCGGTTTACATTACTTTGTGATTAGGTTGTTTGTGCAAACATCAGTTACAGTACAAAAACGGCCATTTCTACCCCTAATGGTCAAACATATACTACTCGTCAAAAGAACCTTAAAGCGTTCATTGTGATTTACATTACAAAAAATCATTCATACCCCTACCGTAGGCAACAGCTTGATTTTACACGGAAAAGTCTCAACACAGTTTATTTGTTGTTGATGTCGATTTAAAGCAGGGGAACTTAGCTTTTGTGAATTTGATTTCCGGGGATGTCTGTCGTCTCTGTTCCAATGTATTGACCCTACCTAATGTAAATGTAAAATCAAGCTGTATGCATCCTACAGCAGGGGATTTAGTTATCTGACACAAACATTGCATTCAATATATTAACATACTTACTTGCGCCTGTGGTGTGAGGTGTATGAACACTTGCATGAACAAGAAATTCCTCCGAGGTAGGAAAAACACCCCCGTTGGTCAAAGGGAAATAACCATTCTCACTGCCACCAACTGAGAAGGTTATTTCCCTTTGACCATTAATATGTCCCTCTATAAGTCCTTGTAGAATCTTAATCCACCAATAACTCCCTAACCGTGTGTTTGACTGGTCCCAATTTTTGTAAGGACCGTCTCAGGAATGTACAGAACCTGTTCACCAAGTTTGGTGACGATCGGTCTGTTCATTCTTGAGATCTCTATGGGAACACAAACACACAAACAAACAAACAAACAAACAAACAAACACATCGACCGAATCCTATACACACCCCTATACCGGGGGTGTAAATACGTTCGAGTAGCTTCGTCCTGGTTTCATAAAATGTGTTATCTGTGGTGATGTCTCTGTGTGTGGTGTGTGTGTATGTGTGTGTGTGCCTGTGTGTGTCTCAGAGAGCAATGCAATGCTTTGCAAAACATGAAAATACATGACAACTCTCACTCTCTCTTCGTTATGTGTGTGTGTGTGTGTGTGTGTGCATTTGTGCCTGCATGTGTATAAACGTAAACCTCAACAATGATTTTCAAAGGTTTTTGGTCAGACAGTCAATCAGGCGAACAGACTGATACACAAATCCCCGCGTCCATGCATATAAAGTCCTATAACATGATATCAGCTTTAGGTTTTGACGGATTTAATGAGAAATTCAAACCAATGACAATAACAGACACACTTTAAGTCAAACAATTTGTCTTAGAAATCAACTGGTTAACATTTTCAAAAACTTCACAAATATAATTTGAAAAAAAAAGACACAAAAGGTCTGCTGAATCACATAAAAAAAGCCTTCTTACAAGATTAAATAAATTCACAAGACACTCATGCCCTGTATTATTTATTCATTTGTTGATTCCATTTTCCATCAATTTTTTTTTCAAAGTAAATTTCTCAATTAACTGTTAAATAACTTATGGACGGAGTACCAATGTTCACAGAAGGCAAAAAGACGGACACAAAATATCACAGGCAAATTTGTATACATTGAAAAGAACACAAAAAGAAACAGTATACATGTACCAGACCTGTTTACCCCCATAAGTGTTTTGGAGTAATGCTCAGCCCCAAAAATAGTAATCATCCAGCATTCGTCGCCAATTACACCGCACATGACAACACAGTGTCTGCGAAACGCAATCATGCACATATATCCATCATTCACAAACAAAACACATCAGTCAGTTTTTGTAGTAATCATAATTTCAAAGATCACATCAAAAGCACATGCATCCCTGATTCTTTTTCTTTTGCTCGTTGTAGACCTTTTTCAGTGTGTCAAGCGCTTCTCTACTGTACTTGCGCTTGCCGAATGAGTGAGGGCAAGACTTCACCACTAGAAAGCTCTCCAGCGTCTCATCAGACAGACATGATCTCTGATCAGTCCTGTGCTTTTTCACCTCATTTTGCCATTGAAAAAACCCAATGCCAAACATGTTAATATTAATAAAAAAAAAAAAAATTATTTTTTTTAACATTTTTATCATTTATGAAAATCGTAGTCTTGACACGGATAGCGCAATGGCGTATTTTTTGCAGAAAATCGTAATAAATTACGCCAAAATCGTAAGGGTAAACAGGTCTGATGTACAACCCTTTGTATCTTCTTATTTTGTATCTGGATACACCCAACAAGAAGAAAATACGGTCAAAACAAACACTCACGCATTTACTTTTGTCTTCAACGCAAATCGCCCAGAGAAACCTTTCCATTCCAATGAAAATGCAACAAAATAGCATATACCTTAATTAATGAGACCTTGAAATTCTATCACTGTTGTCAGCCAGGATGAAAACTCAGCCGCTGGTCTTTTTTGGTCACAGACACAATGTCTTCTCACTTCTTTTCATTCTCTCTATGCTGACAAATGGCTTGCCTCATGACAGGGACAAAACAATGGCTGTATACACATTAATGCTCAAACAGCAAACACTGAAGATAACCCCCTTACTTATTTTTTTGAATGGCAATGAACTTTGAAAAAACACTGACAAATCCTCAAAGAATCAAACAAATTCGTTTTACACACCCCCATTAATAACAGAAATGCTTTTCATAAAAAAAAAGAAAACACAGGGATAAGATTAAGGTAGAAATAAAAAGTCATACTGGTGCATGCCCCCCTCCTGAGAATTCCTGTGAAACTAAGAAATTTCTATAATTTGGATAACAAAAATAGGTTACATTTCATGTGTTTTGGACTGACAGTAAAAGGATGTTTACAAACCCCAACCCTGGAAAGACAAGAAGGGCAAAGCCCATACGACTCACATGCTTTACACATTTTTCCTACCAAAATACATGTGACCTTGACCCAAGGTCAAGGTCATCCAAGGTCATGCAACACAAAGCTGTTAATTCAAGACATAGGAAGTACAATGGTGCTTATTGGCTCTTTCTACCATGAGATATGGTCACTTTTAGTGGTTCACTACCTTATTTTGGTCACATTTCATAAGGGTCAAAGTGACCTTGACCTTGATCATATGTGACCAAATGTGTCTCATGATGAAAGCATAACATGTGCCCCACATAATTTTTAAGTTTGAAACAGTTATCTTCCATAGTTCAGGGTCAAGGTCACTTCAAAATATGTATACAATCCAACTTTGAAGAGCTCCTGTGACCTTGACCTTGAAGCAAGGTAAACCAAACTGGTATCAAAAGATGGGGCTTACTTTGCCCTATATATCATATATAGGTGAGGTATTGAATCTCAAAAACTTCAGAGAAAATGGGAAAAATGTGAAAAATAGCTGTTTTTTAGGCAACATTTATGGCTCCTGCGACCTTGACCTTGAAGCAAGGTCAAGATGCTATGTATGTTTTTTGGGGCCTTGTCATCATACACCATCTTGCCAAATTTGGTACTGATAGACTGAATAGTGTCCAAGAAATATCCAACGTTAAAGTTTTCCGGACGGACGTCCGGACGGACGGACGGACGACTCGGGTGAGTACATAGACTCACTTTTGCTTCGCATGTGAGTCAAAAAAGAAGAAAGAAATGACTGTACTTTCGAGACTATAAGGCGCAACTTTTTTTCTCAACTTTTACACCTGCACCCTATTGACCAGTATCACCTTGTGTATGGCTAAAGAAGAGTACAGATGTACCCACATCGCTATACAATGAAAGGGAATACTTCCTTGCAGCCAATACACCGGAAACACCTATTGTGTGGATTATTTTTATTTTAAACTTGAAAGTGGGGGTTCTGCCTTTCACAACAAAGCTCCTTATAGACCCAAAAATATGGTGAGCTGACGCCGCCTACAGATCACTCCTCTACAACACCAGACGGTCATCCTCCAGAAGGGTGGGAGGAGCTTCCCCGACCCCCATCTGCAAGCCCCGTCCCCCGGTCAGGTTGGAGCCAATGGAGGAGATCTGCTCCAGGCAGTTGGTCTTGCACTGCAGGATGCGCTCCAGATCTCGCCACATCTTCATCTGCTTGATGTTGGGATCGTGGTTCTCGCGTACCGTCTTCTGGCGTTCGCGCAAGTTGCGACCCAGATTCTCCTGTTCCTGGATCTTGCGTGAGTACGTCTCTCTGTGGAAGAGGGAGGACATTTTGCATCAGTGAGAAAGGAAGTGTGCTTGGATCTTGCACAGACAAACATCTCTATGAAAAAGAGTTACATAGAGGAAAATAACCAGGAACCTTGTCACAAAATGCTGGGCACATGGCGGCATATGAACTGGGGGTCTTCTAACAGCAATTAGCTCTTCTGTTGGATAGCATTAACCTTAAAATTTATTTTTGGCACTTCAAATCCAATCATTTGCACCATTTTTAGGACAGAAAAGGCTTGACAAAGCTAAGTAACAACACTGTCTGAGAGAGAGAGCTTATGCAATGTGTGTGTGTGACCAATAGAGAAATAAAGAAACAGCAAGTGGCAGAGAATGGAGAGATAAGCTTCTACATAGGTAGCATTTTAAAAACTGCAATATTATGCTATATCTGCAGTTCACACTGAATCCAAACAAACAAGAGAATGGATGGGAAAACTGGGAGCCCCCGGAGGAAATATTAACCGTCAGTTAAACGCAGAAGAGAGAATAACCATCAAAACATTGAGAGAAAATGTTTGGGGAGAGCAGGATGAACCTGGGGTTACCTTAAAGCCATATGTACTCGATGACTATACACGCTAATTGCTTTACCAACAGCTGGAGACAGACTAAATTAAGTTCCCTGCAAAATATTGTGGTCTAGGACCCCTTAAATGTTGAGATATTTGAATTTTCATTTTGATCTGGATCGTCCTATTTATAGATTTGGCAACACATGTAACGTTGATGCAAGGGAGAGAACACCGCGGCTTTGTTGACATCCTCACTTTTTCAGAGGCTAGAACAAGCTGTAATGCATGTATTATGGTCCGCGCATGGTGACGTATCGTCATTATATGGTCTTATGGTGCGTTTGACATCGATTGTGGGCAAACTACACTTTGTAAACACGGGAGTGGTTAGTATGCCTTTAAAAGACTTCTAGACAGACCTCAGTGGCATGATCTGGTGGCAGTCTTATGCACAGCCCTGTGCGCAAAGTAAGTAAGCAAAACGCAGACAACGCATTAAGTGACCTCAACTGACTTTTAAGCTGGTCCTTACTTGAGCCCGAAGTCGACTTTGCGAAGTCTTTTTACCAAAAACTCAGTGCCAAACCTTCATGCGGCCAGCTTCACGAAGTATACTTGGCGTAGTCCACTTCGCACAGTTAAGGACAGGCTTTATGCACAGCCCTGTGCGTAGAGCAAGCAAGACGCAGACAAAGCAACAAGTGACCTCAACCAACTTCAATCCACTGACCTGAGAGTTTTCTTCTTCTCAGCCTGGTCATGGCTGACGTAGGCCTTCATCTCCTGAGCGATGCGCTCCTGTTGTTGCCTCAGTACTCCCATCATGCAGTGGAGGTAGTGGTAGCGGGACTCCTCCGCACGGCACTCCTCGGAGAATCCCCGCACCTCCTGCTCCAGCTTGCTCATGTTGCTCTCCAGGCCGGCCGACGTGCGCTCGTACACCTGCTTCTTGTCGTCGTACTCCGGGGTCAACGACTAAAACGAGAACAAAATATCGGTGTTTGTAATTTCTTTCACTGATGATGCATACACCTGCTTCTTGTCGTCGTACTCCGGGGTCAACGACTACACAGAGAACAAAATATCGGTGTTTGTAATTTCTTTCACTGATGATGCATACACCTGCTTCTTGTCGTCGTACTCCGGGGTCAATGACTACACAGAGAACAAAATATCGGTGTTTGTAATTTCTTTCACTGATGATGCATACACCTGCTTCTTGTCGTCGTACTCCGGGGTCAATGACTACACAGAGAACAAAATATCGGTGTTTGTAATTTCTTTCACTGGAGATGCATACACCTGCTTCTTGTCGTCGTACTCCGGGGTCAATGACTACACAGAGAACAAAATATTGGAGTTTGTCATTTCTTTCACTTGAGTTGCATATGCAGACACGGTGAAACCTCTGTTTTAACACCTTGAAAACTTTGAGAAAAAAATCAGGTTTTAAAAAGGAGGTACTTAAACTGGGGGTAAATTGTGACCCGTTCTCACAAACGGGGGCCTAAGTCGCAGCGAGCCGTTCCGAGCTATCGGCTGGGAAAGGCAGTGAGGGCCTACTTGGGTGATTTTCATTTTTTTGCATTTCTGATCTCTTTATACCCTAATCTTTCATATTCCGAAATATTTTGTTGAGTTTTATTATTTAAATGTGTTAATCATGTCTTCAAAGACACAAATTCGCTCACAACACTTTAATTAGGGAAGGAAAAAATCGCGATTTTCTCAAAATGGCGTCCTTGAACATGGTCCGGTTGAAACTTACTTAACTTCCGCAATTTTTTTCACACAAACTTCTTTTTGGTATCAAATTAAAGCTTATTAAATGCAGTTTCCAGTGATATGCATAGCTCCAAATATCCAAATTCCGACTTAGGCCCCCTTTTGTGAGAACGGGTCACAATTTACAGAGGTTATGAACAGAAAGTCTGAACAATCAAGGTCTTAAAAGGGGGGGAAGTCTTAAATTGGGGGGTCTTCTTCAAGAAGAAGGGGGGGGGGGGGGGGTCTTCAAAGGGAGGTGCCACTGTACCTCCTGGCTGCTTTCTGCATTGAAAGGGACTTTTTGGATGACTTAATTTCGTACCTGACCCTATGTCAATCTACTACTTTAGCAAGAAATCCTCGCTTTAACTGCAGCCAGACTGTTCAATTTGGAATACATTCAAGTAGAAGAATGCTCGACGGGCGCAGTGGCGTGATGGAAAGACGTCGGCTTCCTAATCGGGAGGTCGTGAGTACGAATCCCGGTCGCTGCGGTCTGGTAGGTTAAGAGTGAAGATTTTTCCGATCTCCCAGGTCAACTTATGTGCAGACCTGCTAGTGACTTAACCCCCTTCGTGTGTGCACGCAAGCACAAAACCAAGTGCACACGGAAAAGATCCTGTTATCCATGTCAGAGTTCGGTGGGTGATAGAAACACGAAAATACCCAGCATGCCTCCCCCGAAATCGGCCTATGCTCCCTGAATGGCGGGGTAAAAACGGTCATACACGTAAAAATCCACTGGTGCTAAAAACATGAGTGAACGTGGGAGTCTAAGCCCATGAACAAAGAAGAAGAAGAATGCTCTTACAGCATGGACAGCCTGCTCAGATCTGAGCAATTTACAAGATTGTTAACACAAGAGGGCAGGCGTCTTTTGCATCATGACATACAAGAGTTTCCATGATGAGGCTCCTTGAAAGCCCATTCTCAAAGACACTCAACAAAACCTGTTCAGGTTCTAGTATTATTGGAACGATTAATTCTTGACAAAACAAAATGTTACATTTGCTAGTACATTCTTGGTTTTTTACTTATGAATTTTCGAACATTAGCTCCCCTGAAAGCGGCGTATGGCTGCCTGAATGGCAGGGTAAAAACAGTCATACACGTAAAAACCCACTCATGCAAAAACATGAGTGAACTTGGGAGTTGAAGCCCAAGAACGAAGAAGAAGAAGGAACATTGGCAGTCTGTTTTTGGATTTCTGTTCAGCATATACATACCTGCATTCAGCATATACATACCTGCATTCAGCATATACATACCTGCATTCAGCATATACATACCTGCATTCAGCATATACATACCTGCATTCAGCATATACATACCTGCATTCAGCATATACATACCTGCATTCAGCATATACATACCTGCATTCAGCATATACATACCTGCATTCAGCATATACATACCTGCATTCAGCATATACATACCTGCATTCAGCATATACATACCTGCATTCAGCATATACATACCTGCATTCAGCATATACATACCTGCATTCAGCATATACATACCTGCACTCTCTCTCGCAGAGGTCGGATCTCTCGCAGAATGGGAGCCAGGACGTTACGACGTTCAGAGATCTCAGCGTGCATGCGGCGAACCATCTCAGACATATCCTCAAGCGTGCGACCTTTGACCTCATCCAGCTCGCTCTTGGTGGCCGAGACCTTCTCCAGATTCTCCTGTGTCTCCCTGTAGCCCGACACTCCAGCCTTCGTCTCCACTATACCCTGAGAGAGAATGACAGGAAAAGTGATGTTTTTAGTTCAATATGACATGGGAGTTGCACATTTTAATGTCAACCCTCCGCTCCACGATACGCCGAGTCAGAACAAAAAGGTTAACTCATTGGAGTCAGAACAAAAAGGTTAACTCATTGGAGTCAGAACAAAAAGGTTAACTCATTGGAGTCAAAACTTTCTGACACTTGTGTTGCAAGGAATCGCACACATTTTACCTATTCAAAAATTATCATAACAAAACTAAAGTCAAAATGACACAAGCATTAGACATATTGGTGTCCAATATTGTCCCCCAAGGGACATACTGGTGCTACCAAATCGCCAAATGGTCCCCTGGAGAACTTTCCAAGGGGACACTTTCAGGTGGGGAACAGAATGAGGTGTGTTACACCGGTATTACCTAAAGTTCAAGAATAGATCCCACAAAAACTGGTCATTTGGTCCCTGCAGGTAATTTATAATAATGTGGTGATGTTTGTTTAGATACAGGAAAACTATCCACAGCAATCAAAACCAGTACGACTGACAGGTTGACGAAATTCTTTTTCGCTATTTTGAAGTTAACTCTAGTAAAATACTGGAATTTTCAGTATCTTTCTTTATTTGGTGTTTAACGTCGTTTTCAACCACGAAGGTTATATCGCGACGAGGGAAAGGGGGGAGATGGGATAGGGGAAAGGGGGAGATGGGATAGAGCCACTTGTTAAGTGTTTCTTGTTCACAAAAGCACTAATCAAAAAATTGCTCCAGGGGCTTGCAACGTAGTACAATATATGACCTTACTGGGAGAATGCAAGTTTCCAGTACAAAGGACTAAACATTTCTTACATACTGCTTGACTAAAATCTTTACAAACATTGACCATATTCTATACAAGAACCACTCAACAAGGGTAAAAGGAGAAACAGAATCCGTTAGTCGCCTCCTACGACATGCGGGGGGCAGAGAAATAAGGATGTGGAAAAGAAAACTTTTGGTAAGTGAAATAAAGGTGATGGATCCAGTCAGGTAGAAATAAGACAAGAAAAGAATTGGAAAACTGCAGGGAATAGTAGAGAGAGTTTTCTTGGAAGGAAATATAGGTGAAAGGACTGGTAAGGCAGAAATAAGACAAAAGAAGAGAAGTAAAGGGGTGGGGTAGCTCTGTGGAAACACTCCCGCCGCGTGAAGGCGACCCCATGGGAGCAATTTTCAGTATAAAACAAACAATGAGCACCAAACCTAAGAAACATGATGTTCTCTATTTTGTGTCTTGGGGTCCCCTTACTGCACAGTAAATGCTGACACAATTGCAACTGCACTTCAAGAATGTCCAGCCAATCAACCAACCGGTTTATATCAACCAACCGACCAAACCACCGACAATAACACTCCAGCAATGAAGACTCACCAGCTGCTTGTTGATCAGCTGGTTGCGCTGGTTGAGGATGTCGTCGGTACGCATCAGGACACCAGACTCGGCCCGCAGCTCGGCCAACTCCGACCGCTTCTTCTTGTAGATGGTGCTCTTGCTGCGCAGCTTGTTCACATAGCGCTTGAACTGCAGACACGTACCGTAAATATCTTTACTATTGAACGCAAGAATCTTAAACAAAGGAGGCACAACCCATATTTTTCAACAGCCTAACGACTAAGAAATGCAAAAACACAACATATAAGTGTCTGTCCTCAACTGTTAATGACATGTTCTTAATACGTCCCCAAATGCTGACGGACAAATGGACAGACAGCAGGACAGACTACTTGTTCTTTTCGTTAGTCTCCACACGCACCAAAGCTCCATGCACACAGGCTAAACCCCCACTTACATCTTCTCATGCCGATGGACAAATGGACACACAGCAGGACAGACTAGAGAATTGTGTATCTTATATTTGAGTCTTTCGTGTTTTAGACATTGATGCATTTAATAGTTTTAACGAGTTGCCTTTTGTTTTTATCATTCTGGTGTTTATCTAGATGTGCTGTGTATCTTATAAGAAGTTCTTAAAAGTTCGAAGTTATTTTAGCATATAGGTTTTTTATGGTCTTAACAGTTAAATATGTATTACGTTATCATTAAGATTCATGCTTTGTTAGCACTAAGCAGTTGTTTTAATCAGTCTGGTTTTCTCTTGTTGTCATCTTATGAACATTCTAAATGTTAGACTAACTTATTGTCTTGTACAGAATAACAACTGTGTGAATGGTGCTATACTGAATGAAAGAGTGTGACATGAAGTTCTTGTACATCATTGCAAAGAGTGTGAATGACGTTTTAGTTTAGATGTCAAGCGCTTAGAGCAAGCCTTTTTAACGAAAGTTTTTGATTTAGCGCTATATAAATGTTCTTATTATTATTATTATTATTACTTCTTGTTCTTTTCGTTTGTCTCCACACGCACCAAAGCTCCATGCACACAGGCTAAACCCCCACTTACATCTTCTCCTTTCAGGACCTCGGCCCCCTCCACGCTAGAGACGAGTTCTCGCTTCTGTTCCACTTCCTGGTTGGTCTTGTTGAGCTCTTCACGCATTTCCCGCAATCCTGCCGCCGCCGCTTCTTTCTTGTGGGCGATGATGCCAGCCTGCACGTACCATGAAGACAGTGGGTGAACAGCTCGATTGTTTGAACAAGTCACAACATGTCAGCAACAGAAGCCTCAGCATCATTCAACGTTTTTCAAAGCCTGAAGAGGCAGCTATATCTCCAACATTGGATTGGATAAGATTTACAGTCCAGTGAGGTTACCCTCATGGAAATTCGGGCTGCTTTCTCCCCGGGGAAAGCGAGCTGCCATACATACGGCGCTACCCATATTTTTTTTTTATTTTTTTTTTCTCCTGCATGCGTGTATTCATGATTCCTGAGACTTAATGCCGTGTGAGATGGAATTTTTTTACTTTATTCCAAGTCCCACGGGTATTTGATGGACATTTTTATCTATGCCTATACAATTTTGCCAGGAAAGACCCTTTTGTCAATCGTGGGATCTTTAACGTGCACACCCCAATGTAGTGTACACGAAGGGACCTCGGTTTTTCGTCTCATCCGAAAGACTAGCACTTGAACCCACCACCTAGGTTAGGAAAGGGGGGAGAAAATTGCGGCCTGACCCAGGCCTGAACACGCAACGCAAGACATTGAAACAAACTTGATGCCTTCCTGCTTGTACATTGGAATGTTTATTCCTTCGAAGAAATTAATTCATTCAAAGATGTATCAGAAAGAGTTATGCTCTAAAGACTAACACCAAGAAGATGAAACAAACCTGACGCCTTCCTGAACATAAGAATGTTTATTCCTTCAAAGAAAGCAGTTCCTTCAGAGATATATCAGAAAGAGTTATTGTCTAAAGATTAATCTACGCTACACAACTATCCTGAACACTCAAAAGCGTAACAAAAACATCAAAGAGAACACATTTCTAAGCGTACCTGCTGTCTGAAGAGAGACAGTTTGTCTTCAGTGGGGTCTCCACTCCTCATCCTTTGCTCAATCAGCTGGTTCACTTCAGCATTCAGAGAAGTGATCTGAAATATAGGCGAGTCCAAAATCAAGCACAAAACTGAATAACAATAAACAAAATCATGCTACTTAGACCTGTCTAGCCGGTTTCAGATTTCAACCAAAAGAACATTACAAATCCACCTGCACTAACAGACCACAGCATCATCCTCTACTCTGGAATCCAGCATCCCTCAATGTAAATGCAATAATCTGTGAGGATACAAGTACATTCTCACCCGTGCGAAGACAATAGTTTTGGATTGCTGACGCAGATGTAATGAGAAAAACGTCCTTACCATTTAGGACCCTTTGCAATTTATTTCTGTTCAGAGCCTGTGAAAGTGCCTGGCAGATGAGACTAAATAGCTTTTCATTTTTAAATGGAAGGTAGTTCCATAGTGTCTGGTCATAGGCTACTGAATGTGACCTGCACCTCAAATTTGTGTTTCTTTCAAGTCCTTGGTTTCTTTCTATTTCTTTGTCTTTTTTGTTTCTTTCTTTATCTTTGTCTTTTTGAATTTTATGTTAACCTCATCCTCGTAAGATAGCAGTACACAATTTTTGCTCCTAACTATAACAACTGAAGATAACAACAAATTTTTATCTGTTTAACTATGCCATAAAACCAAAACAACACCTGTGATAAATTGGATAAACTGTGATTAATTGGATTTAAATCGTGTGTGTGTGTGTGTGTGTGTTCATTATTATAAAACTAACACTGTACCTGATTGTTAAGATCATCCAGGTCGGACTGACCCATAGCGGGGACGGCCACAACTTTCTGCAGGTCCTGGATCATCTTGCGTCGGGAGGCGATGTCCTTGGGCAGCTGTTCTTTTACAATGTAGCCATTGGCCCTCGTCTCCTCTTCCAGTCTCTCTACCATACCTGATAACAGTCAGATTTGAAATCGCTAGCATTTTGTCTAAATTATCTAAACAACATGTTTTTCCTTTGTATTTGTTGTCTCAAAGAAGCTTCCATAGAGAAAATTGTTTTTGTCTTTATTTGTGCTGTCCTTGTGTTGGTGAGTACCGATTTCTTTTGTTTTTCTTCTTCTTCTTCTGCGTTCGTGGGCTGAAACTCCCACGTACACTCGTGTTTTTTGCACGAGTGGAATTTTACGTGTATGACCGTTTTTACCCCGCCATTTAGGCAGCAGACCTGGGAACCCCTGTTTTGCACTTTTAGTATTCTCAAACAAACTTGGTGTATTTTCACAAAAATGAGCGTACTCCACACAGCGTTTGCACATCCATCATTAAAACATGCCTCATGCGCGTCCCTCATGCCGTTAATGAAGTTTACCTATACATTTAAAACAAATGCTTTTTTCAATTTTTACTGACAAAAACTGTACCGTATTTGACGGACTACAAGCCGCGACTTTTAAAAAAAAAAATTGCATTGCGGCTTATAAAAAGATGCGGCTAAATAGTTACCTAAACTTGAATAGCATTCACCTAATGGAAGTCGCCACGGATTTTCATTTCGCTCGATTAGCGATTACCGGTACTTTATTAGCTCTACTCAAGACTCGGCGCTTTTCTCTTTCATTCGCGAATCTTTGTTTGTCAACAAGTCGTCGTGACAAGCGTACAGAGAAACACCGGATGTATCAGGATCTCGCGCGCGCGAGATTTCGTTTGTTTGTGTCTCGCGATAGTTGGAGGAGCAAGAGCCGCCATGTTGTGTTTTCGTCTGCTCGAAATGTGCGCAAAAGTCGTAAATCATCCCCAAAAAGCTTATTCCGGGCGGGACTACATGTGTGTGTGGGTTACAAATTGTGTGTGTGTGTGTGTGTGTGTGTGTGATATTTTTCTTCAAACTTTTTCACTTTTCTTCTTTGTTTCACTTGTTTATTCTCAGAGCCGATTTCGCCAAATACCGTACTTTTGTTTGCCTGGTTGTTTTGATTGATTGACACGATCCTATTGTATTTTTTTTGACAGCGGCTAATATAGTGACGTAATCATGTGCCAAAATACTGGATCGGCTTCAGGATGGGCTTGTGAAGAAAAGTAGTCTAGGAATTTTTCTCGTCGTATTTTTTCCCCACTGACCGTACTGAGCGTATTCTCGACAATCATGCGTACAAAATACGGCGAAATCGTATGGGTTCCCAGGTCTGAGGCAGCCATACGCCGCTTTCGGAGGAAGCATGCTGGGTATTTTCGTGTTTCTATAACCCACCCAACTCTGACATGGATTACAGGATCTTTTTCGTGCGCACTTGGTCTTGTGCTTGCGTGTACACATGAAGGGGGATAAGCCACTAGCAGGTCTGCACATAAGTTGACCTGGGAGATCGGAAAAATCTCCACACTTAACCCACCAGGCGGCCGCGGCCGGGATTCGAACCCTCGACCTTCCGCTTTGGAGGCCGACGTCTTACCACAACGCCACAGCGCCCGTCCTTTTGTTTTTCAACTACATAAACACTTTTCATTCGTCTGAAGTGGGGGGGATAAACAATCAATGTTACAGTGCACAAAATTCCAAAGTAATGAGCAAACAAACGGGCCACCTTCCACTTTGGCGAAGCTTGAATTTTCAACAATGCTGAAGTACCAGCCTAGTTCTCTTTATTCCGTGTAAGCCTCACATGTTACTTTGAATAGTTCCATTGGGTGAACAAGCTCATTTCCAGAATTGTAAAGCATAGACGTCTTCACTGTGCATGGCAGAAAAATGGTCCAACCATACAGATGGCAAATACTCTGCAAATATCTAGCCCGGAAGACAGTGAAGGTGTTCTTGCATATCTATAACCTTTTATTCGACATGTCGAAGACAATTTTCCATTTTAATGGACAATAAAGTGTTGTTATTTTTGTTATTATTATTATCCTATCAGTTACAAAGTTCCACCATGGGAAACAGTGTTCGCAACATGACAACAAGTCTTCACTCTTTGCTTCAACACATATACCAAGAATTCATTCCAGCTTTTAACGCCACATGTAAATAATAAATGTAACTGACTGTCAGGCGTGGCTCCAACACTGGCCTGTCGCATGTCTCTCAGCTGGTTCTCCATTCTCTTGATCCTCTGGTCCAGATGCTGGATCTGCAGGCACAAACAAAGAGCAGTATACATAGCGTACCTAGATCTGAAGAGGGGTAACTACCAAAAATATAAAGCCCCTGTGCTCAATCGGGCCAACAGCCCCCAAAGTGGCCATTCACAGCACTGACCCAAGACAACCCAGCCAAGTCCCTAGGCAAATTCAGGTCTTCTCTTGCCGCCGGCAGCCAGCTGTCTGTATTTACGCAATAACTTACACCCCACACTTCTTTTCTTTTTCTTGGATGCAGCTTTCCTTCTAACAACTATACACAAGTCAGTATTCAACTGGAAGATACCATAATAAAAAAAATATTCTCTACAAAATAATTAGATAAAAACAGACTATCTAGAAACACAAAGCACATTGCGGACCAGCATGTCTTAATCAGGGAAGTCTCTGAAGCCAGGTTCTGAATGACAATGAATAAAGATCGACAGGCGCAATGGCTTGGTGGCAAGACGCCGGCCTCCAAAGCGGAAGGTCGTGGGTTCGAATCCCATCCGCGCCTGGTGGGTTAAGGTGGAGATTTTTCCGATCTCCCAGGTCAACGTATGTGCAGTAGAACCCCCCCTTTTAAGCCTTCAAAAAATAGGAGAAAATCAGGTCTTAAAAAGGAGGGAGTCTTAAAATGGAGGGAGTCTTAAAATGGGGGTAAGTTTACAGAGGTTATGAACAGAAAGTCTGAGAAAACAGGGTCTTAAAAGGGAGGAAGTCATATATTGGGGGGGATGTAGCTTAGTCGGAAGCGCGCTGGATTTGTATCCAGTTGGCCGCTGTCAGCGTGAGTTCGTCCCCACGTTCGGCGAGAGATTTATTTCTCAGAGTCAACTTTGTGTGCAGACTCTCCTCGGTGTCCGAACACCCCCGTGTGTACACGCAAGCACAAGACCAAGTGCGCACGAAAAAGATCCTGTAATCCATGTCAGAGTTCGGTGGGTTATAGAAACACGAAAATACCCAGCACGCTTCCTCCGAAAACGGCGTATGGCTGCCTGAATGGCGGGGTAAAAAACGGTCATACACGTACAATTGCACTCGTGCAAAAAACACGAGTGTACGTGGGAGTTTCAGCCCACGAACGCAGAAGAAGAAGAAGAAGAAGGGGGGTCCTAAAAAGGGGTTCCACTGTACAGATTTATTTTTTTTTTAAATAGAAAAACAAGGAGACAAGTAAAGAAAGCAAACAAGGCTTTAAAACAATGAAACAACGGATACTGTACAGGCCTTCTGACAACGCAAAATGAGACAACAACAAAAACAGAGAACAAAAACAAAATGATGGAGGACTCTCACATTAGTCATCTGTTCCTGTCTCTGGACGGCCACTCTCTTCTCTCGGTCGCGCTCCACTCGAAGATTCTTGGCCACGTTCATCATCACTTGGGAGTTGGGGTGAGACTCCACCTGCACACACAATCATTTTCATTTTCATTACTTTATTGTCCCATCGCTGGGAAATTTGGGTAGCTTCCTCCCAGTGGAAAGCTAGCAGAAACAGAGTCGAACTACCCAAGTGTGTCCGTGTTTAGGTGTAATCAGCCACCTACACTTATGGCAGAATGACCCAGGTCTTTTATGTGACACAGGGGTGGAACATGGATACCGTCTCTGAGTCTGTACATAAAGTTGACCGGTGTCAGTCCCGGCCCGGGTTAGAACCTGTGACCCTCGGGTCACAAGTCCAGTGCTCTACCAAGTCAGCTATTGGGCCCCCCAAATGTTTCATGCCTCCACCAAACTCAGGACAATTTTATTTTTCTATTCTTGAAATGAATAACGAATAACGATTTCCATTATCAGTTCACCTAGTCCAAGTACAAAAACTTCCATTTAAAAACTCTGTCATTTCCACGAGAGGAAATGTTACGCGACGCCATCATTCGCATTGTGACGGAATCTCAAGCTTTTGATGTTAAAGATGTCTTTTTGGAAGAGAGAATCAGGCAGACACTTATTCGTTCATTTAGTCTTTATCGTATCTCATAAAAATGAAGGAAAAAATGCAGAAAACAGTGTGTATGTGTGTGACTATCATTTGTCTTTTAAGCCCAGCTTGCTTGTTGTTGGTTTCCTTTTCTAAGTTATTTGTATGCCCATTACACTATTGTTCGTCTGTTTTAGAATGAAATTGTAAAGACTCCCGCTATAGAAAAATTATTTTTTTTAATTTTTATTATTATTATAAAACAATATTTGACCTTTCTGCGTAGTCGTTCAATACGCTTGATGAGCTGTTCCTTCTCTTCCTCCATGTTGGTGATGTCTTTGCGGATCTCAGTGGTGTTGAACCCTGAGCTTGCCAGCTGTTGCGACTGCTTGTGAAGTTCTTTGAACTGTTCCATCAGCTCCTCATACTGTCAGGACAAATGTGTTAAGAAAGAAAACATGTGACATATGTGTGTATGCTGTACAGTGGAACTGCCCTCTTCCCCTATTTGAAAAAAAAACAAAAAAACAAAACAAACAATTTCAGACCCCCTCCCATTTTAGTTTTTGTTTTTAGATTTCTGATCATCCAATACTTAGCTCAAAATCAAACACTTAGTTGTGGAATGTCGTTGTAATACAACTCTCTCCCCTGTCCCCTTTCTCCCTTGTGAATAAAAGGTAAACAAGGACTACATCAGCTCTTTGAACCCACACTGTTATCTCTGGAGCCTTCGAAATCAACTTGCACCCAGCAACAAAGTTGTTTTTGTACCAGACATACTGCTGACGAGGCACACTTTGAACACAACCATTCAAATATTGAAAAGGAAAAGTGGTAGAAGCACCCCAACAACTCGCTCTCCCTCAGCAGTGCCAACTAACGGTGTTCTTATCAATGACAAATGTCTGGCATTTTACCATTTATTATTTAAAAACACTGGAAAGAATTCATCAACAAGTTAGTCGTACCAGTATTGATTGCATCTGACAGTTTTTCCCAGTCAAAACAGTTACCGTCATGCTCTGGTTATTCTGCTTCGATGACAGTTTGTTAGGGCTTTATTCTTCTTGCCTGTACCAAAATACCCATCTAGAAAATAACTAGCATTATCACTGAACTGAGCATCAACCACTGACATCAAAACCAACGCACCTGCATGTAAATGCCGCTGACTTCATCATCTTGCATGATATCAGCAGGAACATCAATCTTCAACAGGTACTTTGCCAGGTAGGCCCTCTTCTGTAGCTCTGGCACCCTGGGTAGAAGCCATTCTAGGATAGGGTAGATAATGGGCTTCTCTCCTTGCACCAGTCCCACCCGGAACTGGTTTCTGCAAGATTGATAAATGTTACAGATGCTTCTTTTTTTCAACTTTCTTTTGTTGATTTCTCGATTTCTCACAAAAAATTCAATATGCTTGTCAGAGTATTAGACAGATAAAGTCACAGAACTAAACACAAAACGAAATGTGACTTACAAATTGACGGAGTCCGGTGGCTTGTACTTGAGCACACGCAGTAGCTGAAAGATCCTGACTGCTGTTTGATCTGGTGTCTCCTCTCTAAGGTCAAGGGATTGCTGCAAAATAACCATAGCAAAAAACATACATAAATTGTAATAATATGCATCATGACAACACATTGTACATTACGTTCCGTTCCTTACTTACTTGTCATTACCATCCTGAAGAAGTCAGCAACAGGCTGACGAAATATTGATGAAGAATTGACCAAAACAGGCTTCTGTTGTGTTCTTTTTGGTTTGATACAGTACAACATGCTAGCATGAGGGATATTTCAGGGTTTAAAAAGATCCGCAACATGAACTGAGTTACATTTGTATTTATCCAGCAAAATCACGGAAAAAATATTTTACTGGCCTGAAATTATCTCTTTTATTATAAGGCCCATCAAAATAAAACCGATGGTTAAAGAAACCTGTCGGAAAAAATAGGACAGACCTGTACTGTAGGTGGGTAACAAGTTCAGAGTCAGACATGCTGCAATGTGTGTGTGTGTGTTTGTGTGTGTGTGTGTTTGTGTGTGTGTGTTTGTCTGTGTTTTTGTGTGTGTTTGTTTTGTTTTTTCATTAACAAAAATTACAGTCAGCAGGCAGTTTTTTGTGTGTTTTCTTTTCTTTTTTTTTAGGCGAGGGGGCAAATTATCATTATTATTCTATGTCAGAATTGACCAACAACATCATCCTTATCGTCTTACCTTTGGATCAATGATGGACAGCACATCGTTCAAGACCTGCAGACGCTGTAGCGGCTCCAGTGCATCAAAGGAGATGAGGTTGTAGCTCTTGTTGAATGGCTCCTTGTTCAGTGCCTGAACAATCACCTTCATCTGCTCACTCTGGCTTGTCGTCATGGTGATGGTTTCAGTCAGATCACTTTTTTCTGAATTTTGGATTATCCTGGAATAATATACACAAGAATCTCACCATAAGGTTAACAAAAAAAATGCATTTTATCTTCAAGATTGCACCAGCAAATTTCTTCTCATTTTTCTCTCTTCTCTATGTGTCCTTTTGTTTTGTGTGTGTTGGTGTTTATCAAATCGCACGGTAGCCACTACAACATGGGCTGTGGGGGGAGGGCCGGGGGGGGGGGGGGGGGGGGGAGTCACACATTGAACCTTACCTGACGCCAGGTTAATTTCAAAACATATGGACAGTATACAGCTACTAGAGCTAGTGTGCAGTATTCAGTTCAGAAGTGATTAAACAGCCGTTCGGCTGTGAAAAATAACGAGGTTCTGCCACTTTCAAATACACTTTTTGAAGCTTGGAAGTGGGCGTCAAACATGGTTAAATTTAAGCTGCCTTTTAAGAAAAAGTATTGGAAACAGAATCCAGTTAGTACTGTGAATGAACCACTTGCACTTCGCCAACATGTTAATAATGGTCAATTCATTGATCGCTGAACATTATTGGAAGAAGAAGAAGAATGAAAGACGGTAGAGACGATTTTCAACTCTATTATTTTCAAAGGTCAATATTCACAGAGAAGGCTCTACCTCACTGGTGGAAAAAATGCAGTAAAAGTTGAAAATCATGTGAACATAACATTACCACGAATAGTCACTTTTTAACGCACCTGGATTTGCAGAGTTTTACGAAAACGTTTACACCATTCTGTCGCTGCTAAGGACTCCAAACGCCATAGCAGAAGAATTTAGTTCCAGCATGCACTTCTCTTTACTCCCTAACCCACGTTTTTATCCATTGCTAAAGAAAAGAGTTTCCTGTATTCTAAAAATTTCCTTGTTACTAAACTCTGAAGAAATCCACAAACTTGTATGTTATTAGTATTATTTGTTTTGAATGCATATTTGAGTTCATGAGATTACATCTGCTTTGAGGCTATTTTGTTTAACAAACGTGTACTTCCGGTCAACATGGCGTCTGAAAAGAGCAAGAACCAAGTGAGTTTTTTTAATATTTCGCTGATCTGAAGATAACCCAACATTTTTGTGTATTTATTTTGTGAGTGTAAGTCTGCATCACATTGTTCTTTTATTCCAGACTGCTGTTGCCGTCTTTTGTTGTTTGTGATTGCTAGTTTCATTTCCGTTTACCGGCCTCAGGCCCGTCGTCTGCCACAGTCCGCACTGCCTCTGCAGACCATATGTTGATTTGATTTAATTGATGTGAGTTTGGGAAACACATTCTTTGTTTTGAAGTCGTAGACACTTAACTGAATGTTCTTTTATTTTAA
The DNA here is from genome assembly GCF_037325665.1 of Littorina saxatilis. NCBI lineage: Eukaryota > Metazoa > Mollusca > Gastropoda > Littorinimorpha > Littorinidae > Littorina > Littorina saxatilis. The sequence continues at coordinate 36,060,706 of NC_090257.1, forward strand.
GCTTGGTGGCACGCATGATTTGTTTGACATAATCGTGTAACGTTGTCTGGAAGATTAGATTCTGGATGCACCTCCTGGCAAACGGACGTCATGCAAAATCGTACTAAGGCCGCCCTGGTAGACCGTTTTAACACTTTTGACAGCGTATTTAAAGCTGAAAAGACTAGCGTAGACCACAGTATGTAAAACAGGTAGACTGCAGTCAAATATAAACCCAAGAGCGATGCCGTAATATGCACTGTACCAGGAAGTTGCATGGAGCCCATATTTTACACGCTGTTGATAGAGGTACACATTTTAAGTAACAATGTAGGTTTAATTGATTGTTCCATACTTGGTCCCGCTGTATATAGTAACCACCTCAATTGATTGACAAGGCATAATTGTGTTGACAAATGTGTGGCCTATCAGTTCCTGGCAGCCAGTGAAACGAATCAAACATATTTCATCCAGTAGACATTTATATACTGTCTACCAGAGGAAGAATCAGGACTCTTATGCTCAAGAACAGACACGTGTTTCTTTCGGGCAAAACTTGCTCACGGCTATGCGCTCGCATAGCTAAGAGGCGAGAGAGTATGTGAAACGTTTTGATGGCTAGCTATGTAAATTTTCGAATTAAACACCATTGGTTGATACCGAAAAGATCGTCTGCACTGTTCGGTAAATACAGCCAATCGGATTGGCAGCAGTTTGGCGGCCATTTTTCTCACGTAGCGAGCACCTCCGAGGCTTGCTAGCATTCTCTCGCCGAATCCTAGCGTTCCTCGCTGCAAGAATTGTCCAAGAAACGGTACTTCCTTGCCCCGTTCACTTCACTCACCAATTCTCGCCTTTCAGAAAAGGGGGACAGGCTGGTTCCACTAGCCTGACTAGGCTATTAACATTCGTTTAATAATTTTATCATAATTTTGTAGCATGTTTGAGTAAACCATTGCAAGTGTGACTCAACTATTGCAGCCAGTGTTTGTGTTGTTATTTTTTTAGACTTCTCAAGGTTAAATTCGTCAGAAAAAATCCCAAGAATGCATTACCAGAATAGTGTCACAATCAGTATAGATCATTTATTAATTGACTACTGCAATGTTTGTTGATCTTGGTCTATGAAGTGTTACATCATGAACACCAAGGAGGGAGAAAAAAACACCAAGCTGTTGTTATTGTACCGCTTAGGCCAACAACAAAAAAAGTCTGTTTACGGTAACCCGACCGACCCTATTTTTTTTCGCGCGACCCTAGACTTTTTTTTGGCATTTGGGGGGAGAAAAAAAAATCTTGGTTTTTTTGCAAAATAACGTAAAAATATGGTTTTTTGGAAAGAAAAAAAAAAGAAAAAAATAATCCCGACCTACCGACCCTATTGACCTTTTGGCCTATGTTACCGTAAACAGACCTAATTTTTTTTTTGGCCTTACCAAAACTTGTACTTCCACCAGGGCATGATTAAAATTAAAGAAGAAAGAGTTTTGCATGTATCTAATTTAAGATCACAGGCACATTATTCATCTTCATGTCCCACTCAATATATGTATCATTTTTGGCTCACGTAAGTGTAGCCTATGCGATGCTAACTTTTGTCTGTCTGTGCGTGCGTGCGTATGTATGTATGTCTGTGGTAGAAACTTTAACATTTGAAGACGTCACAACATTTGAAGACGTCACATTATGACGTAAGAGGGTTAGACGTCACGCGAAGGAATTACTGAAAGTCTCGGTCATTGTTATTTTGCCGAGCGGGCCGAGACTAGTTTTTTCTTCGAAATCGGCCATTCAGATCTAGATCTAGTGTCTCGCTTTCTTGCACAGTGTCACCTATGCCGCTTACTGTGTGTGTGTGTGTGTGTGTATGTGTGACGAAGTGATTGAGTTTGTGTTACTGTTTGTCGATTTCTTACGTGAGCCTTGAAGGCTTCGCCTCTTGTTATAACATGTACATGTGCCACATCATGTGACTTTATTTGTGAAATAGAAATCCAAAAATATGATAGTTCAGAAAGCCCTCTAATAAAAAGGTGCATCATCGTTCTTTGAATCAGAAACCAGAATGCTGTTGTGTGAAGAAAGTCCACACACTGTGACACAGTGTGTCATGGTCTTCTCTTGATAAAAACACACACTAAAACGTAATCTTAACTGGTATGTGATTTAAATAAAAGAGCGTAATTTTGAACAAAGTGTTTGAAAGTCATGTCACAATGAAAATCAATGTCTAAAGAGTATGATTATTTTATCCTCTGTAAGCCTAACTGCATATTGAAATTCTCAGTACAGGATATACTGCATTGCTTAGAAATTAGTGTCTGAACATTTGCAACAGCTGTAGGTCATTTTGAGATTGTTTTAGATAACACAAACAGCAGCTGTGTCATTGTCGGTGGTAATGGCTCATTTGAAGTACGTTGTCGTTGATACATGTACTTAATTTCTGCACATCTTTTTAAAATCTTTTGTATAGGGATTTATAGTTTTGGTTAAAGGGACAGTACGCCTCCCGTAAACCATCACAGATACTGTCAGGCTTTTACACACAGTATAAACACCCTTCCATTTGATTGAACGCTAACCAAACGGGAACATCCTGGGTGCCCTACGTAAAGAGCGAGCAATTTTCAAAGAATTAATTTTGCGGATTGTCTGATAACAAAATCGGACCGTGGTGCGTTTTGGCGCTAGACCTAACTTTTAAAATCTAAATAATAAATGACAGCTTGTTACACAAACATTCTTAAATCATAAAAAAATCTATTTTCATCAAGACAAGATCAGTACAATTCAAAGTTTCGAAAGTTTGAAAAAAGAAAAGCCCGAAAGCAGGGTCACGCAAGGTCGTGGTTCTCGTATCAGACGACGGTTTGTGCCTATCGCCAGTTCCTCTGAACAGTCAAAAGCCATCGCTAGAGTTCTTGTGAATCCCAGCCGTTTGTTTCGTTTAGATTCAGAAGTACATAATAACATGCTATTGCAGATAAGCTTACAGCGAGTCGCATTCAAATTACAAACTGACGACTACATTGTGAAAAAAGGAAACTGGATCACACGGGTTCACAATGGCTCAGGGGTAAGATAAACCACGCAAAAATAAATTCTTTGAAAATTGCTCGCTCTTTACGGAGGGCACCTAGGATGTTCTCAAGCGGTTAGTGTTTAAATGAAAGGGTGTTTGTACTGTATATAAGAGCCTGACCGTATCTGTGATGGTATATGGGAGGCTTACTGTGCCTTTAATTCAGTTTGGAGGAAGTCGACCTTTAACATTTTTCAATTAAAATAATTTTTTGTGAAAGCATGTGAATTTGGTCTTCATAAAAACGACTAAATTTCACAACGCTATAGTTTTCCTCTTTCAAGACTCTCGTACCACTGGGATACCAGGTAATAGGTGAAGTTCTTTAAATCGCACAGTTTTCTTAGATGTGGACACGCATTGTTGGCATGTGGTAAAATGCTCATTGAAAATAAAGTATACAGATAAGGTCGCCATGTATGGGATTATTGCAGTTGTTCTGAAATTAAAATATTTAGTTTGTCGGGACAACCATCAGAGATTTTTTATTTACGGAACAAAGAAGGTTGCATTTCAGACAATTTTGTTTCAAGCCAAGAATAAAGCATTGCAGCATCCAGACACAAATATAAATTTCTCATTGTTGCAATCATTGCAACATTTTTTGTAATTTTTTAGTTGGCAGGAGACGACAAACCAATCAAGATCAACAAATGGGACAACGCTGCTCTTAAAAATGGCTTGGATGATGCTGCCAAAAATGTGAGTCATGCTTCTGATTTAAAGTCTTAATTCTATTGACACATATTTATTAAATGAAATTTACACACACACACACACACACACACACACACACACACACACACACACACACACACACACACACACACACACACACAATAACAAGCATATGACATAAAAGTAAAGACATTTACAAAGCCCTTTGACAAGTTGCCAGAGTCACTTACAGATTTTGTAAACTGCCTTGACAGTACTGTCCGGCAAGAAGTGCTGGCGGACTGAAATTTAAGACGGCTGCAAATTAGCTAGTGGGCAGCATCGGGGGGAAGCTGGGCAGTGTTGATAGCTAACAATAAGAAGAGTCTAGAAGCGAATGGCTGCAGTGCTAACCTGCCATTCTTTCAAAAGTGGGGCTTTAAGAGTGGAGGTTGCGCCTTTCACAACGAAACGCCTTGTAGTCCCCAAAAAACAGTAACCTTCCTTTTTGTTAGTGATTGTTAAAAATTGAGTTTTGGTGTGTGTGCTGACCCCAGGTGCTGACCAAGAACTACGGGTTTGTGGAGAACCACAGCCTGATGGACGGGAGACTGGTGATCTGTACCATTGCCGTTGCCTTCGCCATGTTCGCCCTCGTCTTGGACTTCTTCCGCCCTTTCCCAGAATCCCGCCCGGTCCTCATTGTCTGCGTCACAGCGTATCCTTTTACCCAAGAAGGGGGGGGGGGTTTATATAGAGACGAGACCTGATACAGTGGAACCTTTTACCTCTCAAACTCTGTGAAAATCAGGTCTTAAAAAGGAGGGAGTCTTTAAAATGGAGGTAAATTTACAGAGGTTATGAACAGAAAATATGAAAAAATAAGGTCTTAGAAAGGAGGGAGTCTTTAAGATGGAGGTAAATTTACAGAGGTTATGAACAGAAAATATGAAAAAACAAGGTCTTAAAAGTCCAAGCTCAAAATGTTGCGTGTGTGTGTAGAAAGGTCAGAATTCAAGGTGTCTTGTGTGCGTTGTGTACTGTGCCTTACATTTGTCCTTAACACACTGTAGCTACTTTGTGCTGATGGGAGTGCTGACGTTCTACACGACCTACAAGGAGCGTGGCATCTTCCTGGTAGCATTAGAAAAGGACCGAGCTGGCATGGACCCCGACAACACATGGACATTGTCATCTTCGCTACGCAAGTAAGCATTCCTGTTTCAAAATCTAAACAACAAAGTGACCGTGGTGAGATGAACGAAGTTATAAAAACAAAAGATATCTGTACTCACCCATACAAGAACAGCACAAGACAGTACGAATTTTCGCTTATGTAAGCTTCATCAGGAACAAACAAACACAAAAGGCAACAAAAAGCAGACGCAACACGGAATAAACAAGGTTTGTTTCAGTCGTTTGGCATTATATTTCTTTTACTTTACAGTACAAACACCCTTCCATTTGAACGCTCACCAAACGGGAACATCCTAGTTGCCCTACGTAAAGAGCGAGCAATTTTTAAAGAATTAATTTTGCAGATTGTTTCGAACACTTTTTGGACCCATCCTGAACTCAGGTCAAACATGAGTTACTCCCCTTCGGGTCTCATTCTATTGATGTAAACTGGCGATAGCCGTGAATCGATGATTATCAAAATGTTTTTGGACCGTGGTGCGTTTTTGCGCTATAGACCTAACTTTTAAAATCTAAATAATAAAATCTAAATAATAAATTGACAGCTTGTTACACAAACATTCTTTAATCATAAAAGAATTCTTTTTTCATCAAGACAAGATCAGTACAATTCGAAGTTGTGAAAGTTTGAAAAAAGAAAAGCCCGGAAGCAGGGTCACACAAGGGTCGTAGCAGACGACGGTTTATCAGTGCATATCGCCGTTCCTCTCAACAGTCAAAAGCCATTGCTAGAGTTCTTGTGAACCACAGCCGTTTGTTTCGTGCATAAAAACGTGCTATTGTAAATAAGCTCACATCGAGTCGCATTCAAATAACTAACTGACGACTACATTGTGAAAAAGGGAAACTGGATCACACGGGTTCACGATGGCTCAGGGGTAAGATAAACCACGCAAAAATAAATTCTTTGAAAATTGTTCCCTCTTTACGGAGGGCACCTAGGATGTTCTCAATCGGTGAGTGTTTAAATGAAAGGGTGTTTGTACTGTGTGTAAAAGCCTGACCGTATCTGTGATGGTTTACGGGAGGCTTACTGTGCCTTTAATTGATGCTGGTATTCTCATGTACTTCTGCTATTAGGTAGAAAGAATGACAGTGTGCATCCTCAGATGCACAAGGTAAAGACTGAGCTGGGGTGTATAAGGCCAAAAAAAATAATAGGTGTGGTTACGGTAACATAGCCAAAAAAAATAGGGTAGGTAGGTAGGCAATCACTTTTCTTTTTTTTTTAACTTTTTTTTTCTAATGTGTACAAATTAAACCTACTTGACAGGGAAATAAGTGTGCGACACGGGCGCTTTCGCTTTCATTGCGTTTTTTGCACTCGTTTTTTTTTTTTTTTTTTTTTTTTTACAAATGTAATAAAAAGTTATAGGATCGGCCCCTAAAAATAGGGTAGGTCGGGTTACCGTAACCACACCTATTTTTTTTTTAGGCCTAAGGTGCAGCTTTTTAAACTGCCCAGTCAAACCTCGCTTTCACCCCTTCTCAAGCAAGTTATCAGGCAGGCAGACATATCTCACAGTTCTCCACTATAGAACACACCGAAAATATTTTGTTTGTGTCAGTCAAAAAACCTTTGATTCAAACAGTTTTGAATCGGAGACAGCACGATTTCTGTGGCTTTACAACTTTATTTCCATGTACTAGTTTAACCCTTATTTCTGTCTGCTTTTAGGTGATGACATGTAAGACTTGTGCATGTCGGGGACAGCACGGTTTCTGTGGCTTTACAACTTTATTTCTATGTACTAGTTTAACCCTTATTTCTGTCTGCTTTTAGGTGATGACATGTAAGACTTGTGCATGTCGGGGACAGCACGATTTCTGTGGCTTTACAACTTTATTTCCATGTACTAGTTTAACCCTTATTTCTGTCAGCTTTTAGGTGATGACATGTAAGACTTGTGCATGTCGGTGACAACACGGTTTCTGTGGCTTTGAACCTTTTTTCTATGCACAAGTTTACCCCTTATTTCTGTCTGCTTTCAGGTACGATGACATGTACGAACTGTGCATGACCTACTCTGATGGAAAAACAGGAGAGACCAGAAAGGCAGAGCTCTGCAAATCAGTGGCCAATTTCTTTGACGAAAACGGCGTTTTGTGCGCAGACCTGTTCAACCCAGAGATTGAGAAGATGAAGGAGAGCTTGACGTCAGAGAAAAAGTTAAACTGACTAGAGACATCTTGGCGCCGACAGATGATTATTATTTAAAATCTCAATGTGCATGTGTTCTTCTGACGCCTCTGTCGTTTTGGTTGACTTTTATTTGCTTCATTTTTTCACTCATCGTTCGTGTTTGTGAGTCTGTGTCAGTGTGTGTTACAGGGTGCTTGGGTATATGATGCAAATGTTTCTTTTTTTATTTTCTTTTGTCTACGGGCAAATCAAAATACAAATAAACTAAAAATGTAAAAACATATCTGGTTTTATTGTTCTTTTTGTTTTGAGAGAATAGATGATTTGTCAGAAATAACTCTGTTGGGTTTGTATGGATTGTGAAAGAGTGAATACCCTTGCTTTTCCTCTGACAAATAACATCACACGTGCTCCTGTCCATGTGTTTCCAACACACCATTTGCTAGTGATTGGCCCCTCCAATGTTTGTCCGAGTAAACAGCAAGGGTAGTCACTCTTTCACAACCCATACAAACCAGACAGTTGTTTTCGCAATTGGTCTATTAAATGATGATTTCAGAGATAAGATGTATTTCAAGGTAATTACTAGGGCGGGGATGTAGCTCAGTCGGTAGCGCGCTGGATTTGTATCTAGTTGGCCGCTGTCAGCGTAAGTTCGTCCCCACGTTTGGCGAGAGATTTATTTCTCAGTCAACTTTGTGTGCAGACTCTCCTCGGTGTCCGAACACCCCCGTGTGTACACGCAAGCACAAGACCAAGTGCGCACGAAAAAGATCCTGTAATCCATGTCAGAGTTCGGTGGGTTATAGAAACACGAAAATACCCAGCATGCTTCCTCCGAAAGCGGCGTATGGCTGCCTAAATGGCAGGGTAAAAACGGTCATACACGTAAAAGCCGTGGGAGTTTCAGCCCATGAACGAACCAACAAAAAGGTAATTACTTCCTTCATATCTAAGCCATCATGTATATCACAACTGATCTGTCCAGGCTTCTTCTTCTTCAGTGTTCCAGAATTGTCTGGTGATGTGTGAGCTCGTTTGCCCATTTGGGTTCCCCACATTATACTCTGAGAGCATAGTCAGCTTCACTCCGCTTTCGTTGAGTAGGCATGCTGGGTATTTTCGTGTTTCAATAACCCACCGAACTCCGACATGGATTACAGGATCTTTTTCGTGCACACTTGGTCTTGTGCTTGCGTGTACACACGAAGGGGGTTAAGTCACTAGCAGGTCTGCTCATAAGTTGACCTGAGAGATTGGAAAAATCTCCACTCTTAACCCACCAGGCGGCAGCGACCGGGATTCGAACTCACGACCTCCCGATTAGGAGGCCGACGTCTTACCACCACGCTACTGCGCCCGTCTGTCCAGGCTTCTAGAATTCTACATGGGATGAGAGCGTCCTTCCGCTAGGACAACAACAAATAGAACAAGAGGCGAAGCCTTCAAGGCTCACGTAAGAAATCGACAAAGTTAACAGTAACACAAACTCAATCACTCCGTCACACATACAGACACACACACACACACACACACACACACACACACACACACACACACACACACACACACACACACACACACAGTAAGCATAGGTGAAACTGTGCAAGAAAGCGAGACCCTGGATCTGCCAATTAGTCTCGGCCCGCTCACAATAACAATGACCGAGACTTTCAGTAATTCCTTTGCGTGACGTCTAACCCTCTTACGTCATAATGTGACGTCTTCAAATAGTTTCTATCACACACGTCAAACACTTTTGACCGAGACGTAATCTTCTTATGCGAGCTTTATCCATAGACTCGGAAATGTTAAAGTTTCTATCACACACACACGCACGCACGCACGCACGCACGCACGCACGCACAGACAGACAAAGTTTATCATCGCATAGGCTACACTTACGTGAGCCAAAAACAGCCTGGCTGTTTCGTCTGCAGAGTTACAAGTTTGGCTGAACGGATGTGGTAACCAACACGTTGTTCTATCTGCAAAATGAGTTCAGCAAAAAATTCCCACTCCATATAGGAAGCATGACCAGGCTATTGATATTTGGTATGTATTCAAATGGAAGGACAAGTAATGCGTTGTCTAAAAGACTGGGCAGATCAATGGTGTTTAACAGTACAGGGTGATCCAAAATGTGTGCAACCCATAAAAGTACTCACAACTGCTACAAATGTGAATGGATTGAGTTTATTTTTAACACACATCAACGTAAGATGATAACAATTAAGTTCTGAAAGTTGGAGTCATTTCGGTTGGGTGGTCCACATGTTAGCGACGTTGAAGGATATGCTCCAAATGTCCACCGCGTTGAATGCGCCGTGCAAAATTTTCCACCACGCGGACACACTCTGCCCCTGGAATCTTCCTGATCTTTGTCTGGGGGTTGTCCTCATAGACGTGGTCTTTTAAATAACCCGACAAATAGAAATCGGAGGGGTTAAGGTCAGGTGGACAATTTTGCACGGCGCATTCAGGAGTGTCTCCGTCAACGCGGTGGACATTGGGAGCATATCCTTCAACGTCGCTAACATGTGGACCACCCAACCGAAATGACTCCAACTTTCAGATCTTAATTGTCATCATCTTACGTTGATGTGTGTTAAAAATAAACTCAATCCATTCACATTTGTAGCAGCTGTGAGTACTTTTATGTGTTGCACTCATTTTGGGTCACCCTGTTTAACAGTGGAACCCCCTTTTAGGACCTAACAAATTTGAGAAAATCAAGAAAGCGAGGGGGTTCCACTGTATATCAATCAATCAATCAATGAGCGAGTTTTCGCGAGGAACAGGGTTGAGCTACGGTAGGGTCACTGCGCATGTCTGGTTTTTTTCTTCGCGGAAACGCTGTTGGGTTGTGTCCAGTCGCGTCCCTTGCAACAAGATGGCGACAAGCGCGTTACGGATTTACTGTTGTGGAGAGTTGATGGACGACGATGATGAACAAGCAGTACTGTTTTATTGTTGATGTGAATGTAATGCCAAAACATCGAACTATCGATTCGAACGTCAATGAAGAAGTGAGCGTGAAAATCGAGCGCAAAACAGCCGGGTAAAAGTTCAGGGCGCTATAGTACATTTGAGCCGAAATCGCACCCAAACTCCTGTTGACCTCATTTCTTCCCAAAATAAACATCACTGCTAAAATAAAATGCATTAAAACCAAGACAGTATCCAACCCAGTATCCTTAATTTTTGAAAGGCTAAGTGATTTACAACAAATGTCTTCTCACAATCCGTAACTTTGTCAAAAAATATTTGCTGAAGTTTCTCACCTCGCCTTGGCAGCCATCTTGGAACTGGAGAGACCCTACGCAGGAAGCAAGGTTAAAAGTTGGTTAACCGGTGACGTCACTCCAGTCGTACCGGACCGAGTTTTTGCGACCTCCGGTTCGACTCGAGTCACCTTAGTTGACGCTAAAACTCGCTCAATATGAGGCTTATATCGCGCGTATTCCGTGGGTACAGTTCTAAGCGCAGGGATTTTTTTTGTGGATTTTTTTATGCAATTTATATCGCGCACATATTCAAGGCGCAGGGATTTATTTATGCTGTGTGAGATGGAATTTTTTTACACAATACATCCCGCATTCACATCGGCCAGCAGATCGGAGCCATTTCGGCGCATATCCTACTTTTCACGGCCTATTATTCCAAGTCTCACGGGTATTTTGGTGGACATTTTTATCTATGCCTATACAATTTTGCCAGGAAAGACTCTTTTGTCAATCGTGGGATCTTTAACGTGCACACCCCAATGTAGTATACACCGGAAGGAAAGTATGTTTCTTGAACAGTGTGTCAACATTGAGAAACAAGTTTCTACCTCAGTCGGCTAAATGATAATAACATCTCTTCCATTATCACACTTCACTTTCAAAGTAAAATTCCCCAGCACACAAGGAAACCAGCAGCACACACGAGGTGGTTAATGTGGTTTGCTGTGTTGTTATCATGACACTGAAGTTGCCAGGTAGACATTGTCATACGATACAAGATAAACCAACATTTTAACAGGTAGACATTGTCATACAATACAAGATAAACCAACATTTTAGCAGGTAGACATTGTCATACAATACAAGATAAACCAACATTTTACCAGGTAGACATAATTGTCATACAATACAAGATAAACCAACATTTTACCAGGTAGACATTGTCATACAATACAAGATAAACCAACATTTTCACACACACACCTGCTGCCCTACATGCCAGCCGGCAGTAAGTAAGTCACACACACACACACACACTCACACACACCCACACACAGACACACACTACACTCACACACACACACACACACACACACACACACACACGGACACACACACTCACACACACACTCACACACACACACACACACACTCACACACACACACACACACACACACACACACACACACTCACACACACACACACACACACACACACACACACACACACACACTCACACACACACACACACACACACACACACACACACACACGGACACACACACACACACACACACACACACGGACACACACACACACACACACACACACACGGACACACACACCCACACACACACTCACACACACACTCACACACACACACACACACACACACACACACACACACACACACTCACACACACACACACACACACGGACACACACACACACACGGACACACACACACACACACGGACACACACACACACACGGACACACACACACACACACGGACACACACACACACACACACACACACTCACACACACACTCACACACACACACACACACACACACACACACACACACACACACGGACACACACACACACACACACACACTCACACACACACACACACACACTCACACTCACACACACACACACACACACACACACGGACACACACACACACACACACACACACACGGACACACACACACACACGGACACATATCAGGGTTCATGCTTGGAGTACGCCTTGTGCCATGCATTATTTAAAAAATAAATAATGATCACATCCTGAAGCAACAGCGAATTAAAAATGTCAATATCTTGACATCAACACTAGTACAGTCGCTGTACTAAGGAAACATGATTCCATCAACATTGAACAGTACAGAGCAATTAAAAACCCTTTACTGCCAAAAAAATATCAAAACATAAAAGCCCAAACAAGCATCTTTATCTGTAAAGGCTTCAGGGGAGGGAATTGCTTGGTTGCAAGTCAAGGAGGGATTTCCAGCTGTTGTCTCCCTTGTCACAGTTTATTTTGTTTGGGTGGGGGGTATGTTGTTGGGGGGGGGGGGGGGTGTTGACACTAAGTTGGTACCCCTTTAGTACTTCAGGCGATCAACGGATAACGCCTATTATTTTGTGCATATATATCAAGACTGAACATAAATATTGCAACAATTTTCGTACCTCAACCAAAGTAGGCCTATTGTCATTTCATTCCAACTTTCTGCACTCAACTTGGCTATCTGGCACACTTTTTGTATCAAAGATTTCTGTTACAGGTGTCATATTTCTGAACCCCTTCCACTCATCTCACGTGTACGCACCTTTTTGTAAACTTCAAAGACCGAAAGGTGTTTCTTGGTACATGGATATTTATTTCATAGGCCTGTACACATGAAATACAGCTGAAGAACATGAAATAGTCGAACACATTTACTCATTCAGTTGTTTGATGCTATTGAGACGACACATCACATACAAACTCAACTACACACACACATACACATTTCTAAGCGTAGATCGATTACCGTATCATACATTGAAGGGATACAATGGGGGGGGGGGGGGGGGGGGGGGGGGGGCACTGTCTCTACTGAATCGCCCCAAGAGTTGTACATTTCGGTTTGGGAGTTGTAAGCATGTTACCACGGGGTCGGCCCGCTATTGCGCGGGCCGCTATTGCGCGGGGCCGCTTTTGCGCGAATCTTTAGGGTTAGGGTTAGGGTTAGGGTTAGGGTTAGATTCGCGCAATAGCGGACCCGCGCAATAGCGGACCCGCGCAATAGCGGCCCAGCCCCGTTACCACACACCACGAACACTTTTAAGCAAGCGTGTAATTTTTGTATTTCCGTCCTATTTTTGCCCCCCGAAAGTAGTCCATATTTCACACGCTGTTGCGAGAGGCCGAACAGACTTGAACTACAGAGTTGGTCAGTTCGGTGTGGGACTGTTGAACAGATGACACCATGCACTGACATACCATAGAATTAGTGTCTGAATCTCGGATCGAGTATTCAAATCTAAATGTTGTGTTGGGTAGTCTTTCGAGACTATGCATACTTCAAAACCAATGGACATGTGTTTGTTTACTCTTTGTGGTGCATTTTTAGTCCCACACAGTATGGAATCAGTGTAAATATGATTTCGCTAGATTTCAGATTTGAAATCCTGAACTCCAAGTTTTTGGTCTGCTTCGCCGTGCGCCGGTAGGCCTACCCACCAGTTAAATATGACGACGGCTGTTCCCGAACAGCCTAAGTCAGGTGAAACTCCTGACACAGAAGAGTTTGATGAAGGTAACCGCTCACCAATTAAAATTCATCCAATTAGTTAGCGCAGTCAGTTACGGGAGCATTTTCGAGCAAATCGTTGCCGCCAGAACTAAGAAGATCCCCAAATGGCTCCTTTGATCATTCATTACATACAGCCCTTCCCGTGTCAGCAGTGTCATGTTCATCATCACAGATCTTCCCAGGTTTTTATACACGGATTGAAAGCATCCTATACCAACAGCCCGGCTGCCTTCTGTGAGGAGTGGGAATGGTGTGATGAATAATCATGACAAAGGCCGAACATAACTGGACAGGCAGAGATTAATACCCCCATTCCACACATCCGTTCTAGGTCCCGTTCCCGAATCGACCAGGGAACGGCACGGGAATGGGAGGGATCGGGAGGGGACCTTTAATGAAACGCCAATGGACGTTAACGGAACTCCTTTGAACGGTAGGGACGGGTGAGTTCGGGCTGTATATTCAAAATGTTAGCCATTCCCGCCCGTTCCAAATGAACGGTAATGGAACCTTAACACATCGGTAACGGAACTCATGGATCGTTAATGGAACTTAACACAATGGTAACGCAACGCTAGCGCTCTCACACTCCCCATTCCACGCATCCGTTCTAGCTTCCGTTCCCAGCCGTCCTCAGGACGGCTGCCACTACGGTCAGACGGCGCTGCACTGACAAAGATGCCAAAAACGCCCGTTTGCGCAGCGTCTGAACGGAAGCTAAAACGTATGTGTGGAATGGGGGTGTTAAAACCATGCCGTCACGTTTCGGGCCAGTGCAAGAGCGTGAAGCAGTTTTTAACTCGGACCTAATAGTGTTTGAATCCGCTGAAATTTGGCAGGTAGCAAAGGCTGATACTTCTTTCATCCACACATCTGCATTAAAAAAAAGTTAACATTCTTCTTACTGAAATGTTTTAACCGCCACACATGGCGTTAGAAGTCTTTTGCTTATCATGCACGCCGGGTATGTCAGTTGTGGCCTTTGCGCTGTGTAGAACAAATCACACCAAAGAAAAGAAAATACAATACCCACCGCAATGTAGCCTACGCCTTATTACGGGGCGGGGATATAGCTCAGTTGGTAGCGCGCTGGATTTGTATTCAGTTGGCCGCTGTCAGCGTGAGTTCGATCCCAGGTTCGGCGGAAATTTATTTCACAGAGTCAACTTTGTGTGCAGACTCTCTTCGGTGTCCGAACCTCCCCCCGTGTACACTACATTGGGTGTGCACGTTAAAGATCCCACGATTGACAAAAGGGTCTTTCCTGGCAAAAATTGCTTAGGCACAGTTAATAATTGTCTACCTATACCCGTGTGACTTGGAATAATAGGCCGTGCCTGAAAGGTAAATATGCGCCGAAATGGCTGCAATCTACTGGCCGTATAAAATTTCATCTCACACGGCATCACTGCAGAGCGCCTAGAACTGTACCCACGGAATATGCGCGATATAAGCCTCATTGATTGATATTACAACAAACAAGAAGGAAGGAAGGAAACACAGAAACAGCAAAGAAACAGGACATAATGAAATAAAACCTTGAACTAAAATACCAAACAGAACTCCAAACGAATATGACATTTTTACAAAGCTCTGTTTATTCGGACAGAACTATCTTATGAACTGTTCTTCCATTGTCTGCAGGGTATACCACAGCAGGTATCTATATTTGGATACAGTAGACCTATTGTCTATCACCACAGTACAGCAAGCACAATACATTATCATACTCTCAAATGGATAATCGTTAAGAGGTTTACATGAAATGATACACAATTTGTTCGTCTTGATCACCATCAAGGTTTCCAAAGACTAACTTATTTACTGTCCCGTGGAATACCACCCAGCCGGGTGGATCCGTCTCAAGGCTTTATTCAAACATTTTCTACTATAGATTGTCAGATGTAGTCAGGAAAAGTGCTTTATTTTTCAGAAAAAAAAGATGAAAGTAGCCTCTTCATTTCACTGTTCGTTATTCCCTCAGGTGCCAGGGGATTGGTTCCGCATAGTTCTCACCTACTCTTCTTGCACACGTCGTTTTAATTTAGAGCGCTTGACGTCCCTTTCTCGTGTCTCATTTTTCGTCTTCAGGATTAGATCACGCCACTGACGCAAAGACACCACCGAATAAAGTACACATTTCCGTATCCCCCAAATCACCCCCAGTCTCACCACAAAGAGAGGACAGGGACCTGCGATGAATAGACAACGTCCGCGAGTTCCTGCCACGAGAGGACACCTGCCGATTAGGGACACTCTCGGTGATTACTGGCATACCAACAAATGAGGGCACCTGTTATGTACGGACACTCAGTGTAGGTCGGTCCCACCTGGGGTGTCTTGTCTTGTCATGTCTTGTCTTGTCTTGTTTTGTCTTGTCATGTCTTGTCTTGTCTTGTCATGTCTTGTCTTGTCATGTCTTGTCATGGCATTAACATTCATCGGCACAAAATCTGCATCATCCACGATCCGTCATTCTGGCAGCGTGGTAAGTAAACACGTCCCTAATTCACACCGCTGTTGTCACTGACACTGACCAACTTCCAGCTCTGGTGCTTCGGTGGCCGGGAGATCGAGCGCGACAGCCACCCCTCCTTTGCAGCGGCCCTATGCCCCCCCTGTGTTGGGTTTTTTAATCATCGAAAATAAGGGCTACACCGCGAACACTGCCCTTGATGGTTTCGTCGCGAGGGTGTAAAACAACATTTATGTTCATATGAGGACGTTAAAATCTGCGTATCGTCGATCTCTCACTGAATCCTCAGTGATCGACGGACCATGGAATCTGATTGAGCTGCGCTAGCCGGTAGCGGCCGATGTGTGGCCACTGTGTGCTGGGCGGGTTCCTGCATCTTCGTGGCCTTGGAATTGATGTTGGTCTCATTGATCGACGGACCAGGGAATCTGGTTGAGCTGCGCGAGACGGTAGCGGCCGATGTGTGGGTGCGGTGCGGGTTCGTACATCTCCGTGGCCTTGGAGTTGATGTCGGCCAGCTTCTTGCTGAGGTCGGTCATGGTGTACTGCTTGCGGCGCACCTTCTGCTGGTCCCTGGCGTTCTGCTCCATCAACTGCTTGATGGCCATCTCCTCCTGTCGCAGCACCACCAGGGCCTGCTCGTTGTCCTTCTGCTGGCCGTTGAAGATCTACACAAAGAGTGGTTGTTGTTGGGTTAGGCTGTTTTGTTTGTGTGGTATTTGTGTTGTTCTCTACTTTGTGGTGTTTGTGGAATCTGGCCAACGGCTGTGAGGGCAAGACTTAGATTTACCCGTGTTCTCCAGCAAAGCACGAGTCAACGTGTCTTCGTCACTCGTTATCACCCCCATCCCCACCCCTCACGTTAACCCAAACCACCACCGCCACCGCCATCACCACTATTACCGGCCAATCAGCAAATCGGCCATCCCAACCCCCAAACCAAAACCACCATCACTACTATACTACCACCACCACCGCCAGTCACCACTACCACCGGCCAATCAGCAAATCGGCCATCCCAACCCCCAAACCAAACCCACCATTACCACTATACTACCACCACCACCACCATCAGCACCACTACCGGCCCATCGGCAGCAGCAGCATCACCATCACACTTCTGACCATCAACTCTCTTTCATCAAGGTAAATCATCATAACTCACCTGGCCAAGACAGTACAGCGTTCCAGGAACATCGCTTCTACTAGCTGGTTGCCGGGACGGATATCCTTGCGCTCCGCCCACAAACCCTCCACCAGCCGGAACACCCCTGTACACGCCCGAACCCACGCCCGCAGACACACCTAAAGTGGAGGGGCCAATCATGACAGGGTCTGTGAGGAGAGTTCTGGGTACCATCGACCCACGTGGGGCCGAGTCCTTGTCGTGGCGCATGCGCAGAAGACTGCCGAGGGAGGCCATGTGACCGGGGCCGTGCCGCGGGGAGCCCCCTGAGCGTGATACTCGCGCTGGGGCGGTGGTGCCATGATCACCTGAAACGATGGGAGTATTGTGTTATTCGAGCAATGTAGTCTGCTGCAACGACGAAGAATCTTTTGTAATGTATGTTTGATGGTGTATGCTTTTAATTAAGCGTTGCTGACTATGACTGTAGATGTAAATGCTTGTATAACTGTGTTTTAATTTTAAATGTGTCAAGCGCAAAGAGCATAATTGTAAAGTTATGATGTTGCGATATATAAATGCTCATTTATTATTATATTATTATTATGTCTAAAGCAGCGTCTTGATCAAGAGTTGCCAGTCGTCTTCTAGCTAGATGTCTGGACTGCAGTCATCCCTGATCCGTTACATAAAGAGAATACTGGATATATGTTTCAAGGTCATTGAACTGATGTTTATGCAATCATGTGACCCGGCAATAAGACGACAATAGTAACTCTTTATTAAAACTTCGCCTTGCAATAAAACTGACATTGTTGGTTACATATTTACCCATGTAATGCGGCATGCGCCCCATAACCGGCCGTCGAAACAATAGACTGAAAAACTTCAATGACAACTTTTTGCTGAGAACGAGAGTTCCACACGGGTTTCACATCATGACGACTGGTAACTCTTGGTGAATACATCGCTTTACAATACAACTGACATTGTTAGATACCCATTACCCGCTCTCGGCAAAATCGGCCAACCTGGTTGCCCACCACCACCTTGAAAAAAGCGAGACTGACAATTGTCCATCATAGAGTTCCCTTGTTGTCTGCAAGACACTTTTCAACAGTGAGAGCAAGATTGGTGTTCACCCAAAGCAAAGAAACTACAATGGGTTTGCCCAAAGCTACTCATCGCAATTAAGTCAAGTGCTTTACCAACTGTGCTACTTGAGCTGATTGGGTCTATGTCGAACAAAAGAGTGGGATTCCTTGTAGGTGGAGGTCCTGTAGGGGGATTCCCTGTCTACTGTACAGGAACTCCACCTACACAGGAAACCCCACAGGGTAGAGTTTTTCAATAGAACTTACAAACCATACTCGAATTTCTAAGAAATATCAAAAAAGATCGAAAAACACCAAATTCTACCGATGTCGCTAAGCGTCACGTGACTTTCAGCGATATCAGCGAAACGCTACAGGAACTATACCCTGTGGTATTCCCTGTATACAGGGAATCCACCTACAGGGAATCCCACTATATCACAGTTGGTCGACATGGACTAGAGCTCCTCCTCAGCAATACAGCAAGTACGGCTTACCTGAGCCGTAGTGTGTTGTTCCGGGCCGGTAGTTGTCGCTGATGGGTATCGCCTCCGTGTCCAGTATGTGTTCCACCAGGTAACCGTGGCCAGTTTCTTTCAGAACGTCCAAGAACTTTCGCAGGGAGGGCAGACCTCGGTTCTCCAGACTCTCCACCAGAAGGGGTACCTGTTTGTGGGCCGGGTACATCTGCATACGGAAGGAACGCAAGGATCAAGTTGAGCAAGGCCGACAGCTAGCACTCCTCCACAGATTTTCAAGTATTTGGTTTTGTTCTTCATTACGGCGAACAAAATGTTTTATAGCTGTTTTTCAGGGAGGGAGCGTGTGTGTGTGAGTTGGAGGGAGGGAGGGAGGGGGGGGGTGATGGTGGCGACGAATGAGAGAGAAATCTACAATATTGTCGTTGCTGTGGAATTGGAGATAAAAGAGAATAAAGTAAAGGTCTACTGACTAAACATATGAGATGTTACGGAAGAAAGAACGTGTTTCCACGTGCACTACTATCTGTCAACAGACAAGTAGGCCTATCTAAAGGAACATGTGCCCCGTCGCGATATAATCTTCGTGGTTGAAAACGACGTAAAACACCAAACAAAGAAAGAAAAAGAAAAGAAAGGAACATGTATGCATAAAAGCAACACTTTGTTGGGCCATTGACTGGAAAAGTAGAAGAAACGGCAAACAGTCTATCTTTAGCAAAGTTTAAAATGCAAAATTAATCACTGCAGGCTGTTAATGGGGCAATGACTCAATAGATGCTGTCATAGACAATGGCAATTAGCCTACAATCCATCCAAACATCCATCCATCCATCCTTTAATCAGTTCATCAGTTACCACTGGAGAAAAGTACCAAAGAGAACAACACTTACCATAATTTTTCTCCGCAAGATGTCGGCGATGAGGCCCTGGTCGCACAGCTTGTCCAACACTGTCTTGGACAGCACCAGGTGGCGCCTCAGTAACAACTCGTTTCTCCTTAAGATTTCTTTCACAAGACGAGCATCTGACGCCATCTTTGACAAGTTTGTAATCTCACTAAATGTAGACACTATCGTCCCTTTTCTATTTTGTCTTTTACCTTTTGCTGAGCTTATTTCACAGCTTGTTCATAGGATCATTTAGAACCCAAGCGCTTCTTCCCCAGTTTCTCGTGTCAGACCCAGTTAATAAAATCTTTGAACTTGACACATCCAGTGTATGGGGAGTTGATAATGAGTTTTAAGTCTTCTCTGTTGTACACATTATCGAAGCCGTCGTTACTTTGGATCGGACTTCTACATTTTAAACGGCAAAGCACAATTGTGTCAGTTACTAAACTTCTTCTGTCACAGACTTTTGCACTTTTTATTTCACGATCAATTTCTTTGTGGTTCTTGTGTCTTGTTTACTTCTCTGCTTCTTGTGGATAAGGCCAAAAAAAAATAGGTGTGGTTACGGTAACATAGCCCAAAAAATAGGGTAGGCAATCACTTTTTTTTTAAAACTTTTTTTTCTAATGTGTACAAATTAAACCTACTTGACAGGGAAATAAGTGTGCGACACGGGCGCTTTCGCTTTTATTGCGTTTTTTGCACTCGTTTTTTTGTTTTGTTTTGACAAATGTAATAAAAAGTTATAGGATCGGCCCCTAAAAATAGGGTAGGTCGGGTTACCGTAACCACACCTATTTTTTTTTTAGGCCTAATATACACTGCCCTTGTTTCATAATGACGCTTAAGTTTTGTAACTGAAACAGCACACACCGTATCCAATTTTCACTCACACAAAGTCGTCCATCCGTTGACTTGAGGATCACGCTTTTCAAACTGTTAAACCCAGACCATGCACAAAAGAAACTTGTTTTCTCACTGAACAGAAAACGAGCACGCTTAGAGGTACTTTACTTTGTTGTTTTCCATTTTATCATAACATTATTTCAGTTTGGTATTCTAAAATCTCGAATAAACTCTTGTTTACACCAACAGAACAACAAAACAGAATGTACTGCACTACACACACTCTTGAAATCATGAACAATGATTACTCTCTTTTCACCAGTCTTGTCATTTGTCTAGTCTGCCCTCTCAGCCCGCCATGCATTCTCCCCACAGTCAACTGGCGAGAAAAGGGAATCACACATCCGTGGCATACAGAGCTGTCCTTGGCTTTATTCTTGGTCAATTGAATTTCCTTGGCCAGGTTTTCAGTCCGTTCATTGATCTCGGCTAAGGTGAA
This sequence comes from Littorina saxatilis, assembly GCF_037325665.1. NCBI lineage: Eukaryota > Metazoa > Mollusca > Gastropoda > Littorinimorpha > Littorinidae > Littorina > Littorina saxatilis. The sequence continues at coordinate 36,081,720 of NC_090257.1, forward strand.
ATCTATCAGTGTGATCGATTTTTCCCCCCTCGGAGTATTCCTTGATCTTCACGTAGGGAGTCCTGGAAAAGATGTATAGTGGTGAGAGAGCGCTTGGATAGTTACTGGGCTGTGGAAAACAAGAGAGAGAGAGAGAGAGAGAGAGAGAGAGAGAGAGAGAGAGAGAGAGAGAGAGAGAGAGAGAGAGAGAGAGAGAAAGAGAGAGAGATAGTGTTTGCATGAGAACGCGCGCGCGCGCGCGCGTGTGTGTGCGTGTGTTAGTGTGTGTGTTAGTGTGTGTGTCGGGAGGGGGGTGCATGCGAACGTGCATGCTAGCGTGTCTGTCTGTCTGTCTGGGTGTTTAAATGTCGCCAAAAGTACACTAGCACACGTCAGGCCTTCAACAAAAAAGCGGCCTTAGATTTCATTCAAAGCCCACACTGACTTGAAGTCAAACATTTAACAGATCCCTCTGCTCGCAGTCATTCCTGCAAACAACGTTATCTACACAGAGAAACCAGTAAATCTCACAGCATATTCAGTAATGCAAACAAGCACCCTACACAAAAGAACAGACTCAATAGTCTTCGTACTCAAAATCTGCTAACTCTAGACAGAGATAACAGTAAATGTTCACTGGCCAATAAAAGTTAAAAGTCAATGGTGGAAATGTTCAGATTCCTGCGAGTAGCTTACTGGTTCAAGCATAACTTTTAACTCAATTGCAGTACCGTGACATGGATGTATAAAGCTCGGTTTGAATCCGTACTCAAGTATATTGTACCTTACTTACGAGCGTCGTCAGAAACAAAATTAAACAAGTCGCGTAAGGCGAAAATACAATATTTAGTCAAGTAGCTGTCGAACTCACAGAATGAAACTGAACGCAATGCCATTTTTCAGCAAGACCGTATACTCGTAGCATCGTCAGTCCACCGCTCATGGCAAAGGCAGTGAAATTGACAAGAAGAGCGGGGTAGTAGTTGCGCTAAGAAGGATAGCACGCTTTTCTGTACCTCTCTTTGTTTTAACTTTCTGAGCGTGTTTTTAATCCAAACATATCATATAGAAGTTTTTGGAATCAGGAACCGACAAGGAATAAGATGAAAGTGTTTTTAAATTGATTTGGACAATTTAATTTTGATAATAATTTTTATATATTTAATTTTCAGAGCTTGTTTTTAATCTGAATATAACATATTTATATGTTTTTGGAATCAGCAAATGATGGAGAATAAGATAAACGTAAATTTGGATCGTTTTATAATTTTTTTTTTTTTTTTACAATTTTCAGATTTTTAATGACCAAAGTCATTAATTAATTTTTAAGCCACCAAGCTGAAATGCAATACCGAAGTCCGGGCTTCGTCGAAGATTGCTTGACCAAAATTTCAATCAATTTGGTTGAAAAATGAGGGCGTGACAGTGCCGCCTCAACTTTCACGAAAAGCCGGATATGACGTCATCAAAGACATTTATCAAAAAAATGAAAAAAAACGTTCGGGGATTTCATACCCAGGAACTCTCATGTCAAATTTCATAAAGATCGGTCCAGTAGTTTAGTCTGAATCGCTCTACACACACACACACAGACACACACACACACACACGCACACACACACGCACGCACATACACCACGACCCTCGTTTCGATTCCCCCTCGATGTTAAAATATTTAGTCAAAACTTGACTAAATATAAAAATAGAAGAAAATGAGAGAACGAAATCATTATTATAAAAAAAGGATTTTTAGTATTATGTTGAAAGATGAGCTAGGTTCTGTAGGCTATTCCAGACGTCGCAAAAACAATTTCGGATTCAACACAGCAAAGCTTTATTTCAAGTTCTTTCTTGTAATTTGAATAAGAAATAGCAATAGACAAGCCTCTGGTAGAAAAACCCCACAAAAAATGACCCTCTATCTCCACTTTTGTGTCAACCAAAAGTGAAGCAAAATGTTTACCTCCAGTCACCAACATGGCGTCACCTGTCTTCCATTTTGTCTATCTACCTCAGCACATAGCGACGTACAGCCTACACCTCTAGTTCGATCGTCACAACAGTCGGTGCCTTGTGGGAAGCCACCGCATAGACACACACCGAGTGTCTTCACTGACATAAACTTGCCCATTGAAAAGTGACAGCGGTGTAGGGAAAACACTATTTGATTTGGCCCTCCGGGTCACCGTGAGTATCGGGGTGCGTTTTGGCAAAGCCCAGTTAAACCCAACAGTGTAAAGGAAAAAACAAACACTGTGAAAGACATGATGTCTGGTGGCCTCTGAAATTAAAACAACAACAGGCTAGGTAAGAGGCTCTCTTTAATCGTGTGCGCGCGCTCACACACACACACATGCGTGCGCGTGCGCGAAAGAGAGAGAGCGTGAGAAAGAGAGAGAGAGAGAGAGAGAGAAAGAGAGAAAGAGAGAGAGAGAAAAAGAGAGAGAAAGAGAAAACTCGAACACTTCATTATTCAAGGATGGTAGCAATAGGTCCATTATATGATCCTACCTTGCAGCTAGTTCTTGCCACTGTCCACTAAACACACATACAATAACAAGCTAGAATGAGAAAAATTAAAGCAAACGATCACACCCTTCAATACGCCAGACACTTTTTATATGTATGCATTGCCAAAATGGGTCAGCGTTTGTCGATTCCAATGGAAAGCGCCAGTGTCTTGTCACTCGATCCCGTCTTCGAAGCTTCCAATAAAACCGGAACGAGTCTGAACAGGATCACCAGCACATGTCAGTGGATGATATACAGTACTATTCATACTGTAGTCGCAAGATGAAATGCCTACCTTTCAAGCCCCCCGGCGCTGCAAGACATGTGTTCGTGTGTGTGTGTGCGGATCGAATCCCACCGTCTCG